>NW_021938935.1:294797-308274 GCF_001715985.3 Manacus vitellinus
GAGCAAGGCAGGGATTAGGGAGCGGCGAGCAAGGCAGGGATTAGGGAGCGGCGAGCAAGACAGGGATTAGGGAGCGGCGAGCAAGACAGAGATTAGGGAACGGAGAGAGGGACACGGATTAGGGAATGGAGAGAGGCACATGGAATGGAGGGAGGGGCAGGCCAGATCCCAGAGCCAGGAAAGCACCGGTGCCTTTGGACAGGTTGCAGGGACACGATCCCAGGTTTGGCAGAGCCAGGGAAGGTTCCCGGCTGTGAGTTGTGTGCCGGGCCAGGGAAGCAGGAGGGGGCTAAGCTGTGCTGCAGGAGCCCCTGTGGAGCAGGGCCTGGAGCGCTTCCAGCCGGGATGGTGTGGGCTGGCTGTGCCGGAGGAGGTGGCTGGAGCGCCCGGTGCCGTCTCGTGACTTTCCAGAGCTCCTGTTTCTATTTTTCCAAAGGGTTTGTGAGGCTCTAAAAATAGGAGCACAAACAAAACACGGGCAGGGAACGGCAGCTCCTGGATCTTCTTCCCCCACCTTGGATTTGGAGCGCAAAGATGCGGAGCTGGCAGGATGCTCCCGATGGTCCAGGGAAAGAGATCCTAGGAACTGATATTCCCAGCTGGAAGTGCTGTTGGGAGCCAGGCGATATTCCTCAGAGGCTTCCACTGACTCCTAATGGATATTTTGGCTTCCTGAGCTAAGGGAGGGGGGGAATTGTTGGCCAACAAGAGCCTGGCAGGAGGTGTGTCCATGGGAAAACACGGAGGAGGGTTTCTGAGGCTGGAATAACCTGCCCAAAATCCCACTAGCCCATGTTACTCCAACCCTGTCCCACCTGGCCCGGAGCACATCCGGGGATGGGTCTGTTGGCCTTTGGGGCTGTGCTTCTGTCCAGGGGTTCAGGAAAAACAATCATGGAATCCTGGAGTTGTTTGGGTTGGCCCTAACGGGATTCCAGGTAATCCCATGAACTGGAGCTGGATGAGTTACTGGCTTCGCCTCATCATTCCCACTCTGCAAATTCCTTCCTCTCCTGGCTCTCCGCGAGAGAGGGAGGTGCTGGAATAAAACCCAGGAGAACTCCTGGATGCATCCCCGCGGGTTGTGGGGCTTTCCAGAGGGGGCTGAAGGGGCTCAGCATCATCCTTGGCTCCATTCTTTTCCAGGAGGTGAGTGTCGTGCCTGCTGAACTTCCTGGGACCCGCCAGCCATGCCAGGGATTGTCGTGTTCCGCCGCCGCTGGTCCGTGGGCAGCGATGACCTGGTTCTGCCAGCCGTCTTCCTCTTCCTCCTGCACACCACCTGGTAAGTGGGAAGGGCACAGGGAGGCTTGGAATCCTCCCAGGAATTCTTTTGGCTGCCCCCAGCACGACTGGAAGTTCTTCCCATGCACCTGGAAGATCCTCTTGGGGGCATTTCTGAGGGACACCGAGACATTCCGGCTCCTGGTTTTTCAGCTGAGCTCTGTCCCAAGTTCTGTCCTAGTTCCAAGTTCTATCCTAGTCCCAGAGAGCCTGGCCAGAGCTCCCTGTATCCTCCTGTACCATCGAAGGTTGGAATTTGGGGCTGTGTTTCCATACAGGGCTCAGGAATAACCTCATGGAATCTTGGAATGGGTTGGGTTGGAAGGGATCTTAAACCTCATCCAGTTCCAGCTCCAACACCTTCTGCTAGCCCAGGTTGCTCCAAGGCCCATCCTACCTGGCCTTGGACACTTCCAGGGATGGGTCTCTTGGAATTTGGGGTTGTGTTTCTATCCAGGGGTTCAGGAAAACAATCGTGGAGTCCTGGAGTGCTTTGAGTTGGGAGGGACCAGTTCCAATTATCCCACAGGCAGGGACACCTCCCACTATCCCAGGTTGCTCCAACCCATCCAGCCTGGCCTTGGACACTTCCAGGGATGGGGCAGCCACAGCTCCTCTGGGCGAGGGTGGGAGTGGCAAATCCCAGGGGATAATGTGACATGAGGCAGATCTGATTGCCGTGCCGGGGGAGCAGAATTCCCAGCTGGCCAGGGGAACGGGTGGAGCAAACGGAGCCCAGAGCCCTCGCGGGGCCCCCGAGCGGCTTCACGGCCTTCCCGGCTCTTCTCCCGGTAGGTTCGTGATCCTATCCGTGGTGCTCTTCGGGCTGGTGTACAACCCCGACGAGACCTGCTCCCTGAACCTGGTGGACCACGGGCGGGGCTACCTGGGCATCCTGCTGAGCTGCATGATCGCCGAGCTGGCCATCATCTGGCTCAGCATGCGCGGCAGCATCCTGTACACCGAGCCCCGCGACTCCATGCAGTACGTCCTCTACGTCCGCCTCGGTGAGCCCCCCGCACTGCCCGCCCGGCCCCCGCAGTCCCTGGGACCCCAGAACCCCCCTGGTACCCACAGGATCCCTCCCTGAAAATCCGGCTCCTCCCAAAAGGCGTAAAACCCTCCAAAAAAAGGACCAAGTTCAGCGCTTTCTCGCCCCTCGAATTGGCGCCTCTGTGACCCTAAACCCCTCCAAACACCCTCAGAATTCCTCTCTCCAAAACCCCAAACCCCCCCGAAAATCCGTCTCCTCCCAAAAGGCATAAAATTCCCCCCAAAAAGACCAAATTAAGCACTTTTTCGCCCCCAAATTAGTGCCTTTGTGACCCCAAAACCCCTCCAAACACCCTCAGAATTCCTCCCCAAAAAACCATCACCTCCCAAAAGACATAAAATCCCCCCCAAAGCCCCAAGTAAAGTGCTTTTTCAGCCCCAAATTGGCATCTTTGTGACCCCAAAACCCCTCCAAACACCCTCAGAATTCCTCCCCCCCCAATACCCCAAACCCCCCAGAAATCCAGCTCCTCCCAAAAGGCATCAACCCCCCCCAAAAAAGGGCCAAATTAAGCTCTTTCTCGCCCCTAAATCGGCGCCTTTGTGACCCCAAAACCACTCCAAACACCCTCAGAAATCCTCCCCCTCAATACCCCAAAGCCCCCCAAAAATCCAGCTCCTCCCAGAAGTCATAAAATCCCCCCCAAAAAGGCCAAATTAAGCACTTTTTCGCCCCCAAGCGACCCTCAAACCCCTCCAAACACCCTCAGAATTCCTCCCCAAAAAAACATCACCTCCCAAAAGACATAAAATCCCCCTGAAAACCTCAAGTAAAGCGCTTTTTCAGCCCAAAATTGGCGATTTTTGTCACCCCAAACGCCCTCAAAATTCCTCCCCAGAAAAACCCCAAACCCCCCAAAATCCCTCCCCAAAAATCCATCTCTTCCCAAAAGACATAAAATCCCCCTGAAAGCCCAAATAAAGCCATTTTCAGCCCCAAATGGGCATCTCTGTGGCCGCCAAATTCCCCTGAGGTGTTGGGAGACCCCCAAAACCCTCCCAAAGTGCCCCAACTTCCTCAAAGCACCACAAAACTCCCAAAATGTCCCAAACTCCCCCAAATCCCTAAAAGGCTCCAGAACCCCCCAGATGCCCCAAAAATCTCAAGCCCCCCAAAGTGCTCCAAATTCCCCAAAACCCCAGAATCCCTGAACCACCCCCCCAAACCCTCCAAATTTCCCCCAATCCCAGTCTCATATTTCTCTCCCTAAAAGTGCACATTGTCCTCCCTAAAGATGAACATTTCTCGCCCCAGAAACACCCATTTCTCTCCCTAAGAACATTCCCTGTCTCCCCCATCCAAGAAGAACTAGAGCAGGGAGAGATTATTCCTCGAGTTCTCAGCCAGGGCTGGTTTTCCCTGTGTTTTTCCCTGTGTTCTGTGGTCTCCCAGCTGCAGGAATTTAATCAGATTTTTGCTGTGCCCGGGGAAGGTTTTACGGGAAAAAACCTTCTGGAAACGCAGATCCAGACAAAGCATCTCTTGGCTTTGCATCCCTGCTTTTTGCCGGGTTGTTTTCCTGCGGAATCCAGTAAAAAGCAGGGATGACCTTACTCGGCAGTTCCAATCTCCCTGCCCAGCTTCCCAGCCTTCCCTAGGGAAGCTGGAAGTTTGTGTTAAACCCAGACTAAACCCGGAGCGAGGGAGGTGGGGAAAATCCAAGGAGATGTTTTCCTGCCCCAAGGAACATCCTTTTTTCTTCCCTAAGCTCCGGGCCGGGATTTGCTCCGGATCGTGGGCCGGTTGCGTCCCTGTTTCCCGGAGTTTGTTGCTCCCAGTGGTTCATCAGCGCTGCTGAGGGAAGTGGGAATGTGACCGGTGCGTGGGCAAGGTCCATGTGACTGTCCCAGTTTAGGGCTGTGCTGGTTAATGCGGAGGAATTTAGGGAAGGAACTCCCATAAGAACCCGGGAATGTCTCGTCCCTGCTCCTGTCCCGCAGCAGGTGCCGGCAGAGGGGAGAAGAACCGAGCTTAGCAAAGCCTGACTTGGGTTTAAGGCATAGATGGGGATGAGCAGGAGCCGGTTCCAACCCTGGGTCCTTGCCCAGGAAAACTCTTGGAACTGGTTTTTCCAGGTCTGTGGCAAAACCACTTGTGGAAAGATCCTTATGGATGAGGAGAGGGGGTGGGATTAAGCCGGGCTGGGTTTAATCTCGGCTCCATCCCAAGGAGTTCCCAAGTGAGTTATTTACCTTCTCCATGCCTGAGTGCCCGTTTATTCTTTGGGATTCTGGGAAGTGGGAGGATGGGCACCTGGGAGCCATTTCCCAGCTTTTTTATTCCAGGAAAACCACTGTGAATGCCCAGTCTCATGTCCCTTATCAGAGTAAAACTGAGGAGCCAGGAAGTGATTCCTTAAGGAATGTGTCCTGGGAACTGTTCCTGGAAGGCTGCAGAGGCACTGGGAACGTTTCCTAAGTGTAGAAATCCTGGAAACACAGGACTTCTTTGGGATCTGGGAGCCAGGCCGACCATCTGAGGTGGTTAAGACCTGGATCCCGCAATTCCCGGTGCCTCAGGGAGTCTTTCCAGCAGCGTAGGTGGAATGTGGGTCTGTGAGTCACACCCTGACACAGCCAAGGGCACTGACCTCTCCATGATCCTGTTTTTTTTTTTTTTTTTTTTTTGGGAGCAGTCACATTTTTGCTTCATTTCCTCAAACATCCCCTTCCAAAGCATTTTTCTTCCATGCCAAGTAACTCGTCCCTGTGTTTCCTTGCTGGAAAACAGGGAGAGGCATCAATCCTCAGGGAAACGCTGCCGTTACCCACGGTATTCCCTCTCTTCCCAGCTATCCTGGTGATCGAGTTCGTCTATGCCATCGTGGGAATCGTGTGGCTGACCCAGTACTACACCTCCTGCAACGACCTCACGGCCAAGAGCGTCACTCTGGGTATGGATCGGGAATGCTGGGGCGCGTTCCGGCGGATCCACGGCCACCATTCCCTCCCGCTGGCTGGGGATGGACGCCTGGAAGTGGATCGGAGCTGTCAATGTGCTCCTTGTCTCCCTGTTTATTGCTGGAACAGTCATTCCATTGGCGCTGAGACAGGGATTTGTGTTCCTGGGGAAAGGGCGGGAAGGGGGGAGTCTGGAAATCCTGCTTTTCCACTTCAAAATGGCTTTGCTCTTTCCCTGGAACTCTTTTCCTGCCTCCTGGTGGGAATGTGCTCACGCTGTAGTCCTGGATATTCCAGGGGTGTTCAATAACCTCACAAAACAACGGGGAAAACCCATCCGGCTGCGGTTCGGAAGCTTTCCCAGGGGGGTTTCCTTTGACCGCGGGACGGCCGGGTGGGTTTGAGGCGGGAAGCGAGGGCCGGAGCGCGTCATTCCCGCGGTTTTCGTTTTGCAGGGATGGTGGTGTGTAACTGGGTGGTGATCCTGAGCGTCTGCATCACCGTGCTCTGCGTCTTCGACCCCACCGGCAGGACCTTCGTCAAGCTCCGGGCGACCAAGCGCCGGCAGCGCAACCTCCGCACCTACAACCTCAGGTGAGGGGCATTCTGGGGTATCCTGACACTCCAGGGAATCCTGGCATTCCAGGGGATCCTGGCACTCGGGGCGCTCGGGTTGGATGGGACCGTGCCCATCAACCCTGGGCTGGTTCCGCTCCCCCACTGGGACAGAGCAGATCCCAGCGGATCTCCCTTGAAAACTGCGGGATCACGGGGTTTTCCAGGGGACAAAAAACAAGGATATAGAGGTGAGGGAATAGGCTTGGATTTGATGGATGTAGGAATGATTCTTACGTGGTTTGCAGTCCCCTTTTTATTCCTGGGATGGTTTTAAGGTGATTCCTTCGACAAATCATCTGAATTTGGGAATTTAAGTGTGAGAGGAAACGATGCAAAATTGGTGCAAGGAGAGGTCATGGAAACATCATGGAATGCTGGAATGGTTTAGGTTGGATGGGACCTTATGGAACATCTCGTTCCACCCCCTGCCATGGGCTGGGACATCTTCCACTAGTCCAGGGCACTCCAAACCCCATCTGGGAACAATTCCAGGGATGGGGCAGCCACAGCTTCCCTGGGAGATCCATTCCAGGGCCTCTCCACCCTCCCAGAGAAGCATTCCTTCCCAGTATCCCATCTATCCCAGCCCTCTGGCAGTGGGAAGCCATTCCCCCTTGTCCAGTCACCCCAGGTTCTTTTCCAGACTCCTTTCCCAGCTCTCTTTAGTCCCTTTAGGCCCTGGAAGAGGCTCCAAGGTCTCCCTTGAGCCTTCCCTTCTCCAGGCTGAGCAAATCCTTGTTTGCCCATCCTGGAGCAGCGTTTTCCTTGGATTCATTAGGGCAGTGCTGAAATTTTCCTTAAATTGTGGCGGCATCTCCTTCTAAATCCCCTTTTCTTCCTTCATTTTCTCCAAAATCCAACCCTTTGCCCTGAGGTTTCTTGGCCAGGAAACAATTCCTGTTGTGTTGGCACTGGGATCTTTTAATTAAGGATTGATTCCATCCTGGAGCTTCCCAGATGGGAAGAGAAAAGGGTTTTTTTTTCACCCAGACAAGCGTTTTCCAAAGGATTTTTTTCCGGTAGGAGACAACACAAACAGGCTTTGTTTCCTCTGACATCTGTGCCTGTCCTTGAGGAATGTGCCTTTGGAGTCCCTGGGATTCAAAGGGGTAAAAAATGAGGCTTTTCAAAAATCCACTGCAAATTCCACGTTTTTCCTTGGCTTTGTGTGTTTTGAACCCTGGGCTTTTCCAGTGGCTTGAAATGGGAAGTTTTCCTTTGGGAAGGAAAACTGGGCTTTTCTAAGGATCAGGCCTCAAGTTTTGTTGGAAGGAAAGGCTGGGTTTTGTTGTGGAACACTGGACATTCCTCCTGACCTTTCCAGTGTGTGGAATATTTGGAATTAGTGCCCTGTCAGCCCAGTGTGGTGATTCCTGCTTGGGATCAGGGCATTCCCAGGATGAGCAGCTGTGATGATTTTGTGGAAAATAGGGAAAAAGCCTTCCCTGGGAGGGTGTGAGGCTCTGGAATGGGTTTCCAGGAGTAGATTAGGGAATTCTCTACCTGGCTGGATTGTGTGCCAGGGTGGTTTTCCATTCCCTTCGGGATGTGTGGGCTGAGGAAGGAAAACAACCCAGGCAAAGGCTCAGCTCCTCGTGCCGAGGCTTTTCCAAGGAGCTTTGGAGCTCCTGCTGAACACGTGGAAGGAAAGCGTTGGGAAAAAATAATTTGGGAATTTTGGAGGGAAGATAGCTGAGAGCACACTTGGGTGTTCCACCCCTGCAGTGAGGTTGTGGAATTCCTTTGGGATCTTGGAGAGCAGAGCCCTGCTGGCTCTTAGCCCACTCCTATTCCTGTTGCTCCTTTGGAATCTTCCAAAAGGTTCTGGATGTTCAGGCGGGAGGTGCTGGATTGCCTGTGGGATCCGCTCCTTCTCTTCCAGGCAAACATTCCTTTCCCAGCACCTTTTCCTTCCAGGCACAACCCACTTCCTGGGCTTGGGTTTATCCCAGTGGGATCCCCTGGTGGCAAATGGAGCGGGGTTTTATTTTGGATTGCTCTGACCTGGATTAAATCTGTGTTTCCATAAAAAAAGGCCCTGCTCTAGAGGAGCCTTGGATTTCAGGGAGCATGGAGTCAGTGGCCTTAAGCTGCAGGAGGGTGGGTTTCCATGGGATATTGGGAAGAAACTCTCCCCTGGGAGGGTGGGGAGGCCCTGGAATGGCTTTCCCAGAGGAGCTGTGGCTGCCCCATCCCGGGAGGTGTCCAAGGCCAGGTTGGAGGGGGCTTGGAGCAACCTGGGATAAGGGAAGGTGGAACATGATGATCCTTAAAATCCCTTCCAAGCCAGACCAGCTGGATTGCCCTTCTCTGGAGCGTGTGCAGGGAAGGGGCTGGAGCACCAGGAGCAGCTCAGGGGGGACCTTCCCATTCCATACAACTCCCTGACAGGAGGGGGGGAGCCGGAGGGGGATTGGGAACAAGGGACAGGAGGAGAGGAAATGGCCTCAAGCTGCACCGGGGGATGTTTAGGTTGGATATTATGGAAAATTCCTTCCTGGAAAGGATTGGAACAGGCTGCCCAGGTCAGAGGTGGAGTCCCCATCCCTGGAGGGATTTAAAATCCATGTGGATCTGGTACCTGGGGACATGGATTAGTGCTGGACTTCGTGATCCTAAAGATCTTTTCCAACCATGATTCCATGATCCCATGGTTCCTGACCTCCCTATCCTATAAAAGGAGCCGAGTTAATCTGTCTGTGGTGTCCAGGATAAGCGGAAGGACAGGGATCAGCACCTGTTTTTCCAATGTTGGAAAACCCTCCCGTGGCCACGTTGTCCCCGTGCTCACATTCCCGTTGTTCCCGTTATTCCCAGACACCGGCTGGAGGAGGGCCAGGCCAGCAGCTGGACAAGGAGGCTCAAAGTGTTCCTTTGCTGCACGAGGACAAAGGACTCGCAGTCGGTGGGTACCAGAAATTCCCTGTGGGAGCCAGAAGTCTGGGATATTGCTGGGAGAAATCCGTGGGTTTGCAAGCTTTAGGATCAAATCTGGCAGCAATTCCCAGTCAGCTCCGGTTTCCCTTCCCAGCCAGTTTGCTGAGGCAGTTTCTCCTGGTTTTTTGGATCAGTCCTGTATCCTTAAAGAGGAGGATTTGGGAATGGGAAAATACAAACCTGGAAAAATATCCAGCAAAATATTCTGGATTTATTAGCAGCCAAAACCTACTAAATCTGTAGATCCACGGGGAGATTAGTGGGAATCTTCCTGTTCTGCAGTTGGGATTTTCCCTTGCAGGGAAGGGGAAAGGGCTTGATATTCCTTCCCCAGAAGTTACCATTCCATTCTTTTCGGAAGCAGTGGGAGCAGCTGTAGGGATTCAGCAGCATTCCTCAGGACCTTGGTGCTGGGAAAAACGTGGAAAACCTGCCTGATAACTTGCTCTATTGAATTTAGTCGGAATTCCCAGTGTTTGAGGCCTCCTGAAGGAGCCGGCAGAAGCAGGGAATTGCTCCCAAAGGCAGGAGAAAATCACAAAAGCCAAGGAGATCTGGGACTCCCGAAGAGACAGCTGAAATCCCCGAGCCCTGAATGAGTTACAGCCTCTCCAGGAGAAAGCTGGGAGTTCTCAAGGACATTCCAGGAAAACCAGCAGCAACCCCAGATGTTTGACTCCGGTTGGAAGGGCAAGAAAATGATAGGGAAAACACCCAGGGAGTGACCACAGCGGCGTGGCCTGGCTAAATATAGCCTGGAGCTCTGCTTCCAGAGGGATGCAGCAGGAACAGGAGCGTGTTGGGAAGGGAGATGAATTTAGAGAGGAAGAGAAATGCGTCTGGAATTGAAATTCCAAAGGGAAAGGTGGGAAAATCAAGTAGGGTCAGGTGAAGGCCACCGTTATTCCTCATGGAGGGCAGCTGGGATGAATTGGATTAACAGGGTGCAGCTTCCAGAAGCTGCAGGAATTGGCACAGGCCTTGTGCAGGAATCCAGCCCCCTCCCAGGATCCCTTTCCCTGGCTGGAATGCCTCTGTGTTCCCAGGGAACGTCCCAGCCCCATCCTGGGAAGTCCTGCCAGCTCCCAGCTCCTCTGCTCGGGAAATCCAGCAGGAAAAGCAAAACCTGGGAGAGCCCTGACAGGCACCCAAAGGTCCTGATTCCTGAACAACTCCCACTTTGCTCAGGATTGCAAAGTATTCTAAGTATTCCAAGCTCTTAACAAACCTTTCATTCTGCAGAGACCACATCTCCTCTGCTTTTGGTCCCTGCAGGGAATGTTTCTCCCTGTTTTGTTTTTTACTTCAGGATGAAAGCAGATTCCAGACTCTTCACATTCCTCATGCCGTTGAATTCCCACTTTATATCCAGCTGGATCCATTTCCAGCCTCTTTTCCCTGCAGGAATGAGCTCTGACTTTGTGTGTCCTGGAATGGCAGCATGTGGAATGAATGGATCAGAAATGAATCCATTGCTGTCTCTCCCAGTTTTCATGGGGAAAAAAACCCCTTGTTGTAGCAGAGGATCCTTGTCCTTTGGGCTGGAAAAGAGTTCTGTGGAGTGGACATGGAATTGGGGAAAGGATGAATGGGAAGCCCCAGAGCCTTCAGGGTTTGTAGCAGAACATTCCAGGTGTTCCTCTGCAACAATTTGGGAAAAAGGATCCCAGGTCTGGGTTAAAGGTGGACAAGTTCAAGTTCCAGGACAACCCTTTTTGGTCGGAGCATCCGGAGGTGTTGCTGCCACTTCGGATTAATGGATGTTTTCCCTAGTTTGTTTGGAGGCTGTTGGCGTTTCTGGTGAGCTTAGAGGAGCTGGGCTGGGATCTGGGAGGTCAGGATTTCAAGGATCTTGTGGTTGGAATGTTGGAGAGGTTAATGCTGGGCTTTCCAAAGGCACCTCTGGCACAGTTGGCACCTGGATCCCCATCCCTTAGTGGGCACTTCACTCACCTGTGTAGGGAAGTGAGGAGTGATTGGAAGTCATCCTGCACTCCAGGAGTTTGTCAGGGATAAAGGGATGTAGGTCATTCCTGCGGGAGCAAGGATGTCATTCCTGCTGGGAAAAGAAGGGATTTACTGCCTTGATGGTCAGAGAAAAGAGAGGAGGAATCCTGGCCTGGAAAGTGCTCAGGGTTTCCACGAAAAGGATACCACGAAAACCTGGGATAAAAGTTCAGGATAAGGCTCTGATAATCCTTGGAAGGAAAGGTTTGGGATGGCAGGAGCCAAAATACCGTTGGTTTGCTACAACCCCACATTCCAACCTCTGGATCACCCTTTTCCTTCGGCTGCAGTAATGACACATCAGCTCTGACTCACATTCCAGCCCTTCTCCCGCTTCCCAAAATGTTTTCCTTCAGGCTTTTGTGGTTTCTTTTTTCCCTGTAGCACAGAGAAAAAGGTGGAAAAAGAACATTTCTCCTCAGCATTTTTGTCCCTCTGCTCCAGAGCCTTTGCATGACCCTCTCAGGTCACTTCCAGTTCTGTCCCTCCTTTTTTGGGATTGATCACCTTCTCCCCTGGGAATTCTGCATTTAGTGACTCAGGTCTTTTTCCAGGTTTTCCCTTTCACGCCTTTTTGCTTGGGTGCCATCCAAAATAAAGCTGGAAAAGCCTGGCAATAGGGGCCAGAGGATCCCAGGGCTGGGTTAAATGTGGGGAAAAAGGGATCCCAGATCTGTGTTCAGTCTGGGAAAAGGATCCCGTATCTGGCTTAAACATGGGCAAAAGGAATTCTGGGTATGGGTTAAATATGGGCAAGTTAAATTTAGGCAAAAGGATCCCAGGGCTGGGTTAAATTTAGGCAAAAGGATCCCAGGGCTGGGTTAAATTTGGGAACAGGATCCCAGGGCTGGGTTAAATTTGGGAACGGGATCCCAGAGCTGCATTAAATTTGGGAACAAGATCCCAGGGCTGGGTTAAATATGAGAAATGTATCCCGGGATAAATTTAGAATTTAAGAGACTGTGAATAGGACAAAATGAGTCCTTTTTTCCCCCTGGAATAGCCTTTATTGTGTTTTTGAGGATAAGGATGACTCCAAGGTGACTCTGGATTGGGATTTGCTTGGTTTTCATCCTTTTCCCCCTGGTTTATTTAATATACGGATCCCAAAACATTCCCTTTCCCTCCCTTTGTGCCTGGCTGGGATGTTTGGGTGTTCTCCTTCCCCCACCTGAGCACGGAGCACAGGACAAACCCCACCTCCAAGTGGGAATACGGGAAGCAAACAGGAGGCAATAATTCCCTGATTAGTCCAGGTCTGGCATTCCCCGAAGGAATGTCGTGGATCTCCAGGAACGTGTCCCGTTTGGAGGCCATTCCCAAACCGCCGTGACTCCTCCTCCCTCCCTGGGTTTTTCAGGATGCCTATTCCGAGATCGCCTACCTTTTCGCGGAGTTTTTCCGGGATCTGGACATCGTCCCCTCCGACATCATTGCGGGGCTGGTGCTCCTGCGGCAGCGGCAGCGGGCCAAGCGGAATGCCGTCCTGGACGAGGTGGGCACGGGAACACCGGGAACGTGGCCTTCCCTGGGAGCACCACGGGCTTCCTCCCGCCTCCCTCCCGGGCTGTTCCCACTTGCTGAGCTGGGAATTAAAAATAATAATGGACTTAAGTGGCTTCTCCCAAGTTTTTTTTCCCGGTGGTTTTTCCCAGCTGATGCTGAGTCAAGTTGGGAATTTGTCATCCGCAAGTACAGGTTGAGCTCTTGATCCCAAAAAAGCCTTGAAGGGGGTTGTAGGGAAGATTATTCCCACTATGTTATCGATTGGAAGATTATTCCCACTATGTTATCGATTGGAAGATTATTCCCACTATGTTATCGATTGGAAGATTATTCCCACTATGTTATCAATTGGGAGGATTATTCCCACTATGTTATCAATTGGGAGGATTATTCCCACTATGTTATCAACTGGGAGGATTATTCCCACTATGTTATCAACTGGGAGGATTATTCCCACTATGTTATCAACTGGGAGGATTATTCCCACTGAATTATCAACTGGGAGGATTATTCCCACTGAATTATCAACTGGGAGGATTATTCCCACTGAATTATCAACTGGGAGGATTATTCCCACTATGTTATCAATTGGGAGGATTATTCCCACTATATTATCAACTGGGAGGATTATTCCCATTATATTATCAACTGGGAGGATTATTCCCTGTGATGTGGAGGAGACTCCAGCAAGCTTCAGGAAGAAAAATTCCTAAATTTCCAAGCCATTGCTCATATTTTCAAATTGTCAACCCAGGAGAAAATTGACTTATTTGTTTGGGGTTTTTTTGGTTTTTTTTTCCCCCTTACTTGAAGTTCGGGAGTAAAACCATTGGGAAGCATTTGAGGAGCCTGGTTGGGATAACTGGGAGTAGATTTTCGTAAGACTTTTCCTGTGTGTTTGGGATTTACAGGCAAACAATGACATTCTGGCTTTCCTGTCGGGAATGCCGGTGACCAGGAACACCAAGTACCTGGATCTGAAGAACGCGGTAAGTCCCTGGAATGTGGGATCCTGGAAGCTCTCCTGTGTAACCTGCTTTCTCTTCCTCACTGGCTTCTCTTGTTCCTTTCTGCCCCTCTCAGAAATAATCTGAGAAATTCCAGGTCTCAGATTTCTCTCTTAATTTTTCCCACCTAACTTTTCCTGCTGATTTTTCTCATTTTCCCCCCC
>NW_021938935.1:309185-311458 GCF_001715985.3 Manacus vitellinus
TTTTCCCGATTTTTTTCCCCCTGATTTTTTTCCCTGGTTCCCCCTCTCACACCTGCACTGTTTAACTCCCGCTCCAGCTGTCCAGGATAACTGACCTTTTCCAGGACACAGCTGAGACACACGGCCCTAAACCATCTTTATGTCCCTCTCTGGGCATCCCACAGCCTGCTGGCAGCAGGATATTTCGGGAGCTCATTCCCAAACCTGCAGGGAGCTGCTTCCTTGGCTGCAGGGTGGGATACAGAGGAAAACCCCTCAGGAAAACAGACGGAGCCCGCTGGGATGGGGCGGATCTCGCCCAACATCCCCACCTCGCTGCCCAGGAGCGGAGCTGGGGGAGGAGGGTGGTGCCAGTGAGGGGGTCTGACTGTGGGAACAGGGAGTGAGGAGGAGCATTCCCGGAGCTTCCCGTGTGTCCGTGTGTTGCAGCAAGAGATGCAGCGGTACCGGGAGGTGTGTTACTACATGCTCTTCGCGCTGGCCGCCTACGGCTGGCCCATTTACCTCATGAGGAAGCCCACGTGTGGACTCTGTCGCTTGGCCAGATCCTGCTCGTGAGTGCCCCCTCCACCCTCATCCCCATATCCCTCCTCCTCATCCCCCCCAGTAGAAATCCCCTGGATTTCCCCCCGGACTTAGAAATCCCCATTCCCTGTATTTGTGTCATCACTTGCTCCCCATCCCGTCTCTGCTCCGTCTCTGCTCCGTCTCTGCTCATGCTTTCTCATCCCGTCTCTCCGTGCCTCCTATTCCAAAGGCTTCCCAGATCCCTTCCATCTTGTAAATAAACCCCCTCGTCCTCTGCTCCGTCCTCTCCGGTGCCAGCTGGAACAGCCAGTGGGGAGATCCCACCTGGCACAAAACCCAGTCCCAAAGAACTTCCTGGAGCTCAAAAAACCTGATTTCTCACCCATCAGGGCGTTGAAATTTGGATCCTGATTAAAACACTTCCAAGATTTGGGCTGTGCTCTCTCCCACTAGTTGGATTTTTCCAGCTCGGGATTCAAGTATTTGCCACAATTCCGTCCCCAGATTCAATTTGGGGATGAGCTTTTGGCAACTTCTGGGCTCTTGGGAGGAATTTAATTGCTTGGGAATACTTTTATTAGCGAGAAGGAAAGAGGGAAGATCGATCTGTGCTTTTCATTCTGTTCTGGGCTGATTCCAGACCTGCTCTTCTGCCGTAAATAAACCTGGAGCTCAGGAAATGCTCCAGTGTGTCTGTGTAGTGTCCCTTGAGGAGCTATCCCTTGGATTCCTCGGGAACTGCTTGTGCTGGAGCTCTCTCTGGTGCTCGGCAGGAAAACTACACCTGATCCCGATGTCCTTTTGTTGGCTGAAAGGGGGAATTTAGTGGTTTCACCCTCCCTCGCTCCGAGTCTGGAGGAAGCTGGCGTGGCTCGGAGGGGAACTGCACCCCGAACCCAGCCTTTTCCCCACAGAGCTGTGCTCTCCTGGCAGGTGCTGCTGCCTGTGTCCTTCCCGACCCCGCTACGCCCCGGGTGTCACCATCGAGGAGGACAATTGCTGCGGCTGCAACGCCATCGCCATCCGGCGCCACTTCCTGGACGAGAACATGACCTCTGTGGACATTGTCTACACCTCCTGCCACGATGCTGTAAGGGCCAGCCAAGACCCCTTCCCATTCCAGCCGGGCCCCCTTCCCGTGGGATTTACCCGCGTTCCGCCAGGGCGGCACCAGGAAGGAAAATCCGGCTTCGTTCCGTACCCGCAGTGGGGCTCCGTCAGAAAATTCCTTCACTTGGGGGCAGAAATAACCTCCTTTGGGCAGAAACAACCTCCTTTTCCCTGTGGATAATCCAGTCTCTCCCGGTCTTTCCCAGGTCTATGAAACCCCTTTCTACGTGGCGGTGGACCACGACAAGAAGAAGGTGGTGATCAGCATCCGAGGGACGCTGTCCCCAAAAGTAAGTGGGGGGGCTGGGGGCTGCCCCGGGGCACGTCCCGGAGAATTCCGGAGGCATTCCCGACCCAGAGTTGACTCACCTGGAGCAAGGATGCCTTTCTTCCAGGATGCCCTGACGGATCTGACTGGGGATGCCGAGCGCCTGCCAGTCGAGGGGCACCACGGAACGTGGCTGGGACACAAGGTGAGGGCCTGGGAAGGAGGGGAACCAAAACCAACCCAAACCTCGTTTTCCCCTTGATTTTTCTCTCCTTTTCCCCTTGATTTTTCTCTCCTTTTCCCCTTGATTTTTCTCTCCTTTTCCCCTTGATTTTTCTCTCCTTTTCCCCTTGATTTTTCTCTCCTT
>NW_021938935.1:312456-323966 GCF_001715985.3 Manacus vitellinus
CCCCCTCCCTTTTCACTCCCTCACTTTTCCTCTGGGTTTTCTCTCATCTTCCTCACAGTTTTTCCTCTGAGAACCAAAACCAAACGAAAGCCCCTCAATTTTTCTCATTATTTGCTTTTTTAATTACCAGCCCCCCAAATGGGCGCAATTACTTTAAAAAGGACATTCCAGAACTGCAGCAAGAGGGCTTTGAGGTGTTGAATAATCAGTGGGAACAGTTAAAATCTCTGGGAACAGTTAAAATCACTGGGTGTGTAATTAAAAACTCCATCCAATTAGTGACATCCAAACTGGAAAAGACATCCTGGAGACCCGGAATGAAATTCCTGGAGTCATCTAAATGACTTGGCCTTCCAACGACCTTCTCAGAATTTGCAGATTTGCAGTGAAACTCTGGGAATGTGTTTGGAGACAGGAATGTCCTCCAAGGATCCTGGCAGGACTGGCATCTGTGTAATTTGATGGATGCTCCCTGTCTGTGAGCAGCTCTGGGATAACTGAATCCATTTATTCCAGAGCTACCCTTTGCCCCCGTCTGGCAAAATAATGCCAAGTCTTTAAGCTGCTCAGGAATTTGGGAGCTTGCCAGGATGCAGGGGAATTGAGGGCTGGAAGGAACGGAGCAGTTGCTGGGGGTGCTGCTGGAGGAGAGGAGTTGTTGCCCGAGGTGGGATATTGAGCCTGGAATTGCTTGGGAGCCCCTCCTTCCTCCAGGGTGTGTCCTGAATGCCAAACCTCTTCCCTGGGCTTTGATGCTCTGCTTTAGGAACTGGAATCCTGGAATGGTTTGGGTGGGAAGGGACCTTAAAGATCCCATTCCAGCCCCTAGACTGGGTTATTCCCCTCTGAGGCTTTTCCCTCAAATCTCATCTATCCCAGAGCAGTTCCTCGCCTTTGGATGGCAAAGCAGTACAGGACATTCCCATCCCCTTTCCCTAAATCTCGGATCCATTTGGTTATTTATGTGTGAGGTTCCAAAATTAAGCCCAAATTGTTTAATTCCCTTGAAATTGAATCTGTTGCCTGGAGGATCTATGGATGCACATCCCTGGAATTGCCTAAGGACAGGTTGGACAAGGCTTGGAGCATCCTAGTCTAGTGCAAGGTGTCTCTGCCCATGGAACTGGATGAGTTTAAGGTCCATTCCAACCCAAAGCATCCTGGGATTCCATGAAATTTAGGAAACAGCCTCCATTTTGATGGAACTTTACAGTCTCATTCCATAATATTAAAATCACTGCCTCCATTAAAATCTAATTCCCAAAAATATGTCCTGAGGCTGACTAACACCAGGCACCACCAGGGATTTGGGTCATGCTTCCTAAAAATAGAATCCCAAATTCACCTTGGGAATTTAGATCAGTAGCCTGTTCCCTTCTCCTGAGGATTGGAAATGGAGACTCTTCTGGAAGATTTGGAGCTGCTGGGAATTGGGAGACAGGCACCAACCACCTTTTTGGTGGTCCCAGTGTCCCACATTCCCATTTCCGTGCTCATGGAGTCACCTCAGTGCTGCTCCTCCTCTCCAGCACCCAGGTGGGATTTGATGGGATTCGTGGTACTGAGGACTTGGAAAATTCCATGTTTTTTGAGCAGACAAATCCTGTGATATCCCTGAGATGGAGAGTGAACCCTCAATACCGTTCCCGTTGTATTTACACTGTTATTTAAGGGAAAACAGCCCAGGAGATGATTTTCCCAGATTTTTTTTCCCAGTCCAGGCAGTGTGAATTATTTGAGATCTGTAATTCCCAAATTAAGATTGATTATCTCTGTTTACCCTGGTTGGGGTTTGGTTTTTTTTTGGAATTCAGGCTTGCTTCCCACTGAGTTAAACTGTAGGAAAAGCATCACCTGGAATTCCAAACCAAATTCCAGTTGCTTGTTTGATACCTATGTTTGGAATTGGATCAGCTCTGTTTGGAATTTAATACACGGAGGGACAAAAGTCCTCAGCAGAGAGGAGGAATGGTGAGCCCCAGCCTGTGGTTTTTCCCATCTTCCTGCACTTTTGAACTTGTAAGGAATAAAATCCTTTAATAATTTATGATTAATGTCCTTTAGCAGCCAAATTGCCTTAATGCTGGTGACTGGAAAAGGCAGGAAGGAACTCTTCCTGTACAGGGAGCACTCCCACTTTTCCTCTTGGTGTTTGTATTGTTTTCTCTGTAAACTCGGGATAATTCACACTTGTATTCCCAAATTTAAATGGAAAAATCATTCACAGATTTAACTGGCAGAGGAAAATTTGGCAATTAAAACATGAATATTCAAGTTTATTTTCGTGTTCTTCCACAAATCCTGGGATCTGAAGTACCCAACACACAACCCTATTTAAGTTGTTTTTTGGGATGTTTTTCCCTCTAAATACACCCTGATCCCAGGAATAAGCCCTTGGAATAAGCCCTTGGAATTTAAGAACTCATTACTCCTGAACACCACGATCCAGAATTCCTCTTCTGGAATGTGGAGAGGACTCAGTTTTTCCTCCATCCCGACTGTGCCAAGGGACGCTCCGGAGCTTCCCCAGCTTTTGGCTGCTGGATGTTGGGATGGGGGCTGCCACACATCCGTTTGGATCCCACTGTGTCTTCCCACTTCCCGCAGGGAATGGTGCTCTCTGCCGAGTACATCAAGAAGAAGCTGGAGCAGGAAATGGTGCTTTCCCAAGCCTTCGGACGTGACCTGGTGAGTTCCAGTTTTCCTTCCAGACAGAGGATGAGAATTTCCTCTAAACCCGGTTTTTAAGGGAATTGCTGTGTCCTGAATGCCTCGTATTAATTTCTCAGCTCTCCCTTTAATTCCCATCCCTCTGGATTGCCAGCTCCCTCATGGAATCCTGGAATTTGGCGTTGTAAGGGACCCTAAAACTCCTTGAGTTCCACCTCCCCTGACATGGGAAGAGAAAATTCCATAAGATCAGGTTGCTCCTCGAGGCTTTTTTCTTTTGGAACCCCCAGCACCACAGAGCTCCTGATTATTCTCTCTTTCCTGAGACAGGCAGTCCCACGTGGGAATGCGGGACAGGGAACACTAAAACCGAGCCAAGGGGAACTAAAATCCCATCTCTGTGGAGGTTCTCTCCGGAATGCTGTCTCTGGGAGCACATTCCTGGCGGCAGGGAGCTATCAGAGATCCCAAGGGAGGCGTTGGGAAGTAGCTTACCTTGGTTTATGGGTTGGGAATAGCTGTGGAATGCTGCCTCGGGATGTTTGGTGGGTGGAGGGAGAGACACTCTGGCATCTGGCTTCATTCCTCTCTGCCTGGAAAGGGAATATTTGGTTTGTTCCCAGTAATCAGGAGGAATTTTTCCTGGCTTTAGGTACATAAATGCCATCCCAGCTCCCACCAAAGGTTCCTGTATCTCAGGATATTGTTTCTGACAGTTGCCAGCAACAGATATTCCAGGGAAAACTATCCAGGGAGGTGGAGAAACACTTTCTCCATGGATTTGGATATTATCAGGAAGCTGTGAGGTTTGAGGAAGGGCCAAAGGCTCCTGTCAAATCCCAAAGAAATCCCAAACAGCCGGTGTGCATTTCCTGTTTCTTCCCATCTTTTTTCTTCCAGGGAAGAGCCAGTAGGTCACACACATCAGATGTAGAATTCCAGAAGTGAGTGAATTCCAGCCTCCAGAGCCTGGAGTGACAAGGGGGAATGGCTTCCCACTGATAGAGGACGGGGTCAAATGGGATACTGGGAAGAAATCCTTCCCTATGGGGATGGTGAGGCCCTGGAATGGATTTCTCAGGGAAGCTGTGGCTGCCCCATCCCTGGAAGTGTCCAAGGCCAGGTGGGACAGGTCTTGGAGCAGCCTGGGATAGTGGAAGGTGTTGGGATTGGAACTAGATGAGCTTTAAGGTCCCTTCCCACTCAAACCATTCCAGGATTCCATGATGATTCCATGATCAGAACAAGGAGCTGTTCAACTGGAATCTGGAGCTTTTGTGTATAAGAACCACTCCAAAACCTGGGGAAAGGGAGAGATTTGGGGGATGAATGCCTGTTAATTTTCGGCATCAGGACCATTTCTTGTTGGTTTTGGTTTCCAGGGAAGAGGGACAAAACACTACGGCCTGATTGTGGTTGGCCATTCCCTGGGAGCCGGAACTGCTGCCATCCTGTCCTTCCTGCTGCGCCCCCAGTACCCCTCCCTGAAGTGCTTTGCCTATTCCCCCCCAGGTGGGCTGCTCAGGTAGGTCTTGGGATACAGGTGGGACTGGAGCTGGAGCACGGCCCGGTTGGGATCCTCTAAGGAGCAGTAGGAGGGACAGGCAGCCTGGATTTGCCGAGTGTTCCCTCTGTGGTGGAGTTTGGAATTCAGGGTAGGGTGGCAGGTGGCCGCTCTCCCAGATATTCCTGAGTTGTCTATGGCTCTCATTTTAATGGAAAATGCAAGTTGGATGCAATTTCCATACTCTTTGCCCAGTCCTGATCCAGTTGTTTGGATTCCTTTTCCAAAGAAACTTCACCTCGCTTTGGGATGTGATTTCTCCCATTCCAAAGCGATACCTAAAAAAGGGCACAGGGATTGTGCTTTTTGGGTGCTGGTTTCCCTCCCAAGGGGGGAATCCAGGGAGAGACTAATGGGGAATTCCTTCCATTGTAAACGGGAACAGACCTTCTGGTCACATTATTCCCAAACAGAACCATCCTATGGGATTGCTGGCAAGTGTAGGAAGGTCTTTCTAGTTGTCGTGGGGATCCTTGAAATCGGCTCTGTATTCTCCGAAGCTCCCTGTGGCAGTTCCTGCATCATATTCCAGGAGCAGCCAAGGGTTTTAAACCATCCTGCTGATGGATCTGGATGTTGGCATTCCTTGTTGTTGGCATTCCTGGTTTTCTGCAGCCACAGAGCTACAGAGGAGGATGGTCCATGGGAGTTTGTTTTGTGGCTTTTTGTTCAGAAATCCCACTTCCGGATCCCTTGGGAGCTCCTGACTCATGTTGTACCCAGGATCATCTCCGGGAAGCTCCACAGAGTGGGAATCTTAATTCCTTCCCTCTCAGTCCTCAGGTTGCTCTGGAAATTTGCCATCTGAGTTCTCCACAATATTCCAGTATTTCATTCCACAGTGTCTTTGTCAGGTAGCCTCAGGAGCATGGGATATCTTCTTCCTTGGCTGCCCTGCCATTCCCAAACTCTTGGAAAATGGCTGTGGGACATTGAGTTAAAGCACTTCCTTTCCCAGGTATATCCAGAGCCACGTGCAGGGGAGTGTTTGAGCCGTGGGATGTGGATATGAGGCTTTTCCTTCCCAAGGTGCAAATCCCAAAAGCCTGGAAGTAGCTTGGATCGGGGTTTTGTGCCCCTGGTTCTCTGCCACCGGCCTGGGAATGAAACACTGTTTGCTTCTTCCTGCTTCTGTTTCTCTTCCAGTGAGGATGCCATGGAGTATTCCAAGGAGTTTGTGACTGCAGTGGTGCTTGGGAAAGATCTGGTGCCCAGGCAAGTGGAGGAGTGTCCCAAATCCTTCATGAATGTTTGCTGTCCTGTCCCCAAATCATTCATTTCCTGTCAGAATCACGTGGATCATCTGTCTCCAGATTCCTCATTTACCTGTCCTTGTCTCGTTCCTCATTTATCTACCTGGTTCCTTGTGTTGTTCCTTATTTATCCTCCTGCTTCCCCTGTGTTTTCCCTGGGCACCTCTGTTGGTGCTTCACACACCTCTTTATAGGCAAATCCTTCCTGTGTGCCAGAAAAGTGGGAATATCCTGCCTCTGGAATCACTCACTGTGGTCCCTGGAGCATCAGTGTCATCTTCCTGGTTTCTTGTGTTATCTTGGATGTGCTGTCACCTCATGTTTGTCCCAAAATTCCTGTTCCATCTCATATCTCCGACCCAGCTCATTCCTTGGCATCTCTCACCTTCCTCATCCCGTGGGATATGTTCTGCTGAGCAGGGATTTGGGCCGGGACAGACAACCTGGCATTTCCCTGGACATGACCTGCTCCATCCCGGAATTTCCTCAGTGGTGTCACTCAGCTCCGAGACACCTCCCCGAGTCACCTGTTCCGTGTCATCCTTCCCTGGCATCTGGGATTCCGCTGTCAGCCCCCTGTTCCCTGAGCTCTCTCCCCTCCGTGTTCCCTTCTCTGCTCCCGTTTACTGTCCCCATGGTTCTCAAGACCCCTCTCCCCCATTCCTGCTCCAGGCTGATGCCACAGCCCACCTTGGAAACCTGCACTGCTTTTCCCCTGCTCCCAATTCCAGCCGTAGTCCACTCTGGGTTTTTCCATTCCAGATTCCAATCTGGTCTGCATTTCCCTCCATTCCAGATCCCAGGCCCAGTCCAGTCTGGGTTTTTCCTTTCCAAATTCCTACCCCAGTCCAAGTTCCCCCCATTCTGGATCCTGGTCCTGATCCGGTCTGGATTCTCCCTGTTCCAGATCTGGAGCCTAATTCAGTCCAGGTTTCCCCTCATTCCAGATCCTGGTCTGAATCCAGTCTGGATTTTTCCCTCATTCCCAGTTCTGACTGTGATCTGGTCCAGATTTTCCCCCATTCCAGATTCCAGCCCCAGTCTTTCCCCCATTCTGGATTCTGGGCCTGATCCAGTCTGGGTTTTCCCCATTCCAGATTCCGGGCATTATCCAGTCCAGGTTTTCCCCCATTCCAAGTTTCACCGTGATTCAGTCCGGGTTTTCCCCCATTCCCAATTCCAGCACTAATCCAGTCCGGGTTTTCCCCCATTCCAGATCCCAGCCCTGGTCCAGCCTGGGTTTTCCCTCATCCCCGATTCCAACCCTGATCCCGTATCCTTGTGGTATCCCTTTGAATGTGATTCCTTGTTCTTCTGTGCCCACGTGTCCTCCCCATCCCATTCCCTGCCTGGGTGTTCCAAACACGTCTCCCTCTTTTCCATAACCCCATCTGCCTGTTTTCCTTACTCCCACTTTCCTCTCTTCCAGGATTGGGCTCTCCCAGCTGGAGGGGTTCCGCCGGCAGCTCCTGGATGTTCTCCAAAGAAGCACCAAACCAAAGGTGAGAGGGAAGAGGGACAAACCCCTGGAAGTGTCTCTGGGCAAGTATAGGGAATTGCAGTGGCAGGAAGGGCAGGTTTCCTCCAGGTGTCCTTGGGATCACTCTTTAGGGAACTCCAGGAATGACGGGAAGAGAAGCCAGGAGAGCTCCGTGGGCTGGTTCCCAGTCAGGTGTTCCAAGTTCACCGTCACAGATCCCAAATAACCGAGCAGGGAATTTTCTGTCCAAGCCTGTTTTGGTGTCTGTGTTCCCAGTGTGGATTTTTTCAGCCGGGAAAAAGCTGGGAACAGACTGGAATTGTCTGTTTATGGGCATGGCTGGGTGACGCTGAGATAAGGAGTCTGGTCATGTTTTGGACATGGGAAATGTGGGAATTGTCCCTTCCCAGTCTCCACCATTACACCAAGATAGGAAAAAACTGTAAAACATGAAGATTTTTGGGGATAAAACATCACAGAAATTACCTGAGCTTGTATTTATTTCTGTTGTTAAATTCTAATTTTTGTGGTCTAGCTTCAGGTTCTTGGAGAATTCTTCATGATTTTTGAGGGGGTTTTGTGGATTTTAGGGGGTTTTTGGTGGTTTTTTCCTGTTTTTTTAGGGTTGTTTTCTGGTGGGTTTTAGATTTTTTTTTTGTTTTGGTGTTTTCTTAAGGATTTTTTTGGGGTGAGTTCTTAAGTTTTTTAGTGTTTTTTTCTGGTGCTTTTTAGGACTTTGTTTTTTTAAGGTCTTTGGTGGGTTTTAAGGTGGGTTTTTAAGGGTTTTTTGGTGATTTCCTAGGAGTCTTTTGTGCTTTCTGTTGCGTTTTTTAGGGGATTTGGTGGGGTTTTGTGGGTTTTTTAGGGCTTTTTTTGGGTGGTTTGTGGGGGGTTGTGTTTTTTAAGTTTTTGGGGGGGTTTTTTAGGGTTTTTTTTGGTGAGTTTCTAAGTTTTTTAGGGGGATTTGGTGGGGTTTTGGTAGTTTTTTTAGGGAGGTTTTGTGGGTTTTTAGGGGGGGTTGGTGCTTTTTTAGGGTTTTTTATGGGTGGTTTTTTTTTTTTTTTGTTGGGGGTTTGGTGGGGTTTTAGGGGGGGTTTTTTAGTGGTTTTTAAGGGTTTTTTGGTGGATTTGGGGAGTTTTTAGTGCCTAAAGTCCTAAACAACATTTTAACCTGCATTGTTTAATCTCATCCTTGGTTTTGTCCATTAAAAATTGCTTCCTTTATCCTGGAGAATACCAATTTATCAGTTGAGGGACATCAATCCTATAGATCCTTGACTATCTAAGGAAAAACAAGGAGAGACAGGATGTTGGCTTAAAATTGGGGAAGGAAAACCAACTTTGCAGAAACATCAGGATCATTTCTGTCTCCAGCTTCCTCATTTCCCTGGCCTTGTGTTGTTCCATATTTATCCTCCTGCTTCCCCGTGTTATTCCTCATTTATCCTCCTGCTTCCCCGTGTTATTCCTCATTTATCCTCCTGCTTCCCCGTGTTATTCCTCATTTATCCTCCTGCTTCCCCGTGTTTTCCCTGGGCATCTCTGTTGGTGTTTCCCACACCTTTTTATAGGCAATTTCCTCCTACGTGACAGAGAACAGGGACTATCCCACCTCTGGAATTGCGCTCCCTGGCACAGGGCTATCCCCGGCTCCTATTTCCTGGAATCAGAGCCCCAAACCCGGGATTTGTGCCCTTTGTCCCGCTTGAACCTCCCGAATCCCGCGAGGTGACCGTGCTTTTCCCGTGCTCTTTTCCCTCCTCGCCGCTCCTGCTCCTCTCCCTCAGTGGCGGATCATCGTGGGGGCCACCAAGTGCATTCCCAAGTCGGAGCTTCCCGAGGAGCCGGAGGAGAGCTCGGTGCCGAGCCAGCGGCTGTGGGCTCACCCCAGCGACCTGACCATCGCGCTGTCGGCCAGCACGCCCCTCTACCCGCCCGGCCGCATCATCCATGTTGTGCACAACCACCCTGCCGAGCAGTGCTGGTGAGTCCCACCATTCCCGGCAGGAAAAGTACCTGGAGATGAGAATTAAGGTGTTGTTTTTTTTTTTCCCTGCCGTCTAGAACGGTTTAGGTTGGAATGGGAGCGTAAAGGTCCATGGGGGGGGCCCCCTGCTGCTGCTCCAGGGTGCTCCGAGCCGGCCTCAGACACTTCCCGGGATGGGGCAGCCACAGCTTCCCAGGGAAATCCATTCCAGGGCCTCAGCACCCTCACGGGGAAGAGTTTCTTCCCAGCATCCCGTGTAAACCAGCACATGGAGTCCTGGAATGGTTTGGGATGGAAGGGACTTAAGGATCATTTAATCCACGGCAGGGGCACCTTCTGCTGCTCCAGGTTGCTCCAAGCTGGCCTGGAGCACCTCCAGGGATGGGACAGCTGCAGCTTCCCTGGGAAATCCGTTCCAGGGCCTCACCTCCCTCACAGGGAAGGATTTCTTCCCAGTGTCCCACCTAAACCCACCTTCTGGCACTGGGAAGCCATTCCCCCTTGTCCTGTCCCTCCGGGCCCTTCTCCAAATTCCCTCTCCAGCTCTCTGGGAGCCCCTTCAGGCACTGGGATGTCATTCCCTGTTGGATAATGCAGATTCTGGAGCAACACGTGCTTCAACATCTCCTCCCTCTGTTTTTCCCGCTGTTGCTTTTTCTCCCTCTCCAACCAAAACATTTCCCTGTTCTTTCATCCCATTTTCCCCTTTGTTTGGATCCCTTTTCCAGCTGCTGCGAGCAGGAGGATCCCACTTATTTCGCCATCTGGGGGGACAACAAGGCCTTCAACGAGGTGATCATCTCCCCGGCCATGCTCCACGAACACCTTCCCTACGTGGTCATGGAAGGGCTCAACAAGGTAAGGGAATTGGGATCCCGAACATCCACACGGGATAGTCACTCCTTGCCCTGGAATGCTGGAGGTTTAAATGCACGAGGCTGTTTGTTTTGGGGAAGAGGAGGAAAAGTGCTGATGCTCCAGGTCAGTCGGGCACGGGATGCTGGAGCTGGATGTGGTGAGGTCTGGGAATGGAATTCCCAGAGTTCCCAGTCCTGTTTCCAAACGTCACGTCGGAATAACGGGAGGTTGGGGGGTGGTTGGTTCATTCCAGGAGGTGCCCACTGGATGAGTCCGGGTGACATCCGGGGATATGTCAGGATTGATCCATCTAATCCTTCGTCTCCAGACCTTTCCTCGTGCTTCCAGGTGACTTTGGGAAGAAAGAGGCAAATCCAACTCCCAGTAAATCCCTGCTGTTCCTCTCCTTGCCTTGGACAGGTCTTGGAAAACTACAACAAGGGGAAAACTGCTTTGCTTTCCGCAGCCAAGGTGATGGTGAGTCCGACGGAAGTGGATCTCACTCCAGAGCTGATATTCCAGAGCCAGCCCTTGCCCAGCGGCCCTTCCATTCAGGTGGGAACCGGAACCATCCCAGCGGACAGGAGGAACAGCAGCACCAAGTAAGGATGGATTTTGGCAGGAATGTTGGCTCTGGGTGTGGATCCTCTCCCTCTTGGAGCGCTGTGATCCGTGTTTGTGGATAGATCCAAGGGATGCCTTTGTGGGACTTGTGTCAGGGAGAAAAGATCCTTTGTGTCCCTCAGGAATCTGAGTGGAGCAAGGTCAGGAGAACACACAAGGTGTGGAAGAAACCTCCTTTGCTCCTTGTCCAGGCAAATCTGGTTTTCCCAAGGTGAAACTTCCAGCCAAATTTGGTGATTTTCCAAAGCTTAGCACAACATATACATTTAAAGCTGCTTCACGCTGGGATTTATGGAATATCACAAACAGGATCACGTTGGGAACATGGATATAAGTGAGGGGAAAGCAGTTGGTGTCCTGTTTGGGAAGGATAAGAGCAGGAAATCCAGCAGAAAACAGGGAAGAGCCATATTCCAAGTGCTGAAGGTGTTCCCAAATCTGGACTAGCAGGGAAAACAGGGAAAATGAAGGAAGGGAGACGGTTTGCATCCAGAGGTAGCTGTGAGTGGAACCAGGAGATGGAACTGTGTGGGTGGGAAGGGATAATTCCTTGACAAGGGAAGCACTTCCATGGGGTTTTCAGGGAGTGCTGTGGGGTGAGGGATTTCTGCATAAGTGTGAGGTCATAGGAGGGAGATTTAAATTCAGAGGGAAGATAAGGCAGCAGATAACGTGGAAAAATGGGAATATTCTTGTCACAGGGAGTGAATGGTCAGAGGCAGTGAAAGAGAGCTTGGAAGCAGAACACAGCCAGGATGGAACAGGGATTGTCACAGGTTTTTGAGGGCTACAGTAAGACTGGGAAGATGGTGTTTAATTCCAGGTTAGAACCATCTTAGTGTGTCAGATTTCCTCTTTTGGGATTCTTGGAATCTCTTCCTAAATCACTGTTACTCCACTGAAGCTGCAAAGGGATCAGATATTGCCTTACCTCATGAAGCATTCCCTGTATATCCCTCATGAAGCATTCCCTGTATATCCCTCATGAAGCATTCCCTGTATATCCCTCATGAAGCATTCCCTGTATATCCCTCATGAAGCATTCCCTGTATATCCCTCATGAAGCATTCCCTG
>NW_021938935.1:324148-337645 GCF_001715985.3 Manacus vitellinus
AGCATTCCCTGTATATCCCTCATGAAGCATTCCCTGTATATCCCTCATGAAGCATTCCCTGTATATCCCTCATGAAGCATTCCCTGTATATCCCTCATGAAGCATTCCCTGTATATCCCAGCCCTTTGGCAGGGACAGGAGTCCTCTCCCAAACTCAGGCTCTCTTCCCAAATACTTACATAATTCCGTGTCCTTAAGGCTGTTGATCCCAGACCTGGTGCAGGAGCTCCTTCCCTGTGTTTTTCTGGAAGAGCCTGCCTGATCCTTAAAATCTTGGTGTAGCTGGAGTTTTCCTACCTGTCTTAAAGACTGGTCATGGAAAATGCTCTGTCAGCCTCGTGGAATTTGTGGTGGGATCACCAGCACGGAGAAGGAGGGGAAAGCCTGAGCCTGGAGTGGTTCCAGAGTGGGAAAAGGAGAAAGTGAGTTAAGTGTAGGTTGGTCCTTCAGTCTCCCTCCCCTAAATCCTCTTTTACGCGGAGGTTTTGGATGCTTTGGAAGTGCTGCAGGTTTCTCTGGGAGCAGAGCCACGATCCCAAGTGCCAGTGGTGCTGGAGAAGGAAGACATTGGGAGAATCATGGAATGGTTTGGGATGGAAGAGACCTTAAACACCATCTCGTTCCAATCCCCTGCCATGGGCAGGGACTCCTTCCACTAGCCCAGGTTACTCCAACCTGGAACACCACCAGGGATGGGGATTCCACAGCCTCTCTGGGCAGGAGAGAAGGATTTATTTAGCCAGGAAAGCAGGGAGAAGGGCAAGAACCGGAGTTTGCTGAGGGGAGAGCCACTGTGATGTTTTCCGTTGGGAGAACGGAGCAGTGAGGGATTTCCGGGAGTCCTAGATGGGTTTGGTTGGAGGAACTGCGCGAGGAACTCTGTGCCCGACACTCAGATCCTCTGATCGCCTCCTCATGTTCTCTTTTCCTGCTGCAGGAGCAAATCCCACTCGGAGATCAGCCTGGAGGGGTTCTACGAGACGAAGCCGCTTTCCCCGGTGCAGAAGGATCCGGTGGAGCTGCTGCTCCTGGACACCAAGGAGCGCCTTTCCGTGGAGCTGCAGGACCGCCGGGCCCCTCTGGCCACCATGGAGAGCCTCTCGGACAACGAGTCCATCTACAGCTTCGACTCGCGGCGCTCCTCCGGCTTCCGGAGCATCCGGGGCTCACCCAGCCTGCACGCGGTCATGGAAAAGGACGAGACGCACTGCTTTTACATCGACCCCGTCATCCCCGAGGAGAACCCTTCCCTCAGCTCCCGCACCGAGCTGCTGGCTGCAGACAGCCTCTCCAAGCATTCCCAGGAGACGCAGCCCCCGGAGAACGTCCTCAACAGCGGGGACACCACCCCCCGGCGCCGCTGCAGTGCGGAGGGCGCCGGGAGCGACGGCGAGCGCGGCCCCTCGTCCCCCCGGGAGGAGCCGGCGCTGCACAACGGCCGCCTGGCCGACGTGCCCAGCCCCCAGGTACTGGAGTTCGCCGAGTTCATCGACAGCCTCTTCAACCTGGACAGCAAGAGCAGCTCCTTCCAGGACATCTACTGCATGATGGTGTCGGACAGCTCCAGCGACTTCGCGGAGCTCCCCAAGTCCGTGAGCGACCAGGAGATCCTGCTGCGGGCGCAGTACGAGCCCAACCTGGTCCCGAAGCCGCCCCGGCTGTTCGCGGGATCGACGGATCCCTCGTCGGGCATCTCCGTGTCGCCCTCCTTCCCCCTCAGCTCGTCCGGGGAGCTCATGGACATCACTCCCACGGGTGTGAGCAGCCAGGAATGCCTGGCCACGGACAAAATCCGGACTTCCACCCCCTCCGGACACGTAACCAGCCCCGCCAAGCAGGATGACCTCATGATTTCGGCCCTTTAGTGCTTGGGAACAGGGGTGGAATGATCCCGGTGGGATAATCCATGGAGGAGAGGAACGGTCGGGATCGGAGGAGATGGCCGGGAACATCCCTTCCGGGGTGGCGCAGCGGTGGCTGGAGGATGGATTGTGCTGGAATGCCATGCATGGAGCCTGGGAGACGCTTCGCCCCGTGGGGCCTGAGAGGGTCTGAGGCACTAAAATTCCCTACCTCAGCCTGGCTCTCATTCCAGAGGCAGATTCCTTGCCCCGGGGCTCCTGCCAAGTTTGGGAGCAAGACACCCTGCTCTGGGAATCCTCTGGGGTGGATTCCCTGAAACTCGAGGCTGGAGAGTTGGAAGCAGGAGGGGGGCTGGGATGGATCCCCGCTCCAGAGCGCAGCCGCTGTTTTGGGAGATGAGCGGATTGAGACTCTGGGCCCTGTTGCACTACCACGGATCCAGCCCGAGCTCCAATCCAGCCACTTCCATGGGGATTGCTTTTGTAGGACACTCGTGTTTTAAAGCCATCGGGGCCGTATCCCCCCAAATCCAGCCTCCCATTCCCAGCCGGGCGCAGTGGGAACGGGGCTGGCACCGTGTTTCCTCTCCCCTGAGTATTCCTGAGGGAAGGACGCTGTTCCCAAGAGCCAGATCCCTCTGCCGCATCCGAGCTCTCCTGGATCTCACCACCTTCGCTCCCGGATTCTCTGGACCCCTCTGAGCTGGCGACATTCCCGCAGGACTGCTGGGATTCTTGTCTCGGAGCTGCCTGGAGGGATCGGCTGGAAAATTGGCCCGGTGTTGTTTTCCGAGTCCCTGTGGAATCTGGGAGCCTTTCCTGGGTTGGATCCCTCTGGGTCCTCACACCACCCATGTGCAGCACCCATGGATCAGTGGCAGCCTGTCGTTGGGAATTCAGGGAAAAGATGGATTTTTTTTTTTTTTTTCTGAGTGTTGAAACCTTGTGTGTGTTTACAGAGCTGCTGTTGGGAAGGTATTTATGAAGGAAACAGGGAGGTTTTCCCAAAGGAAAAGCCTGGCCATCCTCTCCTCCCCGTGCCTTTTCTGCTGGGGGCTGAGGGAAGAGAGGGTGGGCAGGCAGAATTCCAAGTTCCCTGCTTTCCAGGTGGCTGGGATCTGGGGGGAGCTGCCTGCATCCCTCTCCCCCCTCCCTCTCCACTCCCCTGCACAAGCCCCTGGAGTGAAGATGGAGGAAGTTGGGATTGAATCTGCCTGAGCTGCCCCAGGGTCCGGAGGAGCCTGCTCAGCCCTCCAGGCAGGTTTTCCGATGATGGGAGCAGCAGGAAAACTACCTATTTAGGGAATGAAACCCTTCTGTGACCTGGAAAAGGCCCTTCGTTGGCAAAGCAAAGCTCGGCACTTCTCGAGGGGTCTCCCTGGAGTTCTCTCCTCCTTCCCTGGAAAAGAAAGTCCCACTTTAACTTCCTTAGAATCCTGTCCCCTTCCTTAGCTGGGATCTTTCCACTGTGGGAGGATGCTGTGCTTCCCGGGAGCTGGCAAATCCCTGGGCTCCCCGTGGTGTCCCGAAGCCTTAGGATGGGCCTTCCTTTGGGAATAACTGGTATCCAGCAGGAGCACTTTATAACCCATGTGCACTGATGGAAGTGACTCCAGGTGCACGGAATTTCACTGGAATCTCTGTCCAAGTGCTGGTATCCCCCTCACCTGATCCCGGGATACACATTCCCTGCTCCTTCCCCATTCCAGAGCCTTCCGAAGTGCTTTCGGTGGGAAGTTAGAACATTATCCCTGTGGTTTAAGGTTCCAAAGGTGTGACCTTTCCCTGCGTGGAGCTGGAGCAGAGGAAGCCCCTCTGGATTCAGAGGAATGCGAGGAAGGAAAAATCCTTTGGTTCCAAGCCATGGGAAGTTCCTTTTGTTTTTGTAGGTCCTGTAAAAAGGAGCAGGGTCGGGAGCTCAGCACAGCCCAGTCCCTGCCCTCAGGAAGCACCACCGAGGTGATTTTTCAGGAATACGCACAAAAACCCGGGAAGTTTGGAGGGGAAGAGGGGAGCTGAGGGGCAGGGGGGGCAGGGCTAGCAGGCTAGCTCACTTCCCAGCCCTGGAATGGGAATAAGGAGCTCATTCCTGCCCTTAATCCTGGCAGGAATTAACCCTTAGCACTAAGGCAGAGCTTTGGATCTGCAAAGCACTTTAAAACCTTGAGGAAAGGATCATCTCCGTCCCTGGGAGCCGCAGGGACACCTGGGATTGGGCGGGATCCCTGGGGAGGAGGTGCCTTCAGGTGAGGAAAGTGGGAATATCTCCCTCCTGAACGATTCCAGTCGGGATCTGCTGGCGTTGAATGGCTCAAATGTTGCACTAGGAAGTCTCTTCCCACCTGTGTCCTGGAAAACTCCATCCTTGGCTGACTGGTCCCTTCTCTGGGCCATTGGAACTGTATCCCATGGGAAGGGGGTTCCCTGGCCCTGACTGGAAGCAGCCTGGAATGCTGCACTAAAAGCCTGGCAGTCCCTCGTTCCTGGGACCTGGGCTTGCCATGGATCCAAGGAGTAAAGGTGGAAAGGAATCCCCTGGAGGTTCAGATTGTGCCAAACTGTGGACAGTTCCTGGGCTTTGGTGTTCTCTCTTGACACACAGATCTGATCCCAGTGCTCCCAAAGGAAATCTGTGTTCTTGGAATTATTTTGGCTTTAAATCTCTTTTTGTCTTGATCCCCATCCCTGTGTCTCGATTCCCATCATTCCAAGTCTCAATTCCCACCACTTCTTTACTCTGAGGGCATTTGGAAAGGCTGATCTCCTGTTCCTTCCTGCAAAAGCACCTCTGGAATGCTGGAATAAATGCTAAACCCACAGCTGCCTCCTGCATCCACACTGGCCACACTTCCTGCTTTCTCTGCCCACTCTTTCTTTGGAAATGTGGAACATCTCCAGATTTTTTCTTGACTTCTGCTTCCTCCCCTTGAGCTTTGTGCCTTCCAATCTTCCTGGATTCCCGTGATATTCCAACAGGATGGTCCACCCTGCGGCGAGGCAGCACTGGAAGTGCCTGACATCCCAAATCCCAGGCACCCAGTTCCGTGTCACATCCTCCAAATCCAGCACTGGATGGCCTTTAAAGGCCCTTTCCAATGCAGAGGATTCCAGGAGTTTCTTGGGAGAGGAGTGGAGCATCTGCATCCCTAATAATTGATTTGCTTGTGGCTTTACCTGTGGCAGTGCCAGGAATTTTGGGAAGGATGTGCTGAGGGATTTACAAGCCCTCCTCCAATATTTATCCTTATTCCCTCTCCTTCTCCATTTGGAATGTTGAATTTCTCCTAAAACTTCCACTTCCCTCTTTTCTTTGCTCCCTGTTCCTCTCACCTCATCCCTCCTCTTATCCCACATCCTTGATAGCTCCACTTGAACAGGGAAAACTGTTCCCTGCAATCTCAGGATGATCCAAAGCAGTTAAATGGAATTCCTGGAATTTTGAAGACCTTTTTTTCCCCAGGGAAAACAGGATTTTTAGGAGAGGTTCTGCTCTCTCCAGAGGACTGGGATGGCAAAGCTGGTGGTGAGTGCGGATGTATAAATCCAATGATTCCCATCTCCATTCTTTGGGATATTGTTGCTTCGATTCCTGAAGTAGTTGATGGTCCCCAGAACCATCAACCATGGTGGGAAATCTTTGTCCAGAAAGGAGGGAAAACACAGGAGGGAGGGAAAACTCCAGGAGCAGGATCTAATATATTCCTCAGGCACTTGGATGTTTTCCCAGCTTTTTTTTTCCTCTTTTCCTGCAGGCAGATGATAATGTTGCCATGGAATCCCCCAGACTGGATTTCCAAACTGGGACATAGGAATAATCAGGATTATCCCTGGAAATGGAAATTAAGCGGGAATAGTCATTGCTGTGTTTAGGTTTGTATCCATAGGGTTGGATTTCCATGTTTGCCTTGGGAATTGCTGGGCTGGAGCTCTGCTGGCTGCTGGCTTTATCCCTGTCCAATCTGGGATATTATTCCCTTGGCAGTAGAACATTCCAGCTTTGCAGGATGGTAGCAGGAACATTTCATTCCCATGGTTTTTTTTAGGGATAAGGGTTGTAACTGCATCCTTTGGGGAACATGCAAACATTCCCAGGGAGGTTGGGGACTCCTCATCCCTGACGTTGTTCCAGGCCAGCTCGGACAGGACTTGGAGCAACCTGGAATAGCAGGAGATGTCCCTGCCCCTGGAACTGGGGGGGCTTGAAATCCCTTCCCACTCCAATCCTTCTGGAATTCCAGCGTTCCTGCTGTCCCTTTAGGCAGGAAAGGGATAGGGTTGGAATTCCAGCAGCTACTCTGATGACAAATTCCTCTGGAGGAAGGCACTGGGAAGCTCTGACTGGATCGGGCTCCTTGCACATTCCCGGAGCCCGTGCAGGGCTGATTTTAGGGCAGAGCCGCTGGATTTCGGGACGAGCACGTTCCTTGTGCCAAAGCTCCCCCTCACGGTGCTCCTGCGATGCTCCAGGTATCCTGCGGGAGGCAAACACTGCCCGTCCTCGGGAAGGAGGAGAGGCAGGAATGTTGCAGCTGGAAGCTGGGATTCCATGGGAGTTCTTGCTCTCCGGCGGGACCCATAGTGGGGTTATGGATGGGAAGTGGGATGGATCAGGAGCCACTGATGTCCTCCCCCCTCTTCCAGCTCCCAGGGAGCTGCCTAAGGGCTGGAAATTCCAAATATCCAAGGATTAGAGAAATTCCTTGCTTTGTCACAGGGACCTGCAATCCTGAAAATCAGCAGCTGTCCCCATTCCCGTTGTTTCCTTCCTTGTTCATTGAGTCCATACTTCTTGTGCCTTTGTTTTCCATGGCTTCAGGTCCCAGCCTCCTGCCTGGGACCGGATTTTTGGGATCAGACATCTCCCGCTTCCTTTCCCACTTCTCTGGGTCCATGGAATTGTGGCCGCAGAGCTGCCTTTGCTTCTGAACCCTCCTGTTCTCCCTCAGCCGGGAATTCCTGCTTCTTCCTGCTTTTCCCTGCTGCCTCAGGTCGTATCCAAGTGCCAAAAGCAAATCCTGACCTGGGGCAGGAGGTTCCCTCATCCCTGGCTCTGGAACAGCCACCTTCCAAAGGGAAGCTGCCTGGGAATTTTCCCTGCTTTCCTTGCTGCATCCTCACCGTGTCCTGACATTCCCACCTTCCCAGACACCCATGGGATGAGGGGAATCTCTGCCTGGCTCCACCTTGATTCCTGCAAACCCTTAAACACGGAGCAGTCCAGGAACAAGCCCCGATGCTGGTTTTTGTTGGGATTCCGCTTCCCTGCTCAAATCCTGAGATTTGTGCAGTCCCCATGGCTCAGACTCGGAGGTCCTGGAGCAGCGGGAGGAGGTGGCACAGCCCTGCCCTGATATCCTGCTTTTGGGAAGTTCAGGGATCTTGTCAGGGTGTTTTTCCTGGGACACAGCCAGACTTTTGGCTCTGAACTCCTTTCCCGGGATGTTCCCGGCGCTCAGTGGGGCAAGTGACCTCCCCTGCAGCTCCAGCTTCCCACTTTTCCCTCCCCCAGTCAGCTGAGTGATGTACAGGGAATACTCCCGAGCTCCTGTCCTAGTGATGAACAGAATTCCTAATGGCACAGGGTTTTTTGGGATGGGCTGTACCTCCCTTCCCATGTCCACAGGGCAGCAGGAATGTTGTACCCTGCTCCGCCTCTGGAAAAGCCCTTTTTCCTGCTGTACCCTGTGTCCCATCCCGAACTGGGGCGGCTCAGAGCAGGAAAACCATGGATCCATTAACTCCTCGCCCCAAATTGCCTCGGGAGAGCTGAAGCCTCTGGAATTTTTGGGAGAACTCTGAGCTGCTCCGAGTGTTCCCCATGGGGCTCGGAGTGCTTGGATATAGGGAGGGGAGGGGGGACCAGCCCAGCTTCCTGCATCCCTCTGCTCATCCCAGGAATGCTGCCTTCCACATCCCTGCTCCGAGCTGCCCCAGCATGAAGATTCCAAGGAAACTCAAACACTTCCTCACGTGCCATTCCTTCTCCATGGGACTGTTTTTGTACCGCTGGATGGAAGCTCCGAACTAATCCCGCTGTAAAGAGCAGGCTCCGGAATTATAACCTTATTCCATAGAGATGGATGTATATAAATTTTCTGTATATTCTATGGCACTGTGTATAAAATGGATGTTGGAAGCACGGCTGGAGTCTGTGGCTCTTCCCAAAGGATGTCCTGGATGGTTGGGATTTGCCGGAGGTTTCCTGCCTTGAGAGGGCTGGGAGTGGGAAGGCCATGAGGAATTTGGAGAGGGTGTGCCTTGGGAATGCTCCAGGGAAGCACTGAGGGGTGGTTGGTGCTTTTCCAGCTCTGCCTGGTCTGGATCTCGGCCTTTGGGAATCATACAACTGGGGAGGTGGTGGAAGCCACATCCCTGGAAGTGTTCAAATCCAGGGGGGAGCAGCCTGGCCTGGTGGGAGGTGTTGGGGTTGGAATTGGATCTCTAAAGTCCCTCCCCTCCCAATCATTCCAGGATTTTCTGATCCGTGTCCCGTGAGATCAGTTCTAGGAATATCCCTTCAGTGGAGAAGGAAATGAAGGAAACTGAGGGAAGGGAATTAAGGAAAGAACTGAGAGTGATCCTGGGTTAAATCCAACTTTCCACACAAAAAGAAGGATTTTAGTGCAAACCAGGTTGCTGACAAGGAATCCTCTGGGATTGAATGGGAATGGCGGGGGGAGGAGGATGAGTGCTCTCAGTCAAGATTAGATCCCAGATATTCCATATGTTCAGTGTTCCAGCCAGAATAATGTGGGAATCTGCCCTTTGGATAAACATGGAGGTGCTGGGGTCCTTCTGCAAGGAAGGTGAGTCCAAACTGGGATTTTCCCAGTGAGGGGCACGGACTTGGGGTTGGAAAGCAGGATCTCCCTGCCTGGGGCTGTTCCCAGTTCTTCAATGCCGTGGAATTCATATTCTGCGAGTGGGAAAAGCTTTTTTTTATGGATTGCAGGGTCAGAGAATAAGGAGAGGAGACGAGCCAGGAGAAATCCAGGGAAAAGGAATGCCTGGAAGCACCTAATGCTGGGAATGGGGCCTGGAATGGTTTTTCTGGCTGCTCCCGAAGGGACTGGCAGGGAATCCCTGATAGTCAAAGGTGGCTGAACTCCTGGATTCCCATAAAAATGCCTCTCAAAAGTGCTGGAATGTTGGTGCCTGATGTTTTGGGGGTGGATTTGTGGGATTTTCCTCCCTACCTGGAGCCGTGTTGGTCTCCTAAAAGGATCTTGACTCTCCTGGGGAAGGGAAAACATCCATCTCTGACTGCTATCCTTGGATAAACATGGAATAATCCATGTTCAGCAGGGGCTGCTTTAATTCAGGAAAACAGATGGATGTGGACACAGCAGGAATGGTGGAAGCTGCTATAAACTGCTATAAAACCCCTGAAAAACCTTAATTAGGGATGGAGTTGGATTTTCCAAGGAGATTTTCCGGCTACTGGATGTGCTGGTGACTTTAGGGAAAAAATGCCAGCTTGTGGAGAAAAGTGGTTTTCAACCCATTGGAAAAAAACATTGGGAATGACACAAAACCCCCCAAATTTTCCAAGAATTTTTAAGCCAGGCTGATGAATTCCCAAGGAAAGAAGGAGGGAAAATAATGGGAATATGTCATTGATGAAAACTGTGATCTGATTGTTAATCATTTAAATGGAAACCAGCATTGCAGAAATCAATTCCTCAGGATTTTTCCAAGGATTCAGTTGGAAAAGAGGAAAAGGAAATGGAAAGATCCTTAAAAAATCAGCCTGGAATGTGATGAATTCCTATTTTTCAGCAGGGATAATGTTCTGGTGGGTTGAGTTACACTTCTTTGCCAAGTGCTTTTTCTTGGAAATAGTTTTAAGGGATCTAAACCCAAGGAATATCCTGCAGGATTCCTGGCTGGGAGGTGCTTGGATGCAGGAGAACTTCATGTGCTTTAATTCCCATTGACCAGGGGAAATTGGGATGATAATTCAGATTATGGGGGGGGATATTCCCTGGGTTGAGGGTGGATTAGCACAGGGAGATCAGGAGCCAAGGAAAACCTTGGAAAACTGGTGGGAGAGAGGAAAAAGGGAGAGAGAGGTTGAGTGTGGTGGGAGCTGAAGGGCCACTGTTGCAGAGCTGGATCCCAATCCATGTGCACTGCTCTGGAATCACGGATCTGGGAATGGAATCCATCGTTTAGCTTGGAAAAGCCCCTGCAAATGAAATCCAGATATAATTCCGGCTCTTCCAGCAGCATCTGAGTTTTCCTGCTTTTTCAGCACATGACTTTCCCTGCCTTTCCAGCAGTCCCTGCTCGTCCTTCCCGTCACGGAGCTTCCTTGGAAAGCAGATCCAGCTTTTGTGGGTGTGTTTGTCCTGCCAGAGGTATCCGAGGAGCTGGGATATCCTCGCTGGGATCTACAGGAGCAGGTGGGTGACTCTGCCCAGCATTCCAGGGCTGGTTGGAGCCCTCACACTTCCAACTGCGCTGGTGTTCCAGGATGGAAGCGTCTCCCAGGATGTTCCCTCGTCCCTGAGGATGCTCCTTGATCCCTTTACAAATCCGTGGAAGTACTGTGTCTGCCTTGGGAATGAACCCTCTGGAGCGAGTGCAGAGCCAGGGAGGGATTTCTCGGTGCCAGGAGGAGAGAACTCCAGGGTGGGAGCTCCCCTGGGAGTGTGCAGGGAATCCTGGGCTGCATTCCCTGTTCCGGCGCTCCCAGGGAATCTCCGTGGCCAATCCAGGCTTTGTGCTGCTGGTTTGGATCACAGCTGGGAGCTGGGCTGGGAGAGCTGGGAATGTCCAGCCTGGAGAAGGGAAGGTTCCAGGGAGAGCTGAGAGCCCATTCCAGGGCCTGAAGGGGCTCCAGGAGAGCTGGAGAGGGACTTTGGACAAGGGATGGAGGGACAGCACACAGGGAATGGCTTCCCACTGCCAGAGGGGGTGTGGAGCTGGGATATTGGGAATACGTTTTTCCCTGTGAGGGCAGTGAGGCCCTGGAATGGGTTTCCCAGAGAAGCTGTGGCTGCTCCATCCCTGGAAGTGTCCAAGGCCAAGTCGGATGGGTTGGAGCGACCTGGGATAGTGGAAGGTGTTGAGATTGGAACTGGATGATCTTTGTGGTCTCTTCCCACCCGAACCATTCCAGGATTCTGGGATAACCCTGGGAACACGAGTGCTGAAATAACTTGGAGCCTTTTGGGAATCAGCGACTTTGGCGGGATTTGGGGCTGTCTGGGGGCAATTTGGGGCTGGATTTGGGACAGTTTGGGGCTGGAATTTGATGCTCTGGGACTGAACTGGAGCAGTTTGGGGCTGGATTTTGATTTGTGGCTGATTTTGCTGATTTGGGACTGGATTTGGGAGGTTGTATCTGGATTTGGGGGGATTTGGGACAGGATTTTGGAGATCCTTGTTTTGGAGCCCCATGGGCTGTTTGATCCTTATTTCCTCCATGTCAAATGGGCCTAAATTCCCATTTCTTTTGCTCCCAAGTTCCCTCGGTGTGTCTGTTTTAAGGAGCAAACCAACCAAAGACACGAATTCCAGACTTTTTTATGGCTTTAATAAATCCAACAAATGGATACACAAACTCTGAGTAAACCAGGAGTACGAGGTCCCAGGTATTCCAGTGTCTTGGAATCCTGGGGGTGATGGGAAGGGACAAGGGAAGGGAAGGGAAGATCCCTGAATTACTCTTTTGTTGGAAACTGGACTTTGAAATTTAGCGCCAGAGGGAGAAGCGGCCGCACCTTCCATGAGTAATATTCCAAGGAATATCCCTCCACCCCCTTCCTGGCTCATGTTTCCAACCAACCAACCACGTGGGATAGGGAGAGCAGGGTTTGCAGGGAGTGTGATCCAGAGGGGAGAGATGTGGGAAACATGGAATGTGGGAGAACGGTAAACCAAGGGCTGGGGTCGGACCCCCTGGATCAAAGTGATCCCTTGAATTTTTCGGGATTCAAACTCTCCAGGATCCCTTGGGATCACACAAGTGCATCCCTGGAGTGCTGGATTCCTTGCAGGAAAGGAGCTGGAACATCCATTTTTTTGGGATGCTGCATTCCTCAGTGCCATCAGTTTTCCCAACGGGCCTTTTCCCATTAATCGGGTCCGGGAAGGGAGAGAGCAGCATTCCTTGGGCATGAGAGCTGGGCAGGATGAGAGGCAGGAGGAAAACTCGGGTGAGAAGAACTTGGATCACCCACACCTGGACTGGGACACCTGAGAAGGAGGAAGGATGGGAAGGAGCAAAGATCCCGAGGGAGGGAGTTGGATCCAAGTGCTTTGGGATCAGGATCCACAGGCTGCCTGCTTGGATCGGGATAAACAGCCACTGTGCCTTCCCAGGGAAAAGTGGGAATGAGGTTTAATCCCTGATGGATCCTACTCCTGTGGTAATGCTGTTGGCATCATGTGGAGCCTGGCTGCTGGAATACTGTGGGATAAAAACACCTGGATTTCCCAAAGCTGATTCCCAGGTTATTTCAGAACTCATTCCTTGTGAGAACTCCGTGACCTGGATAATAGGGATGAGGGACATGGATTTGGGGTTGGAAAGCAGGATCTCCCCGTCTGGGGATTGTTCCCAGCCTGGACAATGCCAGGGATGAGCTTTAAGGTCCCTCCCAAGGCAAAGCATTCCAGGATTGTGTCATCTTCAATCCTGGAATGTGATCCTACCAATTGTGTGATGATTCTGGGAATCCGTAGTGTGGATCCGTCCATGTTCCATCATGGAATGTGATGGTGTGGAGTCTGGGATTCTGTGATTCTAAACCATGGAATAAGGTTCTCTGGATTCCAGGGTTCCAAATAATAGAATCATGGAGTATGGTTCGATGGATTCTGGGATTCTAAATCATGGAATGTGGTTCTCTGGATCCCAGGATTCTAAACAGTAGAGTCAGGGAATATGTTTCTGTGGATTCCAGGATGCTAAACCATAGAATCCTGGAATTCTGGTTCTATGGATTCTGGGATTCTAAACCATAGAATCGTGGGATACAATTCCATGAATTCCAAGACTCTAAACTGTAGAATCATGGACTGTGGTCCTATAAATTCCAGGATTCTTAACTGTAGAATCATGGAACGTGGTCCTATGGATTCCAGGATTCTTAACTGTAGGATCCTGGGATGTGGTCCTATGGATTCTAGGTTTCTAAAGGATAGAATCATGGGATATGATTCTGGGATTCTAAACCGTAGAATCCCAGAATATGATTTTATGGATTCTAGGATTCTAAATGCTGGAATATGATTCTGTGGATTCTTGGATTCTAAACCACAGACTCCTGGAATTCCCTGATCTGGACAAGACCCCCAAGAACCGCCATCAATCCTGACTTTAGTCCCGGGTTAGTCTTTATTTCCTTAATCCAGGGTGGATAATCGGGATGCTGCCGGGCTTTGGGCTGGGCCAGCGCTCGAATTCCCGGGAAAAACGCGCGTTTCCTTGATCTCTCCTCCTTCCCACGTGGTTTGCGGCCGAAGCAGGGGCTGGGAGCGGGAATGAGAGCCCTGAGAACAACAACTGTCTGACAGGGGGGAGAAAAAAGGGCCCTTGAGCTCATCCCGTCCACCCCGAAAGAATGGCCCCATTACTGCGGCCAATCCCGGATCCCCCTCCTTTCCTGGGAGAAGAATCGGCGGG
>NW_021938935.1:338225-341986 GCF_001715985.3 Manacus vitellinus
TGGGGGTTTGGAGTTGGATGAGTCAGGGCTGGTTTGGGGGGGTTTTGGGGGATGTTTGGGGGTGGTTTGGGGCTGGTTTGGGGACAATTTGGGGCTGGTTTGGGGGTTTGGAGTTGGATGAGTCAGGGCTGGTTTGGGGGATTTTAGGGTGGGGTTTGGGGCCTGGACTTGGGGGATTCTAGGGCTAGTTTGGGGTTTTGGAGTTGAATGAGTCAGAGCTGGTTTGGGGGGTTTGGGGCCTGGATTTCGGTGGGTTTAGGACTAGATTGGGGCTGGTTTGGGGTTTTGGATTTGGATGATTCAGGGCTGGTTTAGGGGATTTAGGGTGGGATTTGGGGCCTGGACTTGGGGGATTTTAGGGCTGGTTTGGGGCAATTTGGGGCTGATTGAGGGGTTTGGAGTTGGATGATTTAGGGCTGGTTTGGGGGATTTAGGGTGGGGTTTGGGGCACCTGGATTTGGGGGATTTTAGCACTGGTTTGGGGCAATTTGGGGCTGGTTTGGAGTTGGATGATTCAGGGCTGGTTCGGGGATTTAGGGTGGGGTTAGGGACTGGTTTGGAGGATTTTAGGGCTGGTTTGGGGTTTTGGAGTTGAATGAGTCATAGCTGGTTTGGGGGATTTTAGAGCTGGATTTGGGGCTGGTTTGGGGCTTTGGAATTGGATGATTTGGGGCTGGTTTGGGGGATTTTAGGGCTGGTTTGGGGCTGGTTTGGAGGTTTGGAGTTGGATGATTCAGGGCTGGTTTGGGGGATTTTAGGGCTGGATTTGGGGCTGGTTTGGGGTGTTGGATTTGGATGATTTGGGGCTGGTTTGGGGGATTTAGGGTGGGGTTTGGGGGGTTTGGGACCTGGATTTGGGTGGGTTTAGGGCTGGATTGGGGCTGGTTTGGGGTGTTGGAGTTGGATGATTCAGGGCTGGTTTGCGGGATTTGGGGTTGGATTTGGATGACTTGGGGTTGGTTTGGGGTGATTTGTGACTAGATTTGGGTGACTTGGGGTTGATTTTCAGGGCAATTTGGGGCTGGATTTGGGTGATTTGTGACTGGATTTTTGTGATTTGGGGCTGGATGGGGTGATTTAGGGCTGGATTGAGGTGACTTGGGGCTGGATTTGGGGTGATTTTTGCCAGGTTTGGGGTGATTTGTTGCGGGAATCCATGATTTGGGGCTGTTTTGGGGCTGGATTTTGGTGATTTGGGGCTGGATTTGGACAATTTGGGGCCGTTTTGGGGCAATTTGTTCCAGGATTTTGGTGATTTGAAGCTGCTTTTTGGTGATTTGGGGCCATTTGTGACTGGACTTGTGTGATTTGGGGCTGTACTTGGAGAATTTGGGGCTGGATTTGGATGATTTGGGACTGGTTTGGGGTGATTTGTGACTAGATTTGGGTGCCTGTGGCTGATTTTTGGGGGTGCTTTGGGGCTGATTATTGAGGGCAATTTGGGGCTGGACTTTGGTGTTTTGGGGCTGGATTTGGGGCAATTTGGGGCTGCATTGGGGTGGTTTGTGGCTGGTGTGGGGCAACGTGTGCCTGATTTGGGGCTGGGTTATAATTTGGGCTGGTTTGGGGTCATTTCTTGTGGGATTTGGGTGACCTTTGGCTGATGTTTGGGGTTATTTGAGGCTGGATTTGGGAGATTTGGGGCTGGTTTAGGCAATTTGGGGCTGGATTTGGGTGGTTTGGGGCTGATTTAGGGGGATTTGTGGTAGATTTTGGACATTTGTGTGATTTGGGGGTGATTTTGGGGGTGCTTTGTGACAATCTGTGCCTGATTTGGGGCTGGTTTAGGGGGATTTATGAGTGGATTTGGGTGATTTGGGGTGATGTGGGGCTGGTTTGGGAGGATTCCTGGCTGAATTTTGGTTGTTTGAGGCAATCTGGGCAATTTATGGCTGGATTTTGGTTGTTTGGGGCTGGATTTTATGACTTGAGGCTGGTTTGGGGCACTTTGGGGCTGGATTTTGGCCACCTGTGGCTCGTTCGGGGCGGGATTTTGTGTTTTGGGGCTGGCTTTGGGTGGTTTGCAGGTGGCCCTTGTGATCAGAGGCTGATTTGTGGCAGGTGTGGGGTTGGTTTAGGGCCGAGTTCTGGGGCTTTGGGGGTGGATTTAAGGGATTCCTGGCTGGGTTTGTGCCCCTTGGCTGGAATGTGAGGCTGGATTTCATCAGTCCTACCTGGACATCGGGGCTGTCCTGCTCTGGTCACCTCTGGCAGGTGAGCTGGGGGAATTTGGGGGGACATTTGGAGACTTTGCAGCTGCTTTTGGGTGCTTTGGGGCTCCCTTGGTGACTGTGGGCTGGATTTTCCTAGTTTGGGGCTGTTTTTTGAGGTTTTGGGGCTGCCTTTTTGGTGCCTCGTGCCTGGTTTTGGGGGCTCAGTGACTGCTTTGCGTCCTTTGTGATTTTAGTGGCTTGGGGCTGGATTTTGGGGCTTTTTTTTGGTCTGTTTTTTTGGTTGGTATTTTTCTTTCTCCCTGTTTTTGGTGCTTTGTGGGTGTTTTTGGTGTTTTGGGGACAGATTTTGGTGCTTTGTGACTGGTTTTGGTGCTTTGTGGACAGGTTTTGTGGCTGTTTTGACTGGGTTTGACGGGGATTTTGGGGGGGTTGTGGCTGCTTTTGTGATTTCTGAAAGTATTTTGTTCCTTTGTGGCTCTTTTTTGGCACTTTGTGACTTTTGGTGCCTTGGGGCTGGTTTTTGGTGCTTTTTTGGCTGTTTTGGTTTATTTTTTTGTGACTGGTTTTGGTGCTTTGTGACATTGGCATTTTGGGGCTGTTTTTTGGTACTTTATGTCTGGGATTTTTGTGCTTTTGGGACAGATTTTGGTGCTTTGGGGCTGGTTTTGGGGGCATTTGACTGGGGGGGGTTGGCTCCTTTCGCCTGTTTTTTGGTGCTTTGTGACTCCTTTTTGGTGCTTTGTGACTCCTTTTTTTCACTCCTTTGTGGGTGGGTTTTGGGGTTGGTGTTTTTTGGGTTTTTCTGTGTTTTGTGGATTCATTTTGTAACTTTATGGCTGGGTTTGGCACTTTGTGACATTTGGTGGCTTGTGGCTCTTTTATTTTTTTTTTGCTTTCTGGCTCCTTTTGGTGCTTTGTGACTGGTTTTGACACTTTTTGACTTTTGGGGGCACGTTTTTGCTATTTTTTCGCTGTTTTTTTTTTCCTTTCTGGCTGGTTTTTGGTGCTTTGTGCCTGGTTTTGGCACTTCATGACTTTTGGTGCCTTGTGGCTGGTTTTTGGTCCTTTTCTGGGCTGTTCTGTTGCTTTCTGGCAGGTTTTGGTACTTTTTGTCTTTTTGGTGCTTTGTGGCTGGGTTTGGCAGGTTGTGACTGGTTTTTGGTGCTTTGTAGCAGTTTCTTTTGTGATTTCTGGGTGGATTTTGGTGCTTTGTGGCTGTTTTTTCATGGTTTTCCCTGGCTGTTTTTGGGGGTTCTTTTGGTGGCTCGTGGCTGGTTTTGGGCAGATTTGACTGTGGGGTTTTTGACTCTCTGTAGCCAATTTTTGGGTTTTTTTTGCTGAGTTACTTTTGCTTTCTGGCTGGTTTTGGTGCTTTGTGACTGGTTTTTGGTGTGTTGTAGTTGTTTCTTTTGTGATTTCTGGGTGGATTTTTGGGGTTTTGTGTTTTTGGTTTTGGTGTTTGTTTTTTTTTTTTTTTTTTTGTTTGGGTGCTTTGTGACCTTTTGGTGCTCTGTGACTGTTTTTAGCACTTTGCAATTGCTCTTTGGTTCTTTGTAGCTGTTTCCTTTGTGATTTCTGGAGGGGTTT
>NW_021938935.1:342051-343183 GCF_001715985.3 Manacus vitellinus
TGGCTGCTTTGGGGGGATTTCACGGAGGATTTTTTTACTCTTTCTGGCTGGTTTTTGGTCCCTTGTGACTGATTCTGGTCCTTTGTGGCTGATTTTTGGCACTTTATGGCTTTTGGTGCCTTGTGGCTGGTTTTTGGTGCTTTATTGTCTGGTTTGTTTTTTTTTACTTTCTGCTTAGTTTTGGTCCTTTGTGACCTTTTACTGCCTTGTGACTCTTTTTGGTGCTTTGTGCCTATTTTTTGCCACTCTATCACGTTCTTTTGGTGCTTTGTGGCCACATTTTGTCAACTTGTGACTGGTTTTTGTCACTTTGTGACTCATTTTGGTGCTTTGTGACTTTTTTTTTGCTGTTTTCTGGCTGCTTTCTGACACTTTGACTGTTTTTTTGTGCTTTGTAGCTGTTTCTTATGTGGTTTCTGGACGGATTTTGCTGCTTTGTGGCTGTTTTCTAGTGCCTTTGACTGGGGTCTTTTTGGTGGCTTGTGGCTGCTTTGGGGGGGGTTTAACTGTGGGGTTTTTTTGGCACTTTGTGGCTGGTTTGTGGTACTTTTTTTTTTTTGCTGGGGGTTGGGGTTTTTTGTTTGGGTTTTGGGGGGTTCCTTGTTGTTTTTTTCCCCCTTTCTGGCTGCTTTTTGACCCTGTGACTGTTTTGTGATGGTTTGTGGCTGGGTTTGGTGCTTTTGTGACTTTTGATGGCTGTTTTTTGGCCGGGGTTTATCGTCTGCTTTCAGGCTGGTTTTGGCACTTTGGGACCGGGTTTTGGTACTTTGTGACTGATATTTTTTTTTTTTTGTGCTTTGCGGTATTTTCTGTTGTGGGTTCTGGACGGGTTTTGGTGCTTCGCGGCTGGTCCCGGGTGCTTTGTGGGCGGATTTTGGCACTCGGTGACTGTTTTTTTTTTTTTAGCGCCTCGGAGCTGGGTTTTCACTCCCTCCTTTAGTTTCTGCGCCTCGCGAACACTTTTTGGTTCCTTTTGCCGCCCCGAGCGCTTTCCTTGGGCTTCCCCCCGGCGCCCAAACCCCCTCGGGGCGGGGGGCGAGCCCGTCCCGGAGGGTCCCTGGAGCCCGGAGGCGGAGGAGGAGCAGGGAAGGGAGAGAGGGAGGGGACCGGGGAGAGAGGGAGGGCGGTGAGG
>NW_021938935.1:343871-345735 GCF_001715985.3 Manacus vitellinus
CGAGAGGAATTTTTTCCCGGTATCCCGTCTAAACACATCCCATGTCAGTGGGAAGCCGTTCCCACTTGTCCTGTCACTCCAGACCCTTCTCCAAAGTCCCTCTCTGTCTGTTCTGGAGCCCCTTTAGGCTCCCTGGGTTCTTCCCTTCTCCAGGCTGGACATTCCCAGCTCTCCCAGCCTGTGTCCATGGGGAAAACCTGCCCTCAGAGCCTTGTCTGGTGCCAGGCTGGCACCAGATGCCTGTCCCTGGGCACAATCCAGGTGCAGCTGTGCATCCTCCAGTGGGTGCTGAACTGGATAGCCTGGCATTCCAAGGGCTGGGAATTGTGTTGTGCCATGCCTTAGGTTCCCACCAGCACCCCACAGGGACCTTGGCATATCCCTGCCCGTCCCTGGAGCAGGCACAGGCTCCTGACAGTGTCCTGAGGATCCCAGATGTTTGTCCAACTGTGGATCCCAGCCCAGCCAGAGCCTGGATCCCTTTGGACACCCCATGGCCGTGGATCCCTCTCCTTCCCATCAGGGCAAACCACAGGTGGAAAAGTGCTTGGGAAGGGAATTTGGCCTCTCTTGGAGCTGGGATGAGACGTGGATGCTCCTGGAAACTGAGGGGCTGTCAGGGTGAACTGGGAGTGCATTGGGACCCCTCAGTTCCACTGGTTTTGCTCCCCGGGCTCCGTGTTCCCTTCCCTGCTCTGGATTTGCTGGCACGCTCCGCTTTTTTTTGTTGCCTGGGTCGTTCCTTCCTTTCCTCCCTCGTTGTCTTTGTTTCCCTTCCTTGTTCTCCACCAGCTCCTTTGCCAGGCAGAGGTTTGGGCTGCCACGGACTGTGTCCCTTGGGATGAGCCCCTGGCACATGGATGTGCTGGTTGAGGGAATATCATGAATCCTGGTGAGGCTCCAACAGGTCCTGTTTTCCAGGGATTCGCTGGGCTGGCTCCTGATCTGTGGAGAACAGGGGCAGCTCCAGAGCTGGGATCCCCTCTGGAGCAGAGGGATCAGTGTCACCCAGGGTGGCTGAAGTGGGACAACAGTGTCCCTGTGGATTCTTTGGATTCATCCCAGGGTGGAAAGGGAAGGCACCAGAAACAGAAGGTGCTTTGGGGGTGAACGGAATCTCCAACTCCTTCCTCCTCCCTGCCCTCTCTCCTGGAATCCATGTGATCCCTCAGGAACACAATTCCTCTTCTTCAAAGGAAAAAGCCCCCCCTGTTTATTCCAGCCCTGGGCCTGGATTCCCGGGAGCCCCAGGATTAGGGAGGATGGGAAGCCTCCCCACCGGGGGCTCTTATTGGGCACTCCCAGCCCGTGTTCCCTGCAGCCTTCCAAGGTTTCCTTTGGATTTAGGGTCTCACTGGGGCCAAGCTCCCAAACCCTGCCCTCCCACTTCCCACTCCGGAGTCCTGCACATCCCTGGCTCAGCATCCCAACATTATTTAGGGACCAACTCTCCACCTCTTTGATTGGAATTTCTCCTTCTGCCCCAGAGCATCCTTTATAGGCTGGAAGATTCCTTGTTTTTCCTGGATTCTTGTTCTTTCTGGGTGCTGGGGATGATCCTGCTCCAGCAAAGTGATTCCAAGAGGTTTCTGACAACCTCAGCCATCCCAGGATTCTTTGTTCCTCTTTTCCCCCTTTATCCCCCTTTTCCCCCTTTCTCCCTTTTTCTCACTTCCCCCTTTTTCCTCCTTTCTCTCCCTTTCCATCTTTTCTCTCCCTTTCCCCTCCTTTTTCTCCCTTTTCCTTCCTTTCCCTCCCCTATTTCTCTCCCCTTTCCCTCCCCTATTTCTCTCCCCTTTCCCTCCCCTATTTCTCTCCCCTTTCCCTCCCCTATTTCTCTCCCCTTTCCCTCCCCTATTTCTCT
>NW_021938935.1:345865-376973 GCF_001715985.3 Manacus vitellinus
CCCTCCCCTATTTCTCTCCCCTTTCCCCCCTTTTTCTCCCCTCTCCCTCCTTTCTCCCCCTTTCCCCTTTTATCCCTTTTCCCCCCTTTCTCCCATTTTCCTCCTTTCTCCCTTTTCCCCCTTTTCCTCCTTTATTTTCCCCTCTTTTTATCTCTTTCTCCTTCTTTCCTTCTCTCTTTCATTTGAATTAAAACCATCCCTGTAAAAATCAAGGAGCAGAGAAATATCCTGAAGGATATTTCTTACCCTCAACCATTTACTTCCTTGCATAAAATCCCTTTGAAAACCCCTCTGAGCTGAATATTCCATGGAGTTTGGGCAGCTCCATCCCTGTCCTGCTGTTATTCCAGAGCATCTGTTACAGCACAGTGTTTAAAGGGGAGAAGGGAAGAGGAGAAAGTTTTCCCCCATATCCTTGTTTTCCTGGGTATTCTTGTTTCCTTGTGTGTCTTTGTTTCCCTGGATAACCTTATTTCCAGGATGTGCTCGTTTCCCTGGGTATCCTTATTTCCAGGGTGTCCTTGTTTTCCTGGATATCCTTGTTTTTCTGGATATCTTTATTTCCCTGGGTATCTTTGTTTCCCTGGATAACCTTATTTCGGGGATATCCTTGTTTCCCTGGGTATCCTTGTCTTCCTGGATATTCTTGTTTTCTTGGTATCCTTAGTTTCCCAGCTATCCTTATTTTCCTGGATACCCTTGTTTCTCTGGATATCCTTATTTCTCTGGTTATCCTTAATTGCCTGGATATCCTTGTATCCCTGGGTATCCTTATTTTCCCAGATGTCCTTATTTTCCCAGATATCCTTGTTTTTCCTGGATATCCTTGTTTTCCTGAATGCCCTTGGTTTTTGATTTCCTTATTTCCCTGGCTATCCTCATTTCCCCGAATAGCCCTAATTCCATGGAATGTGGTTGTCCACACTTTGAGGGTGGGATGTGAGGCCTGTGAGGATGGAGAAGCAGAAAAACGATAGGAAACATCCCAGGGTTTGCTCTGATGTTTGGGAAGGGATTAGGGAAAAGTGTCTGAAGGAAGAGGTGGATCAGGAATAACTTCTTGCTGTCCTAGGATGAAGATGCTGGGAATGCAATCCTGGCTGGTCCTTGTTGTCCTGGTGCTCTCGGGCCCATGGAATTTTTGGGATTGTCCTGTGCAGTGCCAGGAGTTAGGTTCTGATGATCCTCTAGGATCATCTTTTCCCACTCAGGAATCCTCCCGAATTCCATGGTTTGTGCGAGCACAGCCGGTCCGTGTTCGGTGGCTCCCGGGACCATCCTGAGGGAGAGCTGGACAAAACCCTGGGATGCAGCCAGCGTGGGATGCTGGGGGGGGGTTCTGGCAGCGGAGGGAAATGAGTTTTCCGTGGTTTTGGGAGTGTTTACGGAGCGTTGGTCTTGGGTTTCAAAGGCAAAGGAGGGAGTTGCGAGCTCCTGACCCTTGGCTGGCATCCTGCTCCCAACCTTTCCCTGCCTCCCGCCCGCCCCGCGCAGGGAAGCGCTGACGCCATGGCTCAGCTATTTGGGATCCCTCTCCCGGCTAATTTATGAGATAAGAGTCGGCCAGGAATGCACGTCGGGAAAGATGTGCCGAACAGGGCCCGAGGGGGGCTGGGAAGCGGGAATTAGGGAGAGGAGCAGGAAAAAGAGGGCGAGCGCCGGGAGTTCCGTGGATTTGGGGTTGAGGTGGAGCTTGGGAATGACAAGAGCTGGTGGAATTTCCATGGGGGTTATCTGTGTGCTGTGGGATAAAGTGGCTCTGCCGGTTTTCCTGGAGCACTGGGAATGTTGGCTGTGTCCATGCAGGGGTTTGTGGGTGCACAGGGATCTCCAAGCTGGGAGTGACCAGGAGCGGATGGTTTTGCCTATAGGAATGTGTGGATATGTGTATTCATGGAATCCTGGAATGCTTTGGGTTGGGAGGGACCTTAAGGATCATCCACTTCCAAGCCCCTTCCACTGTCCCAGGCTGCTCCAAACCCCATCCAATGTGGCCTTGGACACTTCCAGGGATGGGGCGGCCGCAGCTTCTCTGGGAAATCTGTTCCAAGGCCTCACTGCTCTCACAGGGAAGAATTCCTTCCCACTATCCCATCTAAACCCACCCTCTGTCATCCAGAACTTCTCTGGACAACCTGTTCCCATATTCCTGGTGTTGGTTCCTCTCTTGATGATTTTTATTATGGATTTGTGTCTATGTGTAGGGAATGTTTCCCTGTAGGAAGAGGTCTGGACTGTTCCCCTGTTTTCCTTGGGCGAGGGAACACAAAATGATGGAGCCAAGGGAATGAGGTGATCCCAGGACACCTGGGATTGCACCTGTAAGGGAGGATTTGGGGATGGTGGGAATGAGCAGAGAAGGAATTCACTGATCAAACTCCTACTGGTGTAAGGCCATGAGCTTCCTGCAGAGTGCAGGGGCTGCTCTGGAGTCTTCCTGATGCTTCGGGGTGCAGAGAAATGGAAACCTGGGAGCAGAAAGGGCAGGAGAAGATGGGATCTGGAGCAGAGGAGGTGGGGTTATCCGGGTGTCCTGTGTTTTTGGCTTCTTGGGCTTGATGTAGAAGTGGAAGTGCGGCAGATGAGAGCCTGACTTTCCTTGGAATTCCTTAAGAAAACCGGCTTTTGGGGGCTTCCTGCCTGCTCTTCCCAGTGGCTGCCTGTCCCTTCCCCCCAAATCCGTGTCCCAGCTGCAATCCTGCGGTGATCCCTGCGGGGGGGGTGCCGGAGGAGCGGCTGGGGAGCGCAGGTGACAGTCACTGCGGGGTCTGGGAAGGGTAAGAGGCTTTGCCTGGAGTTCTTTGGGAGCCGGGAGTCAGCCCGTGCTGGAATGGGCCCGGGGAACCTGGTACAGCACAAACACATGACCCTCCCTACGGGTAATCCCCAAATCCCAACGCGGAGCCTCCCGGCCCTCCCACTCTTCCTGGAGGGAATAGAAAAACCAGCAGGCAGCAGCAGCAGCACCACCGGGAGCTGGAGGAGCCGAGTTCAGGGAATGATGCCGGAGCAGGAGAGCGGGGATATGGCCGGAGCTTGAGCCGCTCTCACCATGCTCAGGATGCGCTGGATCCGAGCAGGTAACGGCGCAGAATTCCCGGCCTTTCCATGCTTTTCCTTCTGCCTCTCCATCTCTCTTCCCAGTGGGATTGTTCCCCGGTTCTCCTCTCTTTTCCCACTATTCCGAGCTTCCCTGCCCACCCGGCAGGTGACATGAGGATGCCGGTGATTCCAGCTCCATCCCGAGGCCTGAGCAGAGCAGGGAAGAGCCTCAAATGTTCCCTTGAGCCCATCACCAGAGCCAGGTGGCCTTCCTGGACATTGTGGGGAAGCTGCCACATCCATCCCAGCAGGAGATTCCCAGAGCCATCGGCCAAAGGACTCATCCTCGGGAAAGGCTGATGGAGAGCCAGTGATGGTCGTGCTGGTGCTTCCCCTTCCAGTTTCCCTAAAGCTCCTTTACCCTGGACCCCAGAACTCCTTTATCCAGAGGAAAGGGCAGGAGGCATCTGGATGGAGCAAGGCCAGCGTGCATGGCAGGGTGGATCCCTAAAGATAAGGGTGGGTTGGGATTCGGGAGGAGCGGCGTCAGCTCCTCCGTGAGGAGGTACTTTGCCCGTGTCCCGGATAAACCTGCCCCGGGTTGGTGTCCCGGGGGCGATGCCTGGACACGGAGTGGGAGAAGGTTCAGGAAGAGGTGGATTAGAGGGAGTTGTGCTAGAGGTGTGACCAGGCTGATGGAAAAGGGTCAAGGACGATACTGGGAGGACAGGCAGGAATTCCCTCCGCTCCCTCACTCTTATCAGTGAGGGCTTTTCCAGGGCCAGAATCATCCCAGCTGCCAGAAACCTGGAATTAAATGGCTCCTGGACATGGTTATTTGGAAGGAGAGATGGAATCCTGCTCTACTTTCTCCTGGTTGGGGGCCTCATGGATTCCTCCTGATGGGAAAAGACCAGAGTGGTCTGGTAGTGGAGGTGCTGGCACAGGTTTCCCAGGGAAACTGTGGCTGCTCCATTCCTGGAAGTGTCCAAGGCCAGGCTGGAGCAACCTGGGCTGGTGGAAGGTTCTCTGGTGGAACTGGATGAGCTGTAAGGTCCCTCCCAACGCAAACCATTATGGAATTCCACCATCTGGAGCTGGGAGCTGTTCTGGGCCATCCATGCTTCCCGGCCCATGGCCGGACATCCTTCCTGAGGATTTCCCTGCCTGGGGATGGCGTTGCTCTGGCCCGGCTTTGCCAGGTAACCCCCGTCTCTCTTCCCACTCGTGGTGCCGACTGGACTTTGCTCTCTCCGATAAGAATCCCGGGACACCGAGTGTGCCTGAGGAATCATTAACCAGCCTGTGCAGTGCCAGAGGACAGGGAGCAGCTGGAGACACAACCAGGAACAGCCTCCTGGATTTTGGGCCCAAGCTGGTGTTTCCCAGGTTCTCGTCCCATGCGCCGGCATCATTTGGGAGAGAGAACCCTCTCCATGGGGCTTTCCTGGCGGATTCTGGGACTAGGGATGGACAGGGAGGGATGAGACAGGGCGTGAGAGCCCGAGGGAGGGTCCTGCTTCAGGAAAAGGGGCGCTCTTAGAAGTAGAGGGTGGATTGATCCCTGGAATTGTTCCTGGCCAACTTGGACGGGACTTGGAGCAACCTGGACTACCCAAACCCTGCCCTTGGAACTGGATGAGCTTTAGGGTCCCTTCCAACCCAAACTATTCCAGGATTCTACGATTGGACACCACACTTGGCTCTTTAATTCCATGATATCCGTGCCCTTGCTTATCACCCAGACCTTCCTTCTCCTGCTGGCACCGTTTTCCCTGCACAGCAAGGACAGACATGGAATCTTGGATTGCTTTGGGTTGGAAGGGACCTTAGAGACCACCTAGTTCTAACCCCCTACTGTGGGCATCTTCTCCCTGATCCGGTGGCAACGGATGGTGCGTCCAGCCCGGGATCCTGCCCTTCCCACCGGCTTCCAGCGGCCCCTGGAGTGCATTCAAGGCATGTTGGAATGAAAGGCTTCCTTCCCGAGGGAAAATGTAACGTGACCCTCAGGGTCCACCCCTTATCTCACTGGACTTTGGCTGTTTTGATGGAGTCACTCAAAAACAGGGAGAGGGAAACGTGGGAAGAGGGGCCGGGCCTGGCTGTGAACGGAGAGGCTGGAATTGCTGTGGGATGAGTGCGGACACTTGTGGGATTTTGCCGGGTTTTGGGGTGGAAAGGCCAAAGCTGGAGTTTTAAGCAGCCTTAGTGTGCTGGGATCCAGCCTGGAGTTTAGAAAAATGGTTTTTAAAGGAATTTTTGGTGGAGGTGGTTTTGTTTTCCGTGGTTTTTCCCTGGAGTCTTTGGTGTCACCCCCCTTTTGCTGTGTATTATCTTGGAGTGGCAAATTTATGTGGTTTCCTCATCCAAGGAAAGGAAAAGAGTAGTTTGGTGGGGAGGAGGCAGGGATGGACTTGGGATGGGGTTTGTGGAAGGCTCGGGTGGTGGTTCTAAAAGAACTGGAGATCTAAGTCATAGAATCATGGAATGGTTTGGGATGGGAGGGATCAATGAAGATCAACCATATCCATGGACAGGGACACTTTCCACTAGCCCAGGTTGCTCCAAGCCCTGTCCAGCCTGGCCTTGGACACTTCAGGGATGGGGCATCCGCATCATTTATGGCTTTTAATCCCGAGTTCCGATTGCTGCTCGTGATCCACATAAATGGGAAAGCAAACAACTTATCAACCTGCTGGATCTTGGCTTATCTCCCGTGTTGTTCCAAGCGATGTTTTATGGGCATTGATTCCTGGGAGCACTAAAAAGGGTGCCTGGATTTTATTGGGAATGAAACACCTGCTTAAGTAAAGGAAAACTTGGAACAGGGACCGTTAAACCGTGTGCTTGATAATACAATCAATGCTCCTCCTGTGGACAGAAAAGGGCTTTTCGCTGGTGAGATCCCAAAATCTGGGGAGTTCTGGGAAGGGGGGGAGTCCTGTCCGTGTCTCCTCCCTCCTGTCTTAATGCAGCTTGCAGGAAGGGGTGTTGGGATGGAGAGGTGGATGTGAAGTCCAGGTTGGACGGGGCTTGGAGCAACTTGGACTGGTCGAAGGTGTCCCTGCCCATGGCAGGGGGTGGGAATGGGGTGATCCTTGGGGTCCCTTCCCACCCGAATCATCCTGGAGTTCTCTGAAGAGAGAAGGGTGACAAACGCTGTTCCAAACCTCCTCCCAAGGGGTGGAGGGACCAAAGGGGCACTGGGAACAGCCCTGTGGGGACCTGCAGATCTGGGACAGGTTCCACAGCCCAGAATGAGGAATTTGGGTGCTGGAAGTTGTGCTGGTGTTCCTGGGAAGAGGAACTGGGCAAATTCCATGTGGTCCAACAGGAAGGGCTTGTGGAATGTCAAGGTAGGGATCTTTCCTGCTCCTTGGCTCTTAAACACAGGTAGTGTGGCTCTGGTCCATCCAGGAGGGTGCAACAGCTCAGGGATGATCCCTGAGATCAATTTATGTGGGATTTCCAACCATTTAAGGTGGAAAATCCTCCAGGATCATCAAGGCCACCCCAAGTCATGTCCCCAAGTGCTACATCCACCCAGCTTTTCAATTCCTCCAGAAATTAAATTCCTCCACTGGAGCCTGTTCCAGTGCTTGACAGCCTTTCCACGAAGGAATTTTCCCGGAAATCCATCCTGAAGCTCTCCTGGCACAACTTGAGGCCATTTCCCTTTGTCCTGTCCCTTGTTCCTGGGAACAGAGCCCAGTCCCCACCTGGCTCCACCCTCCTGCAGGGATTTGTGTAGAGGGAGAAGGTCCCCCTGGAATGTTTTTGGCACAGGTACCTTTCCTGGCAGGTCTTTCCTGGGGAAAATCCTTGTGCCATTGAGCAGGGACACATTCCTCTAGTCCAGGTTGCTCCAACCTGCCCTTGGACACTTCCAGGGATGGGGTGGCCACAGCTTTCCTGGGAAATCCATTCCAGGGCCTCGCCCCCTCACAGGGAAGAGTTTCTTCCCAATATCCCGTCTCAAGCAGCACATGGAATCCTGGTGTGATTTGGATTGGAAGGGACCTTAAAGCCATCATTCCATGGGCACCTTCCACTTGATCCCATCTCCCCCTTGTTTGACCCCTGGTGTTTCACTTGGAGATGCCTCATTCCTGCTCCATCCCACCTCCCCAGGCAAATTCCCCGGCCTCTCCTCCCCTTGCCACGTCCTTCAGGCGCCTTCCCTCGGGATCTGGAGCTCTGCAGGCAGCACAGGGAGCCCGGGAACACCCAGGGAGCGCTTGGCGTGGCCGGGATCCAAGGAGCACATTTGGTATCTGGGTTGTATTGTCTGGGAATTGTTTGCTAAACCCCTGGTGCAGGAAGTCTGTTCCAAGATGGCTCAGAATTAGTCAGAAAAATGCAAACAAGGGGGTTTCTGTAAAAAAGGAACCTCAGCTCCGTGTGGAATTGGATGTGGGAATAGCTGGCGTGGCAATGATCCCTTGGGAATTTGGGGGTTTAAATAGTGATTTTAATTGTGTAGAATCCCGGAATGGTTTGGCTTGGAAGGGACCTTAAAGCCCATCCAGTTCCAACCCTGACACCTTCCACTATCCCAGGTTGCTCCAAGCCTTTGTCCAGCCTGGCCTGGAACACTTCCAGGGATAGGGGATTCGCAGCTAGCCTGTGGCTCACCACCCTCGCAGGGAAAAGCTTCTTGGAGACTAGGACAAGGGATTAAAGGCTGGGAATGGGATTGTGTGGCCCCTTCCTCAGGAGGTGAATTTGGGTTTCAGCTCTCTGAAGGATGTGTCCTACAGTGAGAAACTCAGGGATTGCTGGGAACACCCCAGGGAAAAGTCCATGGTCTGTGGGATTTGGGATAAAATGTTGGTATTGTTTAAAGATGGATGAAATCAGGAATTGTGGACACTGTGTCCTTCCGTCCATCTCAGTCTTGGGAGCACAAGGAGGGAAGAATTCCCAAGCAGGACACATCATCTCATGGATGCAGAGTTGGAGAGAGATGTTGATGATGTGTTGAGTTCCCTCCTTAGGAAAGGAAATCCTGGAATCTCGGTATGGTTTGGGTTGGAAGGGACCTTAAAAACCACGCCATTCCAGCCCCCCTGCCGTGGGATCACGGAGTTAGGAATGACAGGCCTGTATCCCTGTGCCACTGCCCTGAGTCCCGCTCTCCTGCCCTTAGAACCAGGGAAAAGTGGCTTTGGGAACTTTGTACCATGTGGATGAGGAAGCTTTTGATGTCCTTTGTGAGTTTCCTGGGAGACAATTCCAAAGCAAACGTTCCAGCTGGGTGGGAAAACCCGATGCTCCTGCTTGGGAAAGATCTGTGTTGGTAGTACAAAAAGTAGGGATGGCCCTTCCCAAGCCCTGGGAAAAGTCCCACCTTGATAAATCACTCCACTTTTCACTCCCGGTGTCTCCTGGAGTGCGTCCAGCCTGGACAGGCCTTGGAGCCTCCCAGCTGGAAGGGAGGGATGAGGTGCCTGCTCTGGACGTGGCGTTCCTGGCGATGCTTGGCTACCTCTGGGCCTGTATCCCGGGGCTGTTGGGTTATTAATCTCCCTAAGGATTGTTTTGTCCCAGAGGGGCGTTTCCAGGAGAGGCAGCACCACTCCAAATCCCGAGTTATCCCGAGTTCCCTGTGTATGTCTTGGAATTGGGCTCAAAGTGCTCTCTGGAGCAGCTCCTGGATCTCTGAATTCCCTGAGAGCCTTCCCAGAGCCTCAGTTCCAGCAGCAAGGTCTGTGTCCAGGGACTGTGTCCCTGGGCTTTTCCTTGGAAGCTGCAGAGCAGCCGGACCATGGCTCAGGCCTCTACCATCAGCTTTGGCCTTGCTCTTGTGCTTCTCTGAGTCTTTATTCTGTCTCTGCTGAGCGTGGAAAAACTCTGGGAGCTGGACCAACTCTCTCCTTTGTGCTGGTACGTAGCTGATAATTAATATTATTAATACCATTAATTCTTTATCTGCTCTGGGAATAATTCCCACCGAGGGAGGTTTATGGAGATGCGGACATGGACCTTCACCACTGCACCGGTGACCGGGAGCTCGTCCGTGCCGTGTTATCCTGTGAGAAAAGGTCATCCCTATCCCCCAAAGTGTGGGTCCAGCGAGGTCAGTTGAGCCCCCCCAGCAGGAGGGATCCTAAAAAGCCTTTCCCCATCCTCCGTGTCCCTCCTTTCCCTGTCCCTCACCCCGAGGATGAGGAGCTGGCCTCATGCAGCAGGAGCGGCCACCCCAAGTGTCCTTCTCCGGTGCTGTTGTCCCCCCTCCCACACCCTCATCCCGGAGAGGGAGAGAAAGGCGTTGTCTCCAAACAAACGGGGCAATGTGCCCCCCTGGGCAGGCACCTTGGAGCCTCCCAAATGGAGCCGCTGTTCCGGCCGGCCCAGGCCATGAATGGACAAGCGCGGCATTGACGGCCGCGGGGACAGGGACAAACGGGCTCTGTGTGCCCCTCACACCTTCCCCTCCTCCCCACTGCCAGGGACAATGGCTCCAGCCATGCCAAGGTTCACAGCTGGCAAGGGCGGGGGAAAGGCCGGCACACGGGTGGGGAGCCGGGAGGAGAAAGGGAACCAGGAGGGGTAACGGGGACGTGGAGACGGGGAAATTCCAGGAGGGTTGTGGAGGTGCTTTTAGCGCTCGGGGAAGTTTGGGAAGTAGGATGGAGCTGCCTCCTTTTCCCACGCAGCTTCCTGAGAAACGTTCCCGTGGCACAGCAGGATGATTTCCCCTGTCTCTTCACGCCTCTCCTGCCCTGGGATGTCTCTCCTACACTCCTTGGCCTCTTGGGAGATGTGGATGGAGAGGGGGAATGATCTCCTTCTCCCTGAGTGTGGTGTTTTTCCCAGGTTATCCAAAGGTGCTTTTGTCAGATATAATCTGTGGATGTAAGCTGAGGAACTGGGATCCTGTGAGAGCAGAGGGAGCTTTCCACGGGATGGGGAGATGCTGTGGGTGGTGCTGCCTCTGGACACTGGGCTGGGAATTATGGAATCCTGGAATGGTTTGGGTCAGAAAGGATCATCCAGGGCCATGGGCAGGTCTGGTTTGGTTGTTCCTCCCACCAGGATGGTTCATCATCCCGTGTTTTGCCTCTGTTATCCAGGTTGTTGCTCCAGGGTCTTCCTGGACACCCTGTAATGCTCTCTACTCCCTAAATCTGGGGGGTTGGCTCAAATCCCGCCTGTCCTGTATCCCTATCCCTGCATCCTACCCTGCCTGACACGGGATAGTTCCTCTAGGACTGCAGTGGGATTAAAGCTGGGAGCAGGGATGTTGGCTGGGAGCTCACCAAGCTCCCAGAGCTCATCCTTGCCTGAGGTTTTGGTGGGGAATTTGGACTTTGGGGTTTCTGCTCCAGCATGAATGGGGATGGATGAGCTGCCCCGTTGCTTTGGAAGGGCAGGGCTGCCCTTGGGAATGTGCTGGCAAGGGAATGTCCCCAGAATGGGACACAGGTGGTGGCTGAAGGGCACAGGCTGTGTTGGGATGTGTAAGGAAGGGTGTCCTAATCCAATGGATAGGATTTAGGAACGAGATCAAGTGACAATCCCGGAAGATCCCACACAGTTTTCCCTGCTCCAACCCTTGCAGATCCCAACAGACATTCCTGGGTGGGAGGAAGGATACCAGTAGTGGGATGAGGAGGGGCTGTGGTTCAGGGAAGGGGCCCAGGAGCCCCTGGAAGTGCCTGGGACAGCCGGGACTTCTCTCCAGGGTGGTCTCTGGGGGAGCTGCTGGCTCCATGTCCCATTCGGGGGCTGGTTATCGTTCCAGTCAGGTAATAAAGAGCGTTAATTAAGGAGGAATTCCAGGCTGGCATCCAGCGGGAGGCAGGGGCTGCGGGGTTGGGATGTTCCACCCCTGCGGGCAGCCCGGGCTTGGGAACGTGGGGCAGCCGGGACCCCGCTGTCCCTTCTGGAAGCGGCGTGTCCCTGCCCCCTGCCAGCTCTCTTGGGGAGGGATGCTGTTCCCAGCTGGAGCTGCGTGTCCCTGCCCCCTGCCAGCTCTCTCGAGGGAGGGATGCTGTTCCCAGCTGGATGCTGTTCCCGGCTGGAGCGACCGCTCTCCAGGCTTGGCTCCCGTGGGTAGGGAAGGAGCTCCGAAGCGGAGCGCTGGCCCCGCGGCTCCCCGGGCTTAGGCGGTGTTTGGATAGGTCGCCGTGGCCCGGATTCCTCCTGCTCGCATCCAGGCCGGCAGCCAATCCCCCCGGGCCAAAGGATAAACATGGGAAGGAGCAGAAGGGGGTGCGGGGGCCCCGGGAATGTGCCGATGCGGCAGCCCGGGCCGAGGTTGCACAACCAACCCCTCGTGCCGGGACACAGGGATGCGGCACCGGCGCTGCTGTGCCATCCCAGGGAATTCCCAGTGGGCCTTGTGGTGTGTTCCGCTCATCCACCTATCCCGCTGTACTCTGGAGAGGGAATGCTCCGTGGAACCAGCTCCTGGGGTCTCCTGTTCCAGCCCGTACCCGCTGGATATTTTATTGCTTCCCAGAGTGTCCCGTGCCTCAGTTTCCCCTGAAATCCAAGGGGAAAATCCACTCTCTGATACGTGGCTCCACTCTGGGCTTGGCACAGCCTCTCCTCCTCCCCAGTGTCCCCCCATCCTTGATGTTCCCCAGCCCCTCTGGAGCCATTGACCTCGGCATCATCTCCAGGTTCCCACATCTGGATCGTGTTAGCGGATCCCGGCATGAAGTGCTCCAGCTCCCTCCCTCCCTCCCACCCCCAGGTGACCCAGGCAGGATTAGGGGTGATTTGAAGAAAGGCAACAGAGCAAGAACTGGGGAGGAGGGGGGAGAGGAACTGTTATAAATAGAAATTCCATAAACTTCTCGGCCTATCACTCCAGGAAAATTCTGGGTTAAACCTCTCAGAGCTGTAAATACAAGGATTCACGGAGTGCAGGCTCCGTTAACTCTTTCCAAGCCCTGTGCTCGCCTCTAGGAGCACCTAAAAATGGGATAAGGAACCAGTCACGGAGCTGGATGTCCCCAGGAGGGACAAGGCGGTGGGAGCAGGGACAGGGAGGAACGGGAAGCACCTCTGTTGGGATGTGGAGCGTGTTTGCAGGTTTGGGGAAGGCAGAGAAAACCAGTCCAAACATTGGGATTCCTGACATTCTCACACGTCCGGGGGCCTCACCCGCTCACGAGGAGGGTGCTCGGGGTTTAACTTCTTGTTATTCAGGCTTTTTTTTGGGATCACCTCGGCTCTTTTCCAAGGAAAGGTTTGGAAAGCAGAGCAGTGGGAGCAACAATATGGTGGGGTAGTGGGGTGATAATGCTGGGAAGAGGTTTGGGATGGACGAGCTCAGAGTGTCCCTGGGCTTGTCCACGTGGGATAAGAGCGGGAGCCTGTCCTGTGCCGAGCGCTGAGCTTCCCTCCTCGGTGGCTTCCTCCTAATCCCCGCTGGGGAGGGGGAGGGAATGTCGCTGGGAGCTCGTGACTCCACGGAGAAGTATTTGAATTAATCACCTAAGCTGGCTTTTGGTAAGAGCCCGGCCGTGCAGAGGCTCCGGCCACTGGGACATTCCTTGGGCGGCTTTGCCAGCGACACCCGCTCCATATCCCGGTTTTTTGGTGCAAATTGCAGCGTTCCCAGGCAGAGGAAGGTCCTTGGCTTTTGGTGGAAAGCCATGTCCCAACTCCACCCCTGACACACCTCTCATGTCACCAGGCTTATCTCACCCTCCTCAGGGCTCCTCAAGGTGACTTTAAGGAAGCGAAGGAATCATGGAATGGTTTCACTTGGAAGGGACCTTAAAGCTGTCATTCCACAGGTGGGGACACCTTCCACTAGCTCAGGTTGCTCCAAGCCCCCTCCAACCTGGCCTGGAACACCTCCAGGAATGGGGCAGCCACAGCTTCCCTGGGAAACCCATTCCAGTGCCTCCCCACCTTCAGAAAGTTGGGAAGCCCAGTATCCCGCTGTCTGTGGAGGACTTCCCACCCTTTCTGGACAAGTCCCGGTTCCCACCCTCCTGGAGTGCTCATCCCTGGCAGGAGGGTTTCAGGAATGTTATGGGATCCCAGTGGGAGCTTGAAGAGGTAGATCCATCCTGGTGAGGTGTCAGGAACAGGGTGTGGCAGATTCTCTGGGATGAGTGGGGGACACAGGGATGGCCACTGGTGAGCTCCCATAACTCCAAGGACAGCAGGGTGGTGCTTCCACATCCCAGAAACTTCAGGGGAGGAGGGACACACCTGGGGTCTGCAATTCCATGTTGGAGGTGCTGGCATAGCTGGGAATCCCAGAGGCTCTGCCTGCTCCATCCTCACCTCAATGCCCACCTGGAAGCAGCATCACATTCCCTGCTCCAGATGGATCCCCTTGTTCACATGGAAGAGCATCTCCACCCTGTCCCCCAAATCCCCGGGCTCTGCCATGGAGGTGTCCTGAAAAACAGCGGTTATCCAGGGTTTTTTTCCCCTCTAGCCAAGGTTTGTAAGGCAGAGATCCCTCTCCACACCCTGTCCGCTTGGCAGAATTCCTAGCTGGATTTATTCCTGCCGATTTGCTTGTCTTGGTATGAAAGGGATTTGCAGAGGGAGAGCTGCAATTGGATGGGGGTGGGATGGGGGTTTGGGATCAACCGTGACCTTTCCCCTGAGCCAGGGGGTCTTTGGGTACAGGGCTGGATGTGGGGCTTTCACATGGGGCCTTCCAGGATGGTCTTTCACTGACTTCCTTATCTGCCCTGGAGGGAGCTGGACCTTCTTTCCTGGTTCCTTGGCAGTGCCTTTGGCACCGCGGGCTGGCTCCGGCCCCGGCGGGCTCCGGACTCCCACTCGGGAGAGACAGATAAAGGAAGGGCTTGCTGTCAACAAAACCCTGCCCAGCTTCCCCAGAACAGGGCAGGGAGGGAAGCAGGAGCCCTCCGGAGAAAGGAGAGGGAAATCCACCCCTGGAGGAGGGGAGGAAGGTCGGGAGCTGCTCCAGAGCTGTGGCAGAGAAATTCCAGCGTGTTCTGCAGAGCTGAGGCAGAGTCCCCAGGGGATCAGAGGATGTCCCGAGCAGGAAGGGGTCCACGAGGCTCGTGGAGTCCCACCATGTGTCTGTGTCACCAGCCTGGCCTGTCCCACGTATCCCATCTCCTGGGATGGGGTTTTACCCTGGGATGGGCATGGACAGATAACCCTCAAGGATCTGCTGATCCAGATCATCCCTGCCCGGGGCAGGGGGGTCAAACGAGGCTTTCAGCTCCTTCCCACCCACTCCATTCCATGATTCCACGATTCTCAGATCAGTTCCTTGGCTCTGCAAAGGTCTGGTGGTGTTTCCAAAGCCTTTGCATGTCCCCTTCCAGCTCATTCTTCCACCTCCTCTTCCCTGGCAGGACACGACATTAATGGAGCTCTGGAGCCATCCAACATCGACACCAGCATCCTGGAGGAATACATCAGCAAGGAGGACTCTCCGGAGATGTGAGTGCTTCCCTTGCTCCCCAGCGGGAATGGTGTTCCCTGGGGTTTTCTATGGAGAGAAAATCCTGGAATGATTTGGGCAGGAAAGGGCCTTAAAGCTCAGGGACACCTCCCACTAGCCCAGGTTGCTCCAAGCCCCATCCGACTGCCAGGGCTGGGGCATCCACAGCTTCTCTGGGAAACCTATGGAGCAATTTCCAGCCCAGAAATCTGAGGAATCACGTAGGAATCACTGTGCAGCCCCACCCCAAAGTCCTCCTGGATCGCTCTTGGCTCCATTGCCATTCCCAGCTCTTCTTCCTGTCTCGTCCTGGTTTTTTACCTTTGAGTTTTCCCAGTCTCTGTTGTTCCCTCTCTTTCATCTCCTGAGGGAACCATAAAGACTTTTCCTTAAAAATGGGAAAACAGGCCCTGGGAGCTCTGATTGCAACCTCAGCACAACAGGAGTGTGGAGAAGGGAAGGGTCTCCCTGTGTATCCCAACTCTGGGAAAGAGAGGGGAGCAGGCCTGGAGAGCACCTGTGAGCAGGGTGGGCGTGGGATTTTTGGCACAGCTTCCCTGAAAGCTGCAACATGGTGGGCAGATCCCACTGGCTTCACATTCTTTGGTGCTGGCATCCTGGGAATTCTAAAGCTTCCCAGGTGGATTTTGGCCTCTTCCTTCAGTCCCACTGACCTGCCTCTGTTCGCTCCTGGTGCCATCACAGTGCTGGTTATTTTGCTATTTCCCAGGTATCCCAGAGCTCCTGAACAACTCTGATCCCACATTTTGGGAGGGGAGGGATGGGTACGAAGTGTCCTTGGCTGAGGTTTTCCCGTTCTCTCCCTCAGCTGCTTCCCTGACATTCCCGCTCCATCCAGCTACGCGCACTCCCAGCCCTCCAGCTCCGCCAGCATCACTCCCTCCAGCTCCATCAGCAGCGCTCCCAATCCCTCTCCCAGCGCTCCCCTGCACCTTCCCCCTGGCAGCAGCCAGCTCCCAATCCGGCATGGTGCTCTGCTGGCCAATCCCTGCGGATCCGGCTACGGAGCTCACCTCAACTGCAACAACAACAACGGGCTGGTGGTGCCCAAGGGCTTCCTGGGCGGGCACTGCCTGAGCAGCGGGGGCCCTCCCATCAAAACGGAGCCCAAGGCTCCCTACGCACCTGGGTAAGCGGGAATGGCGTGCTGGGATACGGGATTGCTGCCGCCCTGGGCTGGCGGCACCCAGAGGGGCCCGCAGGGCCGTGTCCAGTGGCAGCGTCACTTCGTGCCGAGTTCTTGCCTCGTGGCGAGGTGGTTTGGGATAAATGGAAGCCCTGGAGCTTCCCAAAAGCTTTTTGGGAATATCCCCTGTGTTGTCGTAGAGCTGTGGGAGACCGGGATACCTGTGGTGGGCGTCTCCAGGTGGGAAGTAGGAGAACGCTGTAGGATTTTTTAAGGAGGAAGAGGCTCGGAGTGAACTTGAACGGGACAAAATTCGGTCTCTGGGATGAAGTGGAACCTCCAGGATATTCCCATGACTATCCCAGTGGATAGCTCACCACACTGGGCAGGGACACGTTCTTCTGGTGGCCTGACGTGGGAGATGCTCCATTCCAGAGATGCAAAAGATGGATCTGAGTTGGATATCTTTGGACAAGCTCAGGATACAGACCTGGAGAAGAGGAAGAGGATGGGCAGGTTTCAGGATTGTTGGCGGATTCAACTGGGTGGTTATTCCCAAGAGGAGAAAAGATGTGGTTCCTGCTCCCTGGGATGGAAGGGAACAACCCTGGGAGAGCAGGATGTGCCTGGTCTCTTCCTGCTCCCACCAGGAACAGGGAAGTGGAAGATGATCTGAAGCCAGACAGGTGAAATCCAGGTGTGCAGCAGAGTATCCAGGAGCAGGAAGGGAATAGTCACTCCCAGAGGAGCTCCAGCCTGGATCCTGAGGTGGTGGTGGCCACGAACAGCCAATCCCTGAGCCTTCTCCCGTGGAAATAATGGATGTGAGGGACAGGGAGGCCGGGATGGCCCCAGGGCTGGCTCTTCTCCCTCTGCCTTGTGCCCTCTAGTGTTGCCAGCAAGCACAACCTGGGGATTCCCAAATTTGGGAACCTCCAGCACGCTCAGCCTATGGATGAACTTGGAAAGACCTTCCAGAAAGCTAAAATACTCCGCCTTTATTTTACTCCCAGGCCAGGGAGTTTTCCCTTGGGATATGTGGAGCGTAGGGGGAACCAAAAGCCTTGTCATGTCCCTTTCTTCTGGATGCACCTGGAATTCTCCAGAATGTTGTGAGTGAGGCTCATACCTTCCTGTCAGAGAAGAAAAACCTCTGGATGCAACTGAACTGGGTCAGGATGGCAGCGTTCCCACAGCGTTCCACAATGACTCTTCCTTGCTCTGTGAGCCTTTTTCCAGTGGAGAATTGTGGAATATCCTGAGTTCCCTGTGGGAATTCTGCAGTTCACCTTTTCCAGCCTCCAGGATTCCCTGAATTGTGCTGTTTCCTTTTGTTATTGGCCAAAATTTGGCTTGCTGAGGCACAAATCCTGATAAATCCTTAGGGAATACAGGATAAACTCACAACCAGTGTGGCAAAGAGCCTGAAAAGGGCTGGGAAAAAATACTCCAGCCAGGCATAGGAAGGGACCGATGGAAAGGTGCTCCAAGGGAAGTTGGAGGACAAGGGAAGTATGATGAGTATGATGAGGGGCTTTTTTGGGATGACCCTTCCTCATCCCTCTCCAGCCGCTGCTTTTACCACTTCCCGTGAAGAATCCACTGGTCTTGGGCTCCTCTGGTCCAGGAAGCAAAATCCACCCTGTGGGCTTCTCAGGTCCCCCCGAGCCTCCCATTTCATGGGATCATGGAATTGTTCGGGTGGGAAGGGACCTTAAACACCAGCCAGTTCCAACCCCTGCCGTGGGCTGGGAAACCTTTCGGGTTGCTCCAAGCCCTATCCAGCCTGGATTTGAACACTTCCAGGGATGGGAAGAACACTCCATGCGCCCCACCTGGTCACTGGCATTCCCATGGGGAAGCACACCTTTCCCTGGGAAGCGGATAAATTTCCATTTGACTTCTTTTATCTGGAATTCTCATTGTCAGCTCAACAAAACGTCTCTGTTCCCCGAAATCCAGGGAAGCGCTGGGGGACCAGTGGCGGTGATGGCAATCCCAGGGTTATTCGGGATTCCCAACGGGATCCTGGAGGGTGCTTTGATCCAACTGGACCTACTCGTTGTGCTGGGAATGACTTTCCCTTCTCTTTTCCCGTTGCTCCGCAGCACTTTGCCGGACTCTCCCCCGGATTCCGGATCCGAAGCCTATTCCCCTCAGCAGGTGAACGGTGAGTGCTGAAAAACAGGGAGGAGGGGGAAGGAAGGGAAAAACTCATAATCCCAACCCCAAATCTGACATCCTCCCCCCCTCTTTATTCCGTGAAAGTGATTGGCTCTGGAATCTTTATCAGCCGGGAGAAAACAGGCGGCTGCTCTACGTGGGGAGATTATCAGTTAGTAAATATCCCTCGGCTTTCGCCCATTGTTCCGCTCCCGGCCTCTGGAAAAGTGGGAGAGGGAGCGGGAGAGGGAGCGGGAGACAAGGCAAGGTGGGATTCCGGGGGGATCTCGGCGTTGTGGCTGCTCCGTGGGCAGGGTGGGATGTGGATCCTGCCCTCACCCTCCTCGTCTCACCCCGTGCCTCGGGAAAAAGGAGTGGGAATGCAGCCCTGACATGGAGCCGGGCTCTGGGAGGGAGACATGGACCCACCGTTCGCCAGTAAGTTCCTTCCCAGCCCTTCCCTCCCCTCCAGCTCATCCCAAGGGTCTCCTCCTCCGGAAGCCAGGATCCCCTTCAGGGTCATTTCCAGGGAAAGCCACCGAGAGTTGTTTGGTCCCTCTGGTGACCTTCACTTTTCTTCCATGGAAAGAACTCCTTGGGAAGGAAGGAGGGAAGGTTGTCCGGGTTGTCCTGGTCTCCCTTCCCCCTCGGAGCAGTACCCTCTTCCCCAGGCTCCAGCCCAGTCCCCACCGGGAACAGCGCCTGCTCCTGGGTTTTTTTTTGATGGAAGAGGTCAAGAGTTCTGTTTATCTTGCTAAAAAAAATCCCTGGAATTCCTCCTGGCCCTTCCTTAAATATAACAAAGAGGCCAGGTTGCTCCCCATGGGGAGAGCTGGCAGCTCTGTCTGGGAAGGAGAGGAGGCTCCGGAGGGTGCCCACAAAGCTTCCCGAGGGAAGGATCGGATTCCCAGAGATGGTTTTACCCTGGATTTGGGAGTGCATCACTTTCCAAACCTGGCCTGTCCTTAAGGCAGCTCCAGAAGGAAGGCTGGCCCAGGAATGAGCCTGGAAAGAGGAATCCAGCTCCGTGGGTCTGGAAAAGGGCAGTGAGAGGTCTCAGCAGGAAGCAGAAATCCCTGGAAAGATCCTCATTTCACTTTTCTAGACTTCCCAATGGGAGGAGTTTCCCGATTCCTGGTCGGGCGCTTTGGCCTCATTAGTCAGTTCCTGCCTGGGTGTCCCGAGGCCAAAGTCCAGAGTCTGGTGCTCCTGCTTAGGGAAGCAGCCTGGAACGATCCCGCAGATCCTTCTCTGCATTCCCAGAGCCGTGCCTGGCTTGGTCACTCCCTGGATGTGTTTTCCATCAGTTTGTCCACACTGGAATGTGGAGAAACTCTGTCTTGCACTTTAAACACCTGGAAAGTTGCTGTCCCTTCCCAGACTTCGGTTTCCTTGTGTCCCACATTCCTACCGGGATCTTACTATCCTGTGAGGACACCCGAAGGTGCAGGTTGATGCATCCATCAGGGAAAGGCTGGAACACAGATGAGCTTTGTCCTGGTGAGGAAAAAGGGGGATGGAGGCTGGAGAGGGACTTTGGAGTGCCAGGACAAGGGGGAATGGCTTCCCACTGACAGAAGGCAGGGATAAATGGAATACTGGGAAGAAATTCTTCCCTGTGAGGGTGGTGAAGCACTGGAATGGATTTCCTGGGAAGCTGTGGCTGCCCCATCCCTGGAAGTGTCCAAGGCCAGCTTGGATGGGGTTTGGAGCAGCCTGGGCTAGTGGGAGGTGTCCCTGCCCATGGCAGGGAGTGGAATGGGAGGTGATGAGGAGCTGGAGCAGTGCAGGAAGGGACATGGATTTGCACGTCCCTCCACATCCAAACCTTTGTCTTGATGTTGAAATAGTCAAATCCACCCTAACCATGGCATGGCTTTGGTATCCAATCCCATACAGAGGGAGGAGAAATGTGGGATCGCATTTGAATGTCCCTTTTTATTTATTTAAATTTAGGGATCAGGGTCCCCTCCTGGTTTAAATGGAAATATTTTGAGTCCCTTCCCACAGCTCCTCCCTGGGCGGGTTCAGGTCATTCCTGTCTCTTCTCTGTCTCGTTGTCCCCACGGCATCAGAGAATCCTGGAACAGTTTGGGTGGGAAGGGACCTTAAAGCTCATCCCGTTCCAGCCCCTGCCATGGGCAGGGACACCTTCGACTGGTCTGGGTTTCTCCAAGCCCCATCCAACCTGGCCTTGGCTTTATTAAGCAAAGTTGAGGTGCTTTTTCTCCAGCTCAGCATTCCCAGGAACAGATTTTGAAGTTGCCCCCTGCTGTGTTTCCTTGCTCCTTGCACTTCCCACGGGAATACTGTGCTTGATGGGTTTTCTTTGGGAAGGGAAGTCCAAAGCTAACACAAAAGCTACCTGGCAATTCCTGAGGGAATTCCTGGGGATGTGCTTTCACTGCAGAGCATCCACAGGAGATTTAGCACAGGAATGTTTGTGTCTTTGTCACAGAATCATCCGATCCTGGAATGGCTTGGGTTGAGAGGGATCTTAAGGATCATCCAGTTCCAACCCTTGCTGTGGGCAGGGACACCTCCCACTGGAACAGGCCACTCCAAGTCCCCTCCGAGCTGGAGATCCAAGAGAACCGAGTCAGTGCTGGATCTGGGATCAGGACCCCCCGAACTGTGACTCCTCCTCTCTTTCCAGATCCTCACCTCCTCCGGACCATGACTCCCGAAAACTTGTGCCACATGACTCCCCCTTCCCGCCTAGAGCATCCTCCTCCTCCTCCCCCTCCCCCTCCGCCCCCCCACCTGCAGGGTCCCCCCCCGCCTCCGCCACCCCCTCACCCCCTCCAGCCACAGCACAGTTCCCACTTTCCCGGCCTCCAGCGGGACATGTTCCTGAAGGCCGAGCCCCTGATGCCTCCGTACGGGATCGGGCCGGGAATGGCGCCGGCCGAGCTCCACCACGCCCAGCAATCCCAGATGCTGCACCAGCTCCTCCAGCAGCACGGAGCAGAGTAAGGCCTGGGGCTGCTGGGAGTGTGGGGATGGGGACGAGGGAATGGGAGCAGGAGGTGGGTGCCGTGTCCGAAGTGTGAGGTGTAGCTGGGAGTTGGATGGTGGGAATGTGGGGATGGGGATGAGGGAATGGGAGTGGGAGGTGGGTGCAGTGTCCGAAGTGTGGGGTGTAGCTGGGAGTTGGGTGGTGGGAATAAACAAGAGGAAATCTGTGGAAGGAGTCCCTGCCCATGGAAAGGGGTTGGAACTGGATAAGATTTAAGGTCTCTTCCAACCCAAATGATTCTGGGATTCCATGTGCTGGTTTAGAGGGGATATTGGGAAGGAGATCTTCCCTGTGAGGGTGGTGAGGTCTTGGGATGGATTTCCCAGGGAAGCTGTGGCTGCCTCATCCCTGGAAGTGTTCAAGGCCAGGCTGGAGCAACCCAGTCTATGGAAGGTGTCCCTGCCCATGGAAGGGGGTTGGAACTGGATGATCCTTAAGGTCCCTTCCAACCCAAACTGTTCCGGGACTCTGTGGAATTCCAGATGTAGCCCAGAGCTTGGCAGTGTGGGAGAAGGTGGGACAGTGCTGTGGGAATGTTTTTGGGTTCCGTGTGGGATCCTGCCTGTGCCAGTGACGGGCTGTGGAGCTTCCCAGCTCAGCCTTTCCCGTGTGTCTCCGCAGGCTCCCGGTGCATCCCGCCAAGAAGCGGAAACACTCCGAGTCCCCCCCCCACACCCTCAATGCCCAGATGCTCAACGGGATGATCAAGCAGGAGCCAGGAATGGGATCGGTGCCGCTCAATCCCGACCGAGTCCAGACTCCTCCCTGGCACCAGCCGGGTGCTCTCTCACCAGGTACCCTCTGATCCCACTCCTCTTCATCCCGCTGGAATTCCAGTCCTGGATCTGCTGTCCTGGCAGTCAGGAGGGAAACGTCAGGCAGTGCCAGTTTCTCCCTTGGGCTTCCACCGTGCTGGATATTCATTCCAGTGATTAAAGTTGGGATTTTAAGGAATTTTACCCCCTCTCCATAGGGCTGATCCAGGATAACGACAGTCTGAACGGATCCTACCTGGATCCCAACTTCCAGTCCATCAAGTGGCAGCCACACCAGCAGAACAAGTGGGCAACTCTCTATGATGCCAACTACAAGGAGCTGTGAGTAATCCCTCTGCCTCTGGGAAAAGCGGGATTCACATTCCATGTGTCTGTGGTGAGCCACTGGGTTTGGGAATATCGTAGGCACAACATGGGATAAGGATCTCCCTGGATTTGTCCTTGTCCTCTCAGCTGTGCTGTGGGGGGATACTCCCCACCCTGTACCTTTCCCATTGGGAAAGTTGCTCCTCCACACTTTTTATGGATGATTCAGGAATAGCAGAAGGGATTTCAGCCACCACTCAGATCTTGGAAGGTTTTATTGGCAAATCTGGCATGGTTTGGACCAGCAGCACTTTTTCCCCCCTCCCAGGCTTTCCAGGATTTTAAATTTAGGATTGGGAATTTCCAGCAACACATAGCATGGATAGCTGGAGAGAATCCAGAGCCACTTCAGCACGGCGTGGAAAAGAGCTGGAGGAGTGGGAGGGGTGGGTGGGAAAAGGAAGGAGGAAAAGGAGCGGGAAGGGGCTGTGGAAAGCTGGGAAGTGGCAGAGAGGCTGGAAAAGGAAGGCTGGGATCACCGAGGTGGCTGTGGAGCAGAGAGTGGTGGGAAGGTGGGCTGGGAACCAAGGGAGAGGAGGGTGGAGGCAACACGTGGACAAGCACTGGAAAGGAGGAGTGCTGAGGAGAAACCACTCCGGATCCTCCCTGCATTCCTGGGAGGTGACCGAACGCTGGCAATGCCAGGATGGCTTCCAGGAACCTCTCCCCGAGCAGATCCCCCCACCCCCTTCCCTCCCAGTTCCCTCCCAGTTCCCCCTCCTCCTCTTCCTGCCCAGCCGGGGGCTGCTGGGGTCCTGTGGGGATTGGGAGGAGGGAATGCTCCGGTGCCTGAGGATAACCCCCGGCTGCGATCCCAGCGTGCCTGGACGGTGCTGGGAATGGCAGCCAAGGATCCCGGGTGGGGGTGGGGGCAGAGTGCAAATCCCAGCTTTCCCTCACACATCTCCTGCTCATCCAGCCCTTCTCCCGGCTTTCACAGTGGTGGCAGGGCATGGAATTCTCTATTGGACCCTGTGGCTGTTTCCCCACCCCCTACAGGAGAGGGGAAATTTGGGAAGGTGGTTCCTTCTGGTTTCCCTAAAGGAAGTGTCTCCCAGCTTTAGGTGGAATATCAGCTGCTCCTGGGAACTTCTGAGCAGCTCCAAAGCCGTCCTGGAGCCCTATCCATGCTCTCCACCCTGTGGATAGTGGGATGTGGGAAGCTGAGCATCTCCTGTCGATCCTGCCCTCACCACATCCCCCAAATCCTGCTTCCATGAGCAGGAATTCTGCTCCCACCTCCTCTGAGCTGCATCTGCACCTGTCAGCTCTTATCCTTTGTTTTTCCAGCTGCTCTTTACCCTCTCACTGCTTCCATCTCCCATCCCATCCACCCATTTCCCATCCCAAACATGTCCCGGTTGTCCCAGACTGTTTCCAGGTGTTGCTATCCCAGTTCCAGAAATTCTGCTTGCACACAGTTGGATAGGCAGAGACAAATTCCATGATATTTCCTGGGCACAGGGAAGTTGCTGGAAAACTGCTACAACCCCAGCCCTGCTCTTTGGATCTTGGGATCGCTCCCCTAATCCCTGCTTTTGGGATTTAGGGCGGAAGCCAGAGCAAACCCCCTCCTGGGGCTTTGAGGTCCATCATCCCGTTGTGTAAGGAATAAATTCCTTTGGAGTGACTCCATGGAATTTGAGGGAGCCACGTGGGCTTTGTTGTGGTGCCGGATTGGAGCAGAATTAAGGGGTAAAGGTTGATTGATTCAGTTTTAGGTCCAGTTTTCCTTCTCCATGATGAGCCAGGTGGCTCCAGGAGAGGTGGATCTACATCTCTTTTTATGTGGAATGTCCCTTATTCTCCTGGAACAGCACTTTTCTGGAATACTCCATGAGAAATACCAAAAACTTCCTCTTCCCTTCCTCCTGTAATGGGATTTTTTAGGCTAGATAATCCACATTTAGCAGGTAGGAATTGTCTCCTTCCTTTCTCCTTTCGGGTGTCCTCAGCAGTAGGAAGATCTCTTCCAGATCCATAATTATTCCTGCAATTTAGTTTTCCTTGGAGATCATAAAGCCAGGATCAGCTGTTCCTGCTCCAGTTTCTCCTGGAAGTTATTCCCCAGTCTCCATGTGCTGTTTGAGTTCCCTGGGATCCAGGTGCTTTTCATAGCCCAGGAATGTGAATCATCTGAATTATCTGATTTTTCCTCTTCTTGATCCCAAGGAAAGAGTTCAGGAAGGAGGTGAAGGACATGGGAAACTATCCAGGTTTTTACCAGATTCTCAGAAGCGATTCCAGGGGCAACAAATACAGTTAAATGTAATTCTATGTTCTTTTGCACACAAAAAGTGAGGTTCCACAGGGGGATGGGACAGGGATTAGTTCCATTCCGTGTCTCGGGCTTTGCCAAGGAATCTTGAAGGAACCACAAATCCCTGGATTAATTTGATGGACAATATATCATTTTTTTGGCCCTTTGCGCTGATTTTTGTGGGTTTGGATTTGTTGAACCTTCCCAGGGATGAGCTGCAGTGTCAAGGAGGCCTGAAACTGGGCAATTCCCTAATTTACTCCTGGGAGAAGGAGTCATTCATCTCCCTGACAGCGGGCTCTGATAAATTCCGGCTCCCTCCTCCCTCTCCCGGGTTTGTTACAGCTTGAGGGAAGGCAGCTGGGAATAGTTCACCCCTCCATGGAAACATCTACATGCAGAGGCCCAGGGCCTTGGAATTCCCAGCTGGGAGACTGGGAACGTGCTGTTCTCTTCCCATCAAGCTAACTGGTGCTTTCCTTGGGGCTCTCACACAGGCAGCTAATCCCAAGGTTTTTGGGCTTCCACCCCTTGCTTGGGAGAGAAGTGTCTGGATAAACAGCTCCAAACTTGGCCCTGCTGGATTCTGGATCTCAGGGAGGGAATGGAGACCTGTGGGATGTGGTCCAGACCTGCTGGATGTGTTTTGGGATAGGTGGCACGGGGTGATGGGTCATGGATGTATCCCAGGAAGCTGGAGGGACCACATGAGGTGGATGCACAGGTGGGATTGTGTGGGAGAGATGACAATGGTTCCTCCATCCTGGTCTTTGTGTCCTGGAAGTGAAGGGAATCAGGGAATACGTGGAATTAGTGAGTGGTCCTTCAATTAAGGGTCTCCCGATATTCTGTTTTAGTTGAGATATTGGGGAATTGGGAAGGAAGGAGAGAAATTAGGGGTTTTTGTGCCTGGGAGGAGCAAATTAAGGAATGTGAGCATCCTGCTCTTGGCCAAGATCCCAATAGAATTCCCTGGGGGGAGTTTGTGACCCCTCACTCGGATCAGGAAAAACCTCCTCTCCCGTGATCCTGCCCTTCTGTCCCACCTTAATCCACCTCTGCCAGTGGGAATGTTTGGGATAAGGCAATCCATTTGACCCCAGACCTTTTGTTCCTGACACTTTGCCCTCTGGCCTCTGTGCTCTCCCTGGAAAATGCTTTGGCTGCTCCCAGGACATGGATTTGTCAGTGGCTGGTGTCATCCCTGATCCCAGGAACTGCTTCTCCCTTGGGGTTTCCTGCTTTTCCTTCTCTTACCACCCCATTCCCATCCGGAGAGCTGGGAATACCCTGCCCTGGGAGCAGCTCTTCGGCTCAACCAGAAGTGATGGAGATCCCTCTGGAAAGCAGTGTCTTCCCTCCCATCAATCCCAGCACAGGGATCTGGGGGATGCACCAGCCACAGCCATTGGGAAAATGGGAAAGTCAGCGAATAGGAGCCTCTGGAAGGGGATTGTGGAAGACCAGGAATTTCCAGGAGGCAGAGAGGAGGAGGAGCCCTCCTGTCTCCCCTCTGTCAGCACATGTTTGGCAGCCATCGGTTTGGAAGTTTGGGAAGCATCTGTAGCTTGGAAGTTGGGACAGATCCTTCCTCTCCTTGGCTTTGCCTGTTAAACAACAGTGGGAATAGCAGTGAACTCAGGAGCCAGGAAATCAGCCAGGAGTGGGATGAGCAGAGGGTGCTCAGGCTCCAGTGAGGAATATCCAGATGGAGAGTCTGGGAGGAGGTCAAGGAATTCCTTTCGTGCCTCTGGGCTAGGGCAGAGCTCTGCTCCCACCGTCTGCTTTGTGTCCAGAGCTAAGCACGGCATTCCCAGGTCCCTGGGGTGTAAGGAGGGAGCAGTTACTCGTGGCCATCCCAGGATTGCTCCTGGCAGCCTGGAATCACCCTAAGGTCTCATCCACATTATCCCCTCAGGTGTTCTGGGGGGAGAATGGCTTTATTCCAGAAAAAAGGAAGGAATACCAGGGCAGAATCCCTATTTTCTGCTTCCCAGAGTCTGCCACATTCCTCACTGTCAGTCTGTCCGCCCCCCCTCCCATTGCTCTGGGCAGAATCCAGAGCACTCTGGAGGTAGAAGTCAGGATTGATTTGTTTTTTAGGGAAGAGTGCTCCTTAATTTTTAAGTCTCATATCCAAGGCTGAGCTGAGCTCCCCCTTTACCTCATCCCTAATTCTTTATTTCAAAACAATGGGATGTGGGTGTTCTGCAGGATGAGAGGCAGCTCCTTCCTCCCTTCCGAGGGCCCACCAGCCCAGGTCTGGGATTTTTGGATGGTGAGGAAAAGGCCACATATTTCCCTCATTCCCATGGAAACCAACCTATTAAGGAGATGTAGATTAAACCTTTCCAGCTGGTGTGTGTCCATGGAGCAGCCAGGACCCCTCCTCCTCCTCCCTCTCTGGATCTGGGAGCCGGAAGCTTTTCCGCAGCCACTGGAGCAGGTGGTTTCTGCAGGAATTTGGGACACAGACACATCCTGGTAGCAGGGCTGGCACAGGAGACAGCGGGAATGCCACGGGATTTGGGACACCCCCAGGTCAGCCTGAACTGCTTCTCCCAGCATTAAAGGGATTCTCCAGGCTTTGGGAAAGCTGTGGAGCTTGGGATCTCCATATTCCTTCCCAGTGGAAGAACCATAGGATGGTTTGGATTGGAAGGGACCTTATGGATCATTCAGTGCCGATCCATGGCCCAGGTTGCTCCAAGCCCTGTCCAACCTGGCCAGGAACACTTCTAGGGATGGGATATCCACAAATTTCCCTGGGAAACCTTTGGATCCCCTCCTGGCCTCACTGCTGCTCCCTTTTCCCAGCCCGATGCTCACGTACCGCGTGGACGCCGACAAGGGATTCAACTTCTCCGTGGGGGACGACGCCTTCGTGTGCCAGAAGAAGAACCACTTCCAGGTCACAGTGTACATCGGAATGCTGGGAGACCCCAAGTACGTGAAGACCCCTGAGGGCCTGAAACCCTTGGAATGCTTCTACCTGAAGCTGCACGGAGTGAAGGTGAGCGGGAGCTGAGGGTGAGGGTGAACGGAGCCGGGAAAAGGGGGGGCTTGGAATGCAGCCTCACATGCTGCGTTGTAGAGGAATGTGTGGACCCATGGAATCACTGAGGTTGGAAAAGCCCTTTAGGATCTTGAGTCCAACTATTCCCCCAGCACTGCCAAGGCCACCCCAAACCATGTCCCCAGGTGCCACATCCATATGGATTTTAAATGGCTCCAGGAATGGGGACTCTACCACCTGAGCCTGTTCCAATGACCACCCTTTCCATGAAGGAGTTTTCCCTAATATCCAATCCAAACATCCTCTGAGCTATTGGAATACAGGTCCTAAGATGGGCTCAGTCACTGCCTGGGTGTTTCAGGGCTGGCTCTCTCTCACCTTTGATTCCAGAGGTATATGGAAACTTTGGGAAGATCCTTCCACCCTCGACTTTCCCCCTTCCAAGAGCGATTCCCATGTTTGGACAGTGCCCACACTCTGGGTTGTACCAAGTCATGGGAAGGTGGGCAGAGAGCTGGGAAGGAGGAGGTGGGAATGGGAAGGTCTCTGTGCCCTGTGTCACATTCCCAAATCCTCATCTCCAGCTCGAGGCCTTGAACCAATCCATCAACATCGAGCAGTCGCAGTCGGATCGCAGCAAACGGCCCTTCAACCCCGTCACGTGAGTGTGGCCCTGTGGGAACCAGCATCCCGTGTTTCCAGGGAATAACAGCACCAGAAGGTGGGGAAAAGGGGCAGAGTTAGAGTCTCACATTCCACTGGGTGGTTGCCACACTCTCCAGTTCTCCCCTGATTTCCTCTCTTCACATTCCCAACTCTGTGCCCCATTCACAGCCCTACTGTGCTGGAGCAGGCTGGGAGATGGCCATTCCCAAAAAACCCTCCCCTCCAGGTTCTGGCTCCGGCCTTTCCACACCCGGTTCCTCAGAGCACCCTCAGGGCATGTGGGAACCTGTCACAGATCCCAAGGCTGGGCCAGTGTCCAGCAGACTGTTGTAAATGATCCAGTAGAATGAGGGAATGTTGGGAACTAGGGCTCTGCAAGGTGTAGGAAAGCTGGGTGCCTTCCCACTTTTTGCATGTCCTTAGGCAGAGGAGCAGGAAAAACTAGGCAGCATTCCCAGACAGGCAGCATCCTCACTCACTCCTCTGTTTCCCTTCCCTTCCAGGGTCAACCTGCCCCCGGAGCAGGTCACCAAGGTCACCGTGGGGCGGCTGCACTTCAGCGAGACCACGGCCAACAACATGCGGAAAAAGGGCAAACCCAACCCGGACCAGAGGTGAGGGCTCCGGAATATCCCGAGCCTCCTGTGGATCTGCGTCCTCCTGGCCCGGGAAGTGCGTCCAGAGGGAGGAGGACATGGGGGACAAGGCCTGGATTGGCCATCCTTGGGCACGAGAAGGGTCTCCCCTCTCTGGGAGGAGCACGGGGGGGGGGGGGGATGTTCCAAGCCCACCATGGTGTTCCACAGGGGATGGAAATCCAGCATGTCCCAGAATGCTTCCCTGACTTTTCTCCCTTCCCAGGTACTTCATGCTGGTGGTGGCCCTGCAGGCACATGCCCAGAACCAGAACTACACGCTGGCTGCCCACATTTCCGAGCGGATCATCGTCCGGGTAAATCCCTGTCCCCTCCCTCCAATGCCCCATGGTCCTCGGCTGGACCATCTCCCACCTTTCAAACACCTGGGGATGCAGCACTTGGGGCGGTGCTTTGGTGGTGAACATGGGATGGTTGGACTTGATGATTTCAGAGGGCTTTTCCAGCCTTGATTTCCCACTCTTCCCCCCTTCTCCAAACTCCCCCTGCATTGTTTGTAGCATTCCCAGCCGTTCCGCATCTGGTTCCTCAGGGAACCTGTTGCAGATCCCAAGGTTGGAGCAGTGTCCGTTTGGGACTGTTGGGAATTAGGGAAGAGTGCAGATGGGACTCTGCAGCAGGGACAAGCATTCCAGGTGCAGGAAAACTGGGTGCCTTCCCACCCCTTGCATGTCCTAAGGAAGAGGGGCAGGACCAGGCACCATTCCCAGGCTTTCCCGGGGTTTTGCTGGAGCACTCAGCTCCGAGACGTGAAGGCAGGGAATAAAACCTAAACAGGGGCCTCAGGATCTGCAGACAAGAAGTCCATGATGGATTATGCAACTTCCAGGATTCCCAGCAGGGAATTGCAGGCAGCCCAGCTCAACCTGCAGGTGTGTCACAGAACCCCACAGGGTTTGGGAGGCAGGAGCATCATCCACGTCACTTGGTCACCTGCTGTCCTGGAGCAGCTCTGGGACAACAGCCCTGGGCAGCAAAGATATTCCTTTAGGGAGGGGAGAGGAGCAGGAATAGCCTTGGTTTCTGCAAAGGGAGGCTGGACCAGCAGGTGAATGCCAAGGCTGCCAGGATGGGCTGGGATCCATTCCCAGATCCATTCCCGGTGGATCCCTGCCCTGGCCACTCCACCTTGTTCTGTGCAAAGCTCTGTGTGGTACCCCCATGACCCTTCTTGTCCTCTTCTGGCTCTGTCCTCTCGCCTATCCCATTCCCTGCTGTCCCTCCTGTGGGGCTGGCACGGTAGTTCCATGTGCTGCAGGCTGGAGGGAGCACCGGGATCTCACGGACAGCTCGTCCCAAAAACCCCCTCCCGCTTCTCGGGCGAACATCCCTAAGATCTCTGCTTCCCAGCGGTCCGTTCCCTGCTTTTTCAGCCCCCGCTTTCCCATTTTCCCACAGGCTTCCAACCCGGGCCAGTTTGAGAGTGACAGTGACGTGCTGTGGCAGCGGGCACAGCTCCCGGACACCGTGTTCCACCACGGCCGTGTCGGCATCAACACCGACCGCCCGGATGAGGCCCTGGTGGTCCATGGCAATGTGAAGGTCATGGGCTCTCTGATGCACCCCTCGGATGTCCGGGTGAAGGAGGACATCCAGGAGGTGAGACCTTGGAAAACGGAGGGGGGGTTGGGGTGAAGGGACACCACGGGAAGTGGGAATGTCATCCTGAGCTGCTGGTTTCCATAGAATCCTTATGGATAACCTGAGCTCCTGTGGGAGTCCAGCTCTAGGCCGACAGGAGCTGGACTCGGTGATCTTTCTGGGCCCCGTGCGGTTCAGGATATTCCGGGATCAGGTGACTGTTGGTCGGATGGGAAGTGCCTTAGAATTCCCTCTGTCCCAGACACAACCTGTCCACCACGTCCTAGGGAATATTGACTCTTCCACTGTTAGACAGACCTGGCAAACACAGTCAGAAAACACTGGGAAAAAAGGTGGAAAGCAGTTGGAAAATACATGGAAACAGGTGACTGTGTCAGGCACCATCCTCGGCCTTGCCAGAGGGCTCTGCTCTGAATTCCTGTCAGCTGGATACCTTCACCCCACATGTTTTTGGGAACTGCCTCCACTCTGTGTCTGTTTCTGCAATGAGAGTCTCTCTCTTCCTGGCTTCCCTATCCCAGGAATGTTTTTGGTGCCCAGAACTGGAGATTAACCCCAGTGCTGCTGCTGTTTGTCCCAGCGGCTGCTCCGAGCAAGGTTGCAGTCTCCCACAGGAATTCCCATGAGCCACAGTGGGTTTTCCTGCTTGGACTCATGGGGATTTAAGAAGCAACAGTCCCTTTAGGAGTTCCCTGTGCCTGTTTTTTTCCCAGGTGGACACCACGGAGCAGCTGAAGCGGATCTCCCAGATGCGACTGGTGCACTACAACTACAAACCGGAGTTTGCGGCCACAGTGGGGATGGACAACACCTCTGAGACAGGTATATCCCACGGGAATACACCTCTGAGGCAGGAATGTCCCATGGGAATACACCTCTGAGGCAGGAATGTCCCACGGGAATACACCTCTGAGGCAGGAATGTCCCACGGGAATACACCTCTGAGGCAGGAATGTCCCACGGGAATACACCTCTGAGGCAGGAATGTCCC
>NW_021938935.1:377231-389912 GCF_001715985.3 Manacus vitellinus
GAATACACCTCTGAGGCAGGAATGTCCCACGGGAATACACCTCTGAGGCAGGAATGTCCCACGGGAATACACCTCTGAGGCAGGAATGTCCCACGGGAATACACCTCTGAGGCAGGAATGTCCCACAGGAATTCTCTGCCTTTCGCAGGGGCTGTGTCCAGTTCTGCCCTGGGTGTGAGGTGGGCAAGAGGGGGGTTCTCACCTCTGGAATTAAGGAATCTGATGAAATTCCCTCTTTAGGGAGTTTAGTGGGAGAGAAGGTGGCACTTCCCACAGGGGAAAGGTTTCTCCAGGTATCCACCTCTCTTTGGGAGTACAGGTAGATCCTACAGCGGGTTGATGATCCCTGTCCATGGAATTTGGGGATAATTGACCCCCCCCATGCTCTCTCCACGTGTCCCCAGGTGTCATCGCTCAGGAGGTGAAGGAAATTCTCCCGGAAGCTGTGAAGGACACCGGGGACCTGGTCTTTTCCAATGGGAAGACCCTGGAGAACTTCCTGGTGGTGAACAAGGTTGGTGACAGCCAAGAGGCTGGTGAACCCAGCTCCAGGATATGGAATGTGGTGCCTGGGAAACGCTCCTGGCACCACCCAGATGAGTTTCAGGCCTGGCTGCGATTCCAGAAGTTGGGAGCAACTCTGGGTGGGCACTGGACCTGGGCAGGGAGGGAAATCTGGCAGCATCTCCCCTGGGAAGGGCTCCCTGCTGGCAGCTTCCTGCAGGGAGTCTCCCGGTCCTAATCTCCCCTTTCTGGATAAGATAAGGTGCTTATGTCAAGATACCCTGGAGCACCCGGTCTCCTGACCTTTCCCAACCTGTTTGCTGCTCTGGGAATCACCTCCCATGCCCCACGGGGGTGGGGACAGCCTCCCACGTCACACCCGGAGGGTTGGAGAGATCCAGGTGGTCCGTGCTGGGTGACTCCCGTAGCCTTTCCCACGGGATGTGGCACGGGAGAGCAGTCAGGGCGGACAGATCCAAGTGTTCCTCATCCTGATTCCCTGGCAGGAGCGGATCTTCATGGAGAACGTGGGGGCCGTGAAGGAGCTGTGCAAGCTGACGGACAACCTGGAGACCCGCATCGACGAGCTGGAGAGGTGGAGCCACAAGCTGGCCAAGCTCAAGAGACTGGACAGCATGAAGTCTACCGTGAGCTCCGGAGCCTTCAGGTACAGCCAGAGCCAAGGAATGTCCCCTTGGATCCCAGGAAACTCCGAGTGGCAGCTGGGATCGGGAAGTGGGAGATGGGGAGGGTGTTGGGATGTTGTTGTGGTGTTGTCTGACATCACTTGGGGTTTAAGGAGCTGAGGCTGGGGAGGTTTGACGTTCCCAAAAACACCCCAGATGGAATTGTCTCCAATTCCAGCTGTCTGCCATTTCCTCATAGCAGAGTTTCCCATGCTTCCAGAACCTCCATCCTGACCCTGCTTATGCAGGTTTTGGGACAGAACTGGGGCCCTCTGGGCAAAGCCCCCAAAGAGTTTGTGACTGTCATGCCACACAGAGGGTTTGTTGCCTACTGGAAAATCCCATTTTTCCCTGGGAATGGCTTAGAGAGTCATCCCTGCCCAGCTCAGCTCCATTGCTCCTTTTTCCTTGCAGCCAAACAGGGAGCCAGTTCAGCCGGGCGGGAAGTGTTCCCCACAAAAAGAGACCTCACAAAGTGGCCACCAAGGTGAGGGACGGATCCCAAAGGAGCAGTGCCAGGTGGGAGGAGCTGGGAGGGCTCATCCTGGAGAAAAGGAGGATCAGGGGGCCCTTACCCCTTTGTAAAATTCCCTGGCAGGAGGGTGGAGCCGGGTGGGATCGGACTCTGCTCCCAAGCGACAGGATGAGAGGAAACGGCCACCAGGGGGGATTTAAGTCAGATATCCTGGGAAATTCCTTCGTGGAAAGGGTTGTCCAGCTCTGGCACAGACTGCAGTGGTGGAGTCCCCATCCCTGGAGGGATTTAAAATCCGTGTGGATGTGGGACTAGGGGACATGGTTTAGTGGTGCCTATGGAGTGGTTGGACTCTGGAATCCCAGAGGGCTTTTCCGGCCTTAATGATTCCATGATACTCCTTTTGTCTGTGCCTGGTGGGGGTGTTAAATGGCTTCCAGACTGGGGGGAGTTCAGGATTTCCAGGGAGCAGGAAGAGAGCTCGGGATGGGCTTGGGGAGGACCGTGGCAGGAATCTGAGCTGATCTTGGGGTTCCTGAGCTGATCTGGGTGTTTTTTCCTTGCAGTCTCCGTCGGTTGTCCCGGAACAGGCCTGTATCAGCCAGCGCTTCCTGCAGGGCACCATCATTGCCCTGGTCATCATCATGGCATTCAGGTGATTCCCAGCACCTGGGATGATCCTTCTCCCTTGGCTCCCTCTGGCTGATCCGTCTGGGCTGTGCCATCCATGGGGGGTGCAGTGAGGGGCTTTTTCCACGTAATCCTGGAATGCTTTGGGTTGGAAGAGACCTTAAGGCTCAACCAGTTCCAACCCCGACACCTTCCAGTATCCCAGGTCGCTCCAACCTGGCCTTGGACACTTCCAGGGATGGAGCAGCCACCTTTCGTGGGCCAGAATCCCTTGGGAGCAGATTGATACCTAGACAGAGCCCTGCTCCATGTCCCTGCTCAACTTTCCCCTCTCTCTTTTCCAGCGTTGTGTCCATGTCCACTCTCTACGTGCTGAGCCTGCGCAGTGAGGAGGATCTTGTGGATATTGACGGGTGGGTGTTTTTGGGAACTGCTGGGAAGGGATGAGGGGGCCTGGGAGAGGCTGAGGCACAAAACTCAGCTGCCCTGGCATCGTGGAGCACAATTCCAGAGGGGCAAATCCCACCCGACACACCCACACATCCCAGTCTGGTGTCAGTTGAGTTATCTGGAGCGAGAAGTGAGGAATATCTGGAGGAAATGAGGAATATCTGGAGCGAGAAGTGAGGAATAGAGAAGGAAAAGGGAATGCTCCATTTGGCTGCTTACCAATCCATTCATGGCCAGGCTTGGATTTTCCTTGGATACCGCTCTGGCCTCATCCCACTGGTTCAGTGGGACTGGACCAGCTTTGGGAGCTCCTGTCACCTGATAATGAGTCTCTTTTTCTCTCCCTCTTTTCCCTGTCCCATTTTTCTTCCTCCTCTCCTGCTTCCATCTCCTCATCCAACCCGTTTTTCCTTCCACTTTGTCTTTAATTTTCCCCATTTTTGTCTTTTCCTTCCCGTTATCTTCCACATCCTCTTTCGTTCCCTGTCCTCCCGGGCATCTTCCCGCTTTTCCTCTTCTCCCTGTGTCCCTCGCTGTCCTGCAGCTCCTTTGCTGTGCCCACTGCCTGTCTCCTGGCCCTCTTCCGGCACGGGGGTCCCGGAATTCCGGTCGCTCTGTGTCCACGGTATGTGACTGTTTCATTATCCCGTTACTCCTTCTCTTAATTCCTCTTTTTTTTCCTACCATCTGCATCCCAGGAGACCAAAAAAACTGAAGCAAAACTGAAAGCAGAGAAATGGATGTGAGACTCCAATGGGATTCGAGGAGGAAGGACTGTGAACCCTGTTAGGCAGGGGAAACTGGGATTAGGAGATGAAAAACTCAGTTAATTAAAGGTTAAATAAGGAAATTACATCCTGCAAGTAAAGCAGGATAAAGCCACACATGGAAAAGGTGAATGAGGCAGTGGAAGGACACGAGGGACAAGGGTTGGATTTTGATGGGATGAAGGTGAAGCTCCGCATTCTGTCCAGGAGACCGGCACTGAGTCTCCTTTCACCTGGAAAAGAAATCCCTGTAATAAAATAAGTCTTGCAGGGGTCAAAGTGGGTTTTTGATTTCTCCCAGGGTGGGAAGCTCCATTAATCCCTGGGAAACCTGGAACAGTGCTCAGGGATAGGTAAGACATGGACACAGGTGCCCAAAGGCACTGCAGACCTGGGAGAAAGATTTTCCCCCTTTCCCATCTCCCTTATCCTCAGGAGATGCCTGTGGTGTCCTCAGCTCAGGTCTTGGATAGCTGCAGTGAAACACCTGGAATTCCACAGGATTAACTTGTGTGTGTTTGTGAGGAACAAGGTGAGGAACAGACAGTCTCGGAGAGATGAGGGGCACATTCCTTAGGGAATGTAAGTGCTTGGAGCCTGTTGAGTCCCAAGAACCCAAACCCAGCCAGGATATCACTGCTGAGAGTGAAATCCACCCTGTTCCAGGATGATCCAGGAGTGCTGCTGGTGTCCTCTGAAGCAGCTGGGAATTGTCCTATTGCCCTTGCCAGACATGGGACTGCCATAGGATTCCCTGTGGATTTCTAAGCTCTCCTTGCTGTCTTCATGGCTTGTGTGCCTCTCTCCTGCCTTCCCTTTCCCAGATCATTCCACTCTGTCCTCCTCCGTGTCTCCTGTTCCTCTGTGTCCCTCTTCCCGTTATCTCGCTGCAACCTCTTCCCTCCACACCTACGAGCGGCACCACAGTCTCAATCCAGGTTTTCACCTTGCTTTCCTGCATTCCAGGTCAAGCCAGAACATTGATAAGACACAGACGGTGCGATCCACGGCCATATCCGATGGAGCCGGCAGCAGGAGTCCCCCGGAGCACGGTGGGTGCTGGGTTGGGATTCAGGATGGTGGGTTGGGATTCAGGATGACGGGTTGGGATTCAGGATGATGGGTTGGGATTCAGGATGATGGGTTGGGATTCAGGATGATGGGTTGGGATTCAGGATGACGGGTTGGGATTCAGGATGACGGGTTGGGATTCAGGATGACCAGGGTGGTGCTTCCCCCATCCCACCGTGCTGGGATGGCTCTGCTTTCATGGAATGGGTGGTGGGGCACTGGGCGCTGCTCCTGTTGGATCCCTTGAGTTATTCCCGTGTCCCTGCAGTCCCGGAGGACACAGCTGGAGTATCCCTGGGCACTCCTGCTCCCAGTGTCCTGGCCTGTTTCAGCCCTCCGTGTTTCTCCGTGTGCTGCTCCGCTGTTCCCACTGGCGGCTCCTCCGTGGTCCCCTCGGAGACCAGCCCCACTCATGGCACCAACAGGACAGGTGAGGGCCATCCCAGATTCACAGAGGTTCTGGGGCATCTCCAAGGTTTGCGTGACATCCTTGTCTCTCACCTCCTGCTCCCTGTGGGATGGTCTCCTTGGTCTCCTCTGGGATGAACAATTCCAGCTCCCTTTCCCCACACCTTCCCTCTAGATCCTTCCTCATCCTTGTCCCCCTCCTTTGGAAGCTCTCTAATGGCTTTATATCCTTTTGTTTATATCTTTTACATCTTCTATATATCCTTTATACAATATATATATCCTTTATACCATATATATATCCTTTATATCTTTATATTTATCCTTTATATCCTTCTCTGCCCATGTGCACAGTTCAGACATCCCTGATCCTGCTGCCAGGGGTAAGTTGGGGCTGGAAAGGATTTGGAGCTTCCCACTTTTCCAGCACAAAGTCACAGGAAGCACTTCCAGGCTCAGCTCACCTGAGCAACCCTACCTTGAGGTGTGACCTCATTCCCTCTTCATTCCATCCCTGGCACCATTGGGCACAGAGGGAATGGAATCACAAAATCCTGAAATGGTTTGGATGGAAGGGACCTTAAAACTCATCCCATTCCATGGACAGGGACACCTTCACTAGACCAGGTTGCTCCAAGGCCTGTCCAACCTGGATTTGAACACTTCCAGGGATGGGGCAGCCACAGCTTCCTGGGGCAGCCTGGGTGATTCAGGAGGTGACATGGGGACAGGGTGATCCTGGTGCTCCTACCCAATCCCAGCCTCTCAGCACAACCTCCTCTCCCATTTTTCCACAGACCAAAGCCAGACCTCCCTCCTTCCAGCGACAAACATCAAAGCCAAATCCAGGGGCATCACCGGGAAATCCTCCTCCTACTCCAAGTGGCCAAAGACTCCTGACAGGTCTCAGAGCTTCGGCAGCCCAAATGCCAGCCCCTCCTCCCCCTTCTCCCACATCCAGGGCAAATCCAAGTACATCTCCAACCTCTCGCTCTCCCGCAGCAGCTCCCGGCAGCGGCGCAGCCTCCGGCAGCCGGTGAGCGAGCGGCTCCGCACAGAGCATCCCGGCACGGATGGTACGTGGCTCCCACCTCCTGTCCCTCCCAGCCTTCCTCCCTCAGGGCTTTCCAGCTGTTCCTAAACACTTCATTCTCCCGCCGACAGGGCCAAGCCCAGTGCTGGAATCCATCCGGATCCTGGAGATCAACCTGACCATCCATTCCCAGTACTGCGCCGCTTCCGACGCCTGCAGGTGAGGGGGAAGGGCTGGCTGGTGGCACCTTGGTGGCAGCAGCACTGTGGGAAGAAAGAAATGGACAAATCTTGGAGTTTTTCCAAGATTTCCTTGGGTGTTTTCTGCTATCACCTCATGGCAGCTCACGCCATTCCCTGGGAATTGGAACTGGTGCCGCCAGTGCTGCCCTCAGGGAAAGTGTTTGGCAACGGGCTCATCCTTGGGAAGATCTCCTGTGTGAATTCTCAGCCCAACAGGGATTTTGGGTCTTATCCCACCCTTCCCAGAGCCTGGTGACATCTCATCCTCTCTCTGTGTTCCCAGGACTGGAAACTTCAGCTTCCGCATCCCTGTGAACCAGCGGACGGCCGTGGACACCAACCTGACCCTGGAGATGAAGTGAGTGGCCAGGGATCCAAAGGAACATCCCTTGGGTGTTCCAGTGCCCCCAGAGGGGCCGGACACTGATGTGGCCATGGTGTCTCCGTGGGGAAGGGGCCGTGGATGTTCCCCCTTCCAGACTCTCATTGTGTCCTCTCTTCCCAGCTCCTCCTCCGCTGTGTCCATCTCCCTTTGTGGCCTTGTCTCCAGTGATCCCTGCCAGGATGCTGTGAGCAGGAACAGCTCCATGGATACCATGGATGCACAGGTAAGGAGAAGGGAACAGCTCACAGTCAGCCCAACACAGCACCCACAGGCAGCACAGGAGTTTCTGGAGCGAATTTGTGCTCAAACATGGAATAATTTTGGTTGGAAAAGCCCTTCAAGATGATGGATTCCAACCATCCCCCCAGCATGGCCAAGGCTACGCCAGATCGTGTTCCCAAGTGCCACATCCACACGGGTTTTATCCCCCAGAGGTGGGGACTCCACCACTGGAGCCTGTTCCAATACTTGACAACCCACTCCATTACAGGAATTTTCCCACATATCCATCCAGAACCTCCCCTGGCACAAGTTGAGGCTGTTTCTTCTTGTCCTGTCCCTTGTTCCCTGGCAGCAGAGCACAGCCCCACCTGGCTCCACCCTCCTGTCAAGGAGTTGTAGGGAATGAGGAGATTGCCCTGATCCTCCTTTTCTCCAGGATGAGCCCACCCCCAGCTCCCTCAGCCGCTCCTTATCCCACTCGTTCTCCGGGAAACCTCCGTGGGGTCACTCCAGAGCCCAAGGCCGTGTGTTCCCTCCCCAGAACATCCCTCTGCTCATCCCTGATCTCATCCCAGCTATTCCCTTTCCTTCCCCAGGACACCACGCACCGCTGGCCTCTGGTGATGATGTCTTTCCAGGAGTTTTCCTACCACTTCCGAGTGGCTCAGCCGGTGAGTTCCACCAGCTGCTTCTCCTTCCTCTTGCCTTGTGGAAGGAGAGACATGTGGGATCGTGGCAGGTTTAGCAGCCACGTGGCACCACCGCTGTTGGTGGTGGGGGGATGATTTTTCCAGCCCATAATCCAGGCAGAATTCCCTCCTTGGCATCCTGCCCCCGCCTGTAAGCTCGTTTTCCCATTCCCAGGGCCAGGCCGACTGCGGCACTTCCCCGGAGCAGCTGGGCCAGCTCTTCACTGACTATTACTTCCAGTTTTACTGGCTCTGCGAGTGATGCCCGGGAGCACCAGTGCCCTCTGCTTGGAGACAGGAGGGGGACTGGTGCCACTGGGGAGCCTCCTGAATTCCCCAGCCCCGCCTCATCCCCGTGTCCTGCAGCAGCTCCGGAGCTGGAATGCTGGTGGCTGGTGGTGCTGAGCACACCCAGGACCTAAAACCCACCACCAGCCCCGGGGTGGCTCCAGGGGTGACCTCGCGCCCGTTCCCACCATCCCACGTCCCTCTCCTTTCCCTCCTGGAGACCCCTGTGTCCTCCGTCGCTTCTCCCTCCCCTTCCAACGCTGGATTGGGAAGCATCACACTGGACTGAAGGCCACATCCCAAAGGGATGCTCCTTCCTCAGATCTCCTGGTGCTCCGGGGTGTCCCACGTCAGTTCTTCACAACACTGGAATTGCTTCAACACTGGAGCCCTTTCTGAGGGGTTTGGCCTTTGGAAAGGAGGGCTGTGCCTGGACATACTGGAAGTCGTACACTGGAGTTGCTGTTCCTTCTAGTTGGCCCAGGGCCACTTCCCACAGACCCCCTGGAGCCCCCCAGACTTGCCAATGGACACGTTCCCCTGGGAACAACCCAAGAAGGAGCAGCTTCCACATCATTCCCCCTCCTCTCTGTGCTCTTAAATCCCACCAGACCCAGGTCTGGATGGATAAAACTCCCACTAAAGCCGCTGCTGAGGCCACACCACGCGTGGGGGCACTTGGCATCAACCCAGGGGTGACAGATGACCGGGATTCTCCCACACTGATTGTTGTGGGATCTGTTTTTATCCATCTGGGAGCAGTGTATGGAGCTGCCTGGTCGGCTCTCAAGCCAACACCAACCCCTGCCCAGATGTGCAGGACAGAGACTGCTGGAAAATCCTGGAGCGCCCTGCAGAGCAAGGCTGAGTCCCTGGGAATGTGAGGATCTGTGCCAGGGCGGGATCTCTGCCTCGGGAGAGGGTGGTGGTCTCCCAAAAAGTGGGAATGGCAGCGGCTCCGAGCCGTCCCTGCCCTCCCAGAGCACTTGTGTTGGGGTATTTTGGGATATATTACTGTTACAAGTCCTTAACTTGCTAAACTACTGAGTTCTTTGGGGTTTTAAGCCGTAAAAAAAAATGGGAATTTCATCCTGTCCCACCGAGCCACGTGGGAAAGCCAAGTGGCTCCATGGGTATCCCCCTCCCCATCCCACTCCGGCTCCTCGTGCTAAAAAGGAGTTATCTGCATTCCTGGAGGCTCAGCCACTTCCAGGTTATTCTGAGATGGATTTCCCTAAGGAAAACAGTGAGGGGGAAATGCCACACACTGATCCTGTGGACACTTGGGAGCTGCTCCGGAAAAACAGGATGGTTTTTATCCAGGTAAAGTGATGGTTCCTGTGGATGACTGGTTTTATCTCTTGGCATCCACCTCCTGAGCTTATCCCAGCACAGCAGCCCTAGAATTCCTCGTTGGAGTCAGTGGTTTCCAGGTCAGGGCTTTAGGCCTGGAAGCAGCAAACACTGAATTACACAGTTATTAAAATCCACTGAATCCTGGGAAGCAGGAAATAGTGGGTGAGCAGGGAATTCCGAGCAGCTAAGCAGTCGGAAAACCCAATTTTGGGAAGCTCAGTGGGACAACAAGACACCCCAAGGCTTGAGAATACCTGAGCACAAGGAGGTCGGCTCCCTGCTCAGCAGGATTCTCTGTTTCCCCCTCAAATCCCGAAGGAAACACCTGGATGTAGCTCAGTGCTCTTCCCTCTGCCTGCCCCAAGGGGTTTTTCCTGGCTTTAAGCTGGAAAGTGAATTCCCTGGCAGGTTTATTGTCCCTTGGCAATCAGCGGCCCAGGCTGGCACATCCTTCCTCAGGTGAGTGATGCCGGGCTGGGAGAAATGGCCCTTGGAAGAGGAAACAGGGAATGTTGGGAGGGCCAGAGCCTGCAATCACCCCCTCAGATCCCCTCCACCTCATCCAAGACTTCCCAGCACATCCCAGCCCGCTCCTGAGGGAAGGAATCAATCAGTGGTGGCCAAGGAGGAGCTGGGATCTCTCAGGTGTCCCCACGATGCTCATCCATGGGATTTAGTGGGATTCCCAGCAAACCGAGTGCCTGAGGGCTTGGAAACATCTCTGGTGCCTTTTCCCTTGTGGAACAACCCCAGGGAACAGTGTTTTCCCACCTATTTGTCAAATGCTGCCTCAAAAACTGTGGCTTAACCGGGATGAGGCACCTCCTGGAGTGCCAAGGCCAGCCCTGCCCACACGGGGCCGGGAGCAATCCCCGGGATAGGGAAAGGACAGGGATTCAGGGTGGAGCTTTTAGTGGCAATGGGATCTTGTGTCTGAAGTGGCACAGGTTTCCCAGAGGAGCTGTGGATGCCCCATCCCAGGAAGTGTTCAAATCCAGGTTGGAGCAACCTGGGCTAGTGGAAGGTGTCCCTCCCTGTGGAATTGGTTGGGCTTTAAGGTCCCTTCCCACCCAAACCGTTCCAGGATTCCCTGTTAAAAATCACCAGCTGCTGCCCAGTGAGGCAGAAATGGGGTTTATAATTATAAAATTAAAATCAAGGAGTCATGGAATTGCTTCTAGGCCCGTGGAAACAGCTGTTTGTATGGATTTCTCCCCAAAACCCCACACCTGCCCCTTCCCTGTCCCCAGTCAGTCCCAAGAGAGTTCACAATCAGGCCTTTCCCTGCGTGGGACGGAGGGAATTCTGAGCTTGGAGAAATCCCTCTTTATCCAGAGACATTCCTGGCAGGAAGGAAGACAAAAGGGTGGAAACTTGGGCTGTTTGGGAATTTGTTTCAAAAGCAAATTCCCAACTCTTCTGTCCTGCTGTTGGAGCTTAAAGCCTGTAAATAGAGACTATGGCACCACTGGAAGACTTAAGGAAAAAACCACCAAGTAAAGCACTAATTTGTTGGTTTAAATGTTGCTGCCACAGCTTTAATCACTGTATTTTGCCAGCCAGTTTGTAGAGTTGCATTTGTAGCAGGTTATTCTTGATTCCTGGTTTTTATTTGTGGGGAACAAACGTTGGTTTCCCTCTTTTCTTCCTGATTTATATTTATATTTTGCTGAATTTGGAGGGGCTGAGTCTCTGGATTCCTCCCCCCCCTATTTTTTTTTGTTTTGTTTTGTTTTGTTTTGTTTGGCTTATTTAGACTTTGTTTTCTTCTGGAGGTAAATGTGCCCATATGAATAAAATATATAAATACTGCTTTGTATCCAAGGATGGCTCCTGGTGCTTTCCTGCCTTCCCAGGGAATAATAGTGGGATGGAGGAAATTCCCTGTCTTTAATCAGTGGGAGTTTCTGGATGTGCTCAAACAGTGTCCAGTCAGAGTTGTTGGGGATAAAAAGGAGAAAGGAAGGAGCAAAAACAAATTAGGGAGGGAAAAGAAATTAGAAAGAGGGAGAAAAATGAAGAAGGAAAAAAAAAGGGAAAATGGAAAATGAAAAAGGAAGATTAAAGGGAAAAGAGAAAGACAGGAAAGGGAAAAAGGAAGAAGGAAAAGGAGCAAAAAGGAGAAAGGAAAAAATGAAGAAGAAAAAAAGGAAAAAGAGAAAAGGAAAAAAGGAGAAAGGAAGGAAAAAGGGAAGGAGAAAAAAAAAAGAAAGCAAAGGAAAAAAAAAAAAGGAAGGAAATCTGCTGCTGACCTGTTATTTCTCACATGTGAGAGGGCAGGGCCAGATCCAGAAGGATCCAAGAGTCCACAAAAGGAAATCTTCCTTTCCAAATAGGAAACTGGGGCTTGAATTTGTGTTTTGGAACTGGAATTGTTTGAAAGCTGGGCTAAAATTCCAATCTGCCCTTAAAAATCCATAAATCTGTTTATAGACCAGGCAGTTAATTCAGGAATTAATAAATTAATTAATCCAGCTCTTTGCTCTCACTACTGAGCCATAAAACTCCTGGTTCAGGATGAGAGCATGCACAGCATTCCAAATAAAGGGTGAGGGGATACCATGGCAAGTAAGACTGAAGGATTAAAAACAGCTTTAGGCTTTAATTTCCATAGACTGGCTGTACCAGGACACAAGGTGGCACTGGAACTCTTCTGGCCACACACAGTGTGGAAATCTGGGATAACCCCGGGCATATCCCAAAGCATCTGGACCTTGTGCCAATATGGAGAAAAGGAGGATCAAGGGGGGACCTCCTGGCTTTCCACAAATTCCTGACAAGAGGTTGGAGCCAGGTGGGATCAGCCTCTTCTCCCAGGGAACAAGTGACAGGATGAGAGGAAACAACCTCAAGTTGCACCAGGTGAGCTGTAAGTTGGATATTAGGGAGAAATTCCTACATGGAAGGGGCTGTCAAGCATTGGAACAGGCTCCAGTGGTGGAGTGACCAGCCCTGGAGGGATTTAAAATCCCTGTGGATGTGGCACTTGGGGCCATGGGCAGGGGTGGCAGTGCTGGGGGAATGGTTGGACTCTCTGTTCCTAAAGGGTTGTTCCAACCCATACGATCCCATTATTCCATCCAAGTGGTTTGGAAAATCCAGGTAAACAGAAACACCTAAAAGACAAAGCAGGAGTCCCGAGGCAGGTGTGTCACAAAGCCAGTTTTATTCGGGTGTCACGCACCACACCTGACACAGGAGAGCTTGTTGGTTTTTTTGCTGAAATACAAAAGAAATATAAAAAGAGCTTCCCCGAATCCCACGTCAGGGGGTTCACACGTAGATCCCGACCCAGAGCAGCAGGAACAGGACTCCGAAGCCCATGAAGAGCGAGGCCACCAACGAGATCAGCAGCTCCTTGTAGATGTCCCGGGTGTATTTGGTGGATGTCACCTCGTATCTGCAGGACCGAGGTTAAGGTGGTAATCTTAAACAAGGGGAGGGGAGCCCGGGACTGGTGGGATGATCCGGGATC
>NW_021938935.1:390713-403203 GCF_001715985.3 Manacus vitellinus
GGGGGGGGGGATGAGAAGGGAAGAGGGTTATTGGGAGGCCTGGGGAGCCGGGAAATAGGTGGAAGTGGGGAGGTGGTGGGGTTATAATGGTGGACACAGAGAAATTTAAGGGAGCGGGATTGTGCTGCGAGAGGCTGAGGGAGGAAGGGGAGTGATGATGGGCTGAGATGGGTGGGGCTGACGGTGAGGCGTGGGGGATGATGGGGGGCTGAGGGTGGAACCGGTATAACGGCTGAGGCTGGAATTGGGGTGATGGCCGAGACTGGAATTGGGATAACGGCTGAGGCTGGAATTGGGATAATGGCTGAGGCTGGAATTGGGGTGACGGCTGAGACTGAAATTGGGGTAACAGCACTACAGGGTGATGGTTTGCAGGGGAAGCAGCCACCACCTCTTGTCCCCCCTTCTTTGGGTGGCCCGACATTCCCTGTGCAGAGCCCCCTCCCAACATCCTCTTTCCCATTCCCCAGGATGGGAATCCACGGCCTGGCCAAGCTCATCGCCGACGTGGCCCCCGGGGCCATCCGGGAGAATGACATCAAGTCATACTTTGGGCGGAAGGTGGCCATCGACGCGTCCATGAGCATCTACCAGTTCCTGATCGCCGTGCGCCAGGGCGCCGACGTGCTCCACAACGACGACGGCGACACCACCAGCCACCTCATGGGCATGTTCTACCGCACCATCCGCATGGTGGAGAACGGCATCAAGCCCGTGTATGTGTTCGACGGGAAGCCCCCGCAGCTGAAATCTGGGGAGCTGGCGAAGCGCACAGAGCGCCGGGCCGAGGCAGAGAAGCACCTGCAGGAAGCGCAGGAGGCCGGCGAGGAGGAGAACGTCGAGAAGTACAGCAAGAGGCTGGTCAAGGTGACCCCGCAGCACACCCAGGAGTGCAAGAAGCTGCTGGAGCTGATGGGGATCCCCTACGTGGAGGCTCCCGGAGAGGCGGAAGCCAGCTGCGCTGCGCTGGTGAAGGCTGGGAAGGTGTACGCGGCCGCCACAGAGGACATGGATTGCCTGACCTTCGGCAGCCCCGTGCTCATGCGACACCTCACGGCCAGCGAGACCAAGAAGCTGCCCATCCAGGAGTTCCACCTGAACCGCGTCCTGCAGGACATGCAGCTCACCTGGGAGCAGTTCGTGGACCTGTGCATCCTGCTGGGCTGCGACTACTGCGCCAGCATCCGCGGCATCGGGCCCAAGCGCGCCGTGGAGCTCATCCGGGAGCACAAGTCCATCGAGAGGATCGTGCGGCAGCTCGACACCAAGAAGTACCCCCTGCCTGAGAACTGGCCGCACAGGGAGGCCCAGAAGCTCTTCCTGGAGCCCGAGGTGGTGGATCCCAACACCGTGGAGCTGAAGTGGAGCGAGCCGGACGAGGAGCGGCTCGTGCAGTTCATGTGCGAGGAGAAGCAGTTCAGCGAGGAGCGGATCCGCAACGGCGTGAGGAGGCTGAGCAAGAGCCGCCAGGGCAGCACCCAGGGCCGCCTGGACGACTTCTTCAAGGTCACCGGCTCCATCACCTCGGCCAAGCGCAAGGAGCCCGAGTCCAAGGGGTCGGCCAGGAAGAAAGCCAAGTCCGGTCCGAAGCCCAGCGCCGCCGCCACAAAGGCTAAAAAGGAGAAATGACGGGGCTGGGCGCCCACAGACCGCTGGGATTGCGGGTTTTTGGGGGCTCGGCGAGGAATTTTGGGCTAATGACGAACAGTTAGTGCTGGGAAGGAACGGATGAGGCTGGGAGAGGGGAGAGCTGGAGCAGCTTCTGGACATAAACACTCCCAAAGTTAAGAATTCCAGCTGCAGAGCAAAACAGGGACAAATTAGGTTAACCCAATCCTGTCCATCCCAAAAGAGGTAAGATGGGAGTGGAAGGCAAGCTGGAATTGGGAAGGAGGCTTCAAATAATGAGGTAAAATTTTCTCTTTAATGGGAGTTTATTTAGGTTTTTCTTTCCCTTCTCATATTCACTTGTTTAAAATCCAGTTGTGATCCCAATTCCAACAAAGTCCTGGCCTGCTCTTAGTACATAATCCGAGGAAAGCTGCTGGCTGCAGCTCTCCCAGCCTGAGTCTTGCTTAAAAATGCTTAAAAATAAAAATATCCAGGAGCCTAGAAAAGCAGCCTCTTCACCCCTGAATTCCAGAGGCATCTTTCCGTGTTGTGCACACTGACAGATCCTGGGCTGGAAATTAGAAGTTGAAACCTCTTTTGAGTTCTTATTTAATTCTGTATTTTTTGTAGTTTTGTTGCTTGTTGGAGCCACGTGCAGGGTTTTGTTTCTAGAATAAAATGTAAGAACAAAGACACTGTTTCTCTTTTTCCAGAGAAATGGCTTAAACCGTGGTTGTAAATGAAAAAAATCCCACTTTTAGATGGAATTCCACAACAGCAACAAACCAAGCACAGGCAGGAGCACAGAAAGTTCCAGTTTTAAGCTTTTTAGATACTTTGTAGACATCAGAATTCCATGGGTTTGCTCTCTGCCAATTTGGGAAAGAAGCTGGGCTTGTTTTGCAGGGAAATTAAGAGTTATTTCATATTTCTTATCCATAAATATTGCTAAAAGTGGGATTTTGCTTCCTTGCTGTGGATTCTCTTAAATCTTTCAATCCATAATCGGTCCTAACAGGAATTTCTTAATTAAATATTCCTCTTTTATCTCCAAGGATCTTCACGGTGAGTATGTGGGAAGGTACAGGAATGGTTTTGTGGTGGAGGGATGAAAGATGATTTAAAAGTAATAATATTTGCAAATAACATCCCTAAATTGTCTATTTTCCATATGTCACAGTTTCTAGGAATTACCTTCCAGCTTTCCACCTGCCAGCACCTTGTTGGGATAAAACCTTGGAGAAGAACTCTTTAAAAGCTGCTTTTCCACCACCCCCTCCCTGCCTTGTGCTCCGTGGTATTCCACTCCATTTTTTCCTCCCTTTCCCATTCCAAACAGAGATTCCCGCTGTTTCCGATGCTGATATTAATTAATTCCAGTGTTATTAATTATTAATGACGTATCCATTAATTCCAGTAGCACTGTTTATACCAGGAGCAGGCGGTGTGGGAAGCCAGGGATCCGAGAGGGCACGGCTGCTGGGAAGAAAGGAACCCCGTCCCAGTGAACCCAGAGCAGTGGGAGCACTCAGCTTTCGGGGGAGATCCCAGTTTATTTAGCACAGAGAAACCTCCCAAGTGTCTGAGCTGCTGCCACAAACTTCATCCCGACCCTCGCCAGACATCCCCAGAGGGCTCCCTGGAGCTGGGGCTGCTCCGGCCTCCTTTCCCGCCGCAGGATCTTGTCCAGCACCGCGCGGAGGGTTCTCTCATACGGCACCGCCATGCCCTGGGAGCCGTGGATGGGGCACTGCCGGCCCCGGGACATGTCCTGCTGGGCCACCTGCTGCTGGGAGTGCTTTGCTGGAATGGCCCTGGCTCCCACTTCTATTCCCAGGCTCTTCCAGGCCGGACCGGTTCTGTTGGTTCCTGTGGCTCTGAGGGAGCAGGGAGGCCTGTCCAGGGGGGCTCCTCCATATGGAGTCACACAGAGGCTCTGGGAGGGGTGGAGGCTTTTGCCAGGAGTGCTGGATGTGTGGGCATATTCCTTCTCCAGCTCCAGAGAGGGCCCTGGAGACGGGAACACGTTCCCTTCCCGCTGGAGGATTTTATCCAGCACCGCACGGACGCTCTTCTCATAGGGCACGGCCGCAGCTCCCTGGGAGCTGTGGGCTGGGCACCGGTATCTCAAGGACACTTCCTGCTGTGCCACCTGCTCCTGGGAACGCCTCACTGCAGTGGGCTGGGCTCCCAGTTTGACTTCCAGGTTTTTCCTGGCCATGTGCATCGTCAGGCCCGGGCAGGTTGTGCCAATTCCCACAGCTCTGGGGCGGGGTGGGCTGTCCGTGGGGGCTCCTCTGCCCGGACTCTGGCAGGAATCACTGAGGCTCCGGGAGGGAATGGAGCCTCTCCCGGGAGCCGAGGCTCTCCGGCGGCGGCGGGTTCTGGGATGGGCTGAGGCTCTTGCGGATGCTTTCCGTCGGATGGAGGCCCTGGATGGGCGCCGGCTCCTGGTGGGAGGGGGGCTCCCAGAGGAGCTGGACGAGCCACAGCACGACAGGTGGCCTCGCTCCACCAGCTTCTCCAGGTCCTCCCACAGCGTCTGGCACACCCAGGGATCCTGCGGGAAGGGCTCCCCGGTCCTCTCAGGCATCACCACGTCCTGCAGCTCCTGGGACGCCATGGTGCAGGGGGAGCAGTCGGGGCTGCATCCGCACGGGATGTACAGGGAGCTCCCGGTTGCTTCTGGATGCTGGGCAGGGGTCACCTGAGCCGGGGGGGAACTGGGACCTGCTGGTGCCACCTGGCTGTTCTGGGAGTCCCTGGCCCGGCTCCCAGCGCACTTCCAGGTCTCAGGTGTCCCCAGCGGCCGTTGCCGAAGGCGGATGGCCAGGGGCACGGCCACGGTGGCCACCAGCAGGAGCAGCATGGAGAGCAGGACGCTGCCATCGCTCATGGCTCCCCACGACCCATCGGGACCGCGCAGGGAGCCGGGGGATGACTCCCAGTGTTACCTGGTGTCAGCGTGGTGATGTCACAGCCCTGCGGGTGGGGACACCTGTGTGATGTCACAGCCCTGTTTTTGACGTCACAGCCACAGGGCATCCTAGAGAAAGGGGCTCCCAGTGGGCAATGGAGGCCCCTCTGGAGCAGAGCGGGCGTGAGATTCTTGGCCAAGTGGGACTCAGGGAGAAGGAGGAGGAGGAGGAGGAGGATGGTGTCACCTCCTGGCTGGCAGAGCAGCAGGCATGGATTGTCCCATGGGACACTGCAGAGTCCTTGAGAAGGGAGCAACAACCAAACCAACCGTGTGTGATCCACAGCACTCCGGTCCTGGATCCAAACCCAGCGCTGTGACAGCTCCTGGTGAGAAAACGAACCCCATTAGGGGGGATAGTGGAAATGTTTTCCCTGGAGGGTGTTGGTGATGGAGAACTGCACTGGGATGGGGTGTGTGAGGGGAAAAGGGGCACCCTGTGGGGCACAGGCAGAAATGTCTCCATGGGAGCACCTGCCCTGCCACACCTGCCCCAGCGCTGCCACCTCATCTGTGTGGCAATGGAAGCAGCTGGAGGGTGTCACTGTCCCCATGGCTTGAGGAAGGGAGGGTCCTGTCTGACTGGTTTGATGTCCTGGATAAGATTCCCCCATCCCAGAGATGGTGGAAGGTTTGTGGATGTTGTTTTTCAGGGTGTCAGGAAGAGTTTGGATCCTGTCCCTCCCAGCTCCTTCTGGAGACAGTATCCATGGAATCCTGGAATGGTTGGGGCTGGAAGGTGCCTTGGAAGAGTCCATGTGGGAGATGAACAGGTCCAGGCTGAAGGAGTGTCTGGGCAGGGCCCAGTGGGAGTAGGGAATGGGGCTCCACGTGCCTGGAGAGCAGTTGGGACCCAACTGGGAGGTGCTGGTGACTCCGGCCGGGGATCGAGTCCCAGAACCAGGTTTGGAATCGTTCTCCCCACCCCCAGCTGTAACCTTTGGGACCTCAGGCCACCGCCTCCAGATTTCCAGGGGAGAAATCCAACTGGTGGCCTCAGGCTGATCGTAATTGGGATTGCAATAATCAAACCACATTATTACACCTGATTAATGCAATTGGAGCTTGTGCAGAGATCAGATTTATTGAACTGAAGTACAGGAATGTTGCCAGAGGAACAACCCAGTGACTAGTGGGCAAGACTGGGAAGGGCTTTGCTGATGCCCAGGGTGGGACTGACAATCCAGAGTCTGGGTGAGGCTGGATTTGTGTGGGATGGTGGGGAAGAGAAGAGGGAAGCTGAACTAATGAAATGAAGAAGGAAAGAAGGCAAAACAGGATCTGAGCCCTGTTTTCCCCAGGGACACACACAGAGGGACACACTGGAATGGCCCTTTATTGCTCCCTGGTGGGATCCAGGGTCTCTTGGTGGCTTCAGTAGGTGCTGAAGATGGCCTGGATGTGCTCCCAGTTTTTTGGCCTGTAGGTTCCGACCCCTGTGGCAGAGGGATATGTGAGGCTGGGATCCCCAGCATGACCCCCCACCCATCCCAGCTGCCCACCTTGCTGGAGGGGACTCCAGCAGCTGAAGAACTGCCAGTATGTCCTTTCAGTCGTGTTTCCAGCCAGCCCATGGATGGAGACCACGAAGGGACCCAAGTGATCGTAATTCACTGTCTCGAAGCTGCCGGGGAGGTGAGTGGGCTCAGGGCTGGGTGGGGGATGGAAACCCCTCCCCTTCTCCCCCACCTGGTCCCTCTGGGTCTCACCTAAAGATCTGGGGCTTTTCATCCCTTGCCACCTGTAGCACCTGCAGCAGCCTGGAGCCAGGTGGGACACACACTGAGGTGGAGTAGTGGAAGTAGTTCTTCAGTGTGTTGGTGATGGAATACTGCACCATGAGGGGGGCTGTGGGGGAGGAGAGGGGCAGGGTGGGCAGCTGGAACACTCCCACGGAGAAAGGGGCAGGAGCATGGTCCCCGTGGGGTCTGGGGGGCTCCCGGTTGGAATGCCGTGTGTCACCAGTGCTGGGGACAAGGGCAGCTGTCGGTTTGGGGGCATTTGGGTGGGGGCAGCACAACCCTACCTGCGTTGAGGTAGGACTTGCCCACGAGGCCAGGCAGGACCCGAGCAATGACCATGGGCTGTGTGTACTCCTGCTCATGGGTCTGGACCATGTGGAAGGCCTGGGCACGGTCCCACCTCCGAGGGGCTTGAAACTTCCTTGAGGACTCCAGAGCCTGTGGAGGAGGTGGGAGGTGGCACGAGCAGCCCAGGGGCAGAGCCGTGTGGCTGTGACCCCCCAGCCCCCCTCCATACCTGTATGGCCAGCCCCCCAGCCCCCTCCATACCTGTATGGCCAGCCCCATGCTGGAGAGATTCCCGATCATGCCTTTCCCCTTCTCCTGCTCGTCCAGGAGGCCGTTGGTCACATTGCCCAGTGCCCACTGAATCAGGTGCTCCTCGTATGGGACTGTGTTGTTCTCACACACCAGGGCCAGCACCGCCATGGCACGGGTGTCTGTGGGATCCTGGGGTCACTGCCAAGCCCTGGGTGGGCAGCAGGACTGTGGCAGTGGAGGGGACTCAGCAGGGCTGGAGGGGTCCCTTACCCACATCGAGGTGGCTGTCAGGGCTCAGCAACTCCTTGGCCAGGGCCACGGCTGCACCTCGGTCGTGTTCCTTCACCACACACAGGGTCAGGATGTCCAGGCTCCTGTTGTACCAGCTGATCACTGCAAGGCAAAGAGGGGTGAGCTGGGAGAGTGGCACCCCCGGCCCCCTGTGCCCCCTGCCATCACACAGTACCGTTGTGGGTTATCTCCTCATGCATTTTCTGCTGCAGGATGGGGATCAGGTTGATGGGCTCTTCCGGGGCAGGGACCTGCCGGGGGTCCTGGCAGGATGAGAGGAGGGCGAGGACGTGCTCAGCCACCTGTCCTGAGGTCATGGCTGTGGGGACAAGAGGACACCGGGAGCGTGGTGGGATGGCACCTGTCCCCCCAGGAGCCGGCAGTGCCAAACCTGTGGAATCTGATCCCTCAGGACCAGGAACCCCCCTCATTCCCTTCCATACCTTTCTGGGCTCTCGTCACCACCTCCTCCTTGATCTCCTGGAGCAGCAACCTGTAGGTGGGACTCTCGATGTCCGCCCCAAGCAGGTTCATGGCCAGCAGGACACTGGGGTTTGACCGTGCATGTGGCTGGATCGACTCCTCCATGCACCGCAGCAGCTCCCGGACCATCTGGTCACAGGAGGCTGTAGCCCAGCACCCCTCTGGCCCCGAGGGCCGGAGGTCCCCAGGACCCCCATGTCCCATCCCCTCCTGCCCCTGTAGTGTCACTGGGGTGTCTCCAGTGCCCCTGCAGGAGGAGGGACACAAACCACAGCCCTGTGTGACAGTGCCGCAGACCAGGGCCAGCAGGACCCCGACGCCAAAAGCCACTCCCGGCATCCTCTGGCCTTGGGAAAGCTGATCCACTCAGGGCAGCAGAGAGCAGGGGCACTTGTCTCTCTGGGCCTCCTCCTGGCTTTTATCTGCTCCTGGTGCCATCCTTTGGTCACCTGCCCTGCCACACCTGCCCCGGCGCTGCCGGAGGGTGTCACTGTCCCCATGGCTTGAGGAAGGGAGGGTCCTGTCTGACTGGTTTGATGTCCTGGATAAGATCCCCTGTCCCAGAGAAGACAGAAGGTTTGTGGATGTTGGTTTTGGGGTGTCAGGAAGAGTTTGGATCCTGTCCCTCCCAGCCCCTTCTGGAGACAGTGTCCATGGAATCCTGGAATGGTTGGGGCAGGAAGGTGCCTTGGAAGGGTCCATGTGGGAGATGAGCAGGTCCAGGCTGAAGGAGTGTCTGGGCAGGGCCCAGTGGGAGTAGGGAATGGGGCTCCACGTGCCTGGAGAGCAGTTGGGACCCAACTGGGAGGTGCTGGTGACTCCGGCCGGGGATCGAGTCCCAGAACCAGGTTTGGAATCGTTCTCCCCACCCCCAGCTGTAACCTTTGGGACCTCAGGCCACCGCCTCCAGATTTCCAGGGGAGAAATCCAACTGGTGGCCTCAGGCTGATCATAATTGGGATTGCAATAATCAAACCACAGTAATTACACCTGATTAATGCAATTGGAGCTTGTGCAGAGATCAGATTTATTGAACTGAAGTACAGGAATGTTGCCAGAGGAACAATCCAGTGACTAGTGGGCAAGACTGGGAAGGGCTTTGCTGATGCCCAGGGTGGGACTGACAATCCAGAGTCTGGGTGAGGCTGGATTTGTGTGGGATGGTGGGGAAGAGAAGAGGGAAGTTGAACTAACGAAATGAAGACGGAAGGAAGGCAAAACAGGATCTGAGCCCTGTTTTCCCCAGGGACACACACAGAGGGACACGCTGGAATGGCCCTTTATTGCTCCCTGGTGGGATCCAGGGTCTCTTGGTGGCTTCAGTAGGTGCTGAAGATGGCCTGGATGTGCTCCCCGGAGTGTGGTTTGTAGGTTCCGACCCCTGTGGCAGAGGGATATGTGAGGCTGGGATGTGGAGACCCCCAGCATGACCCCCCACCTTCCCTGACTGCCCACCTTGATCCAAAGGTTTCCCAGAGCTGAGGAACTGCCAGTATGTCCTGTCATTGTCACTGCCAGCCAGCCCGTGGATGGAGACCACAAAGGGACCCCAGGATGTCTGCTCTGTCTTGAAGCTGCCGGGGAGGTGAGTGGGCTCAGGGCTGGATGGGGAGATGCCAACCCCCCCCCCCTCTGGCTCCTCTGGCTCTCACCTAAAGTTTTCGGGATCCATCTCCTCCGCCCTCTCCAGCACCTCGAGCAGTGTGGAGACCCCTGGGACCGTCACCGAGATGCTGTAGTGCCAGGGGATTCCCTGGAGGTTGTTGGTGATGGAGTAGTGCACTGTGATGTCCTGGGACTCCCGTGGGGTCTGGGAGGCTCCAGGTGGGCTCATTATACCTGTGGGAACCCTGTGTGTCCCCAGGCTTGGGCACAGATCCATGGGGGCACCGCAGTTCAGCGTGGCCGCATCCAGGTAGGACATGCCTACGAGGGCTGGGAGCACCTGGGCGATGGCCATGGGCAGCTCGAAGGTGTGGTTGGTCACCACAGCAAAGGCCTGGGCACAATCCCAGTCCTGAGGGGCGTAAAAGTCCCTTGAGGCCTCCAGTGCCTGCGGAAGAGGTGGGAGGTGGTGTGGCCAATCTGGGAACGGGACCAGGTGGCTGTGACGGCACATTCCCCACCCCCGTACCTGCAGGGCCAGCCCCATGCTATAGATGTTCCCAATCATGCCTTTCCTCTCCTCCTGCTCATCCAGGAAGTTGTTGGTCACCGTCCAAACTGCCTCGTGGAGCAGATCCTGCACCTCCGGGTCCTCCACGTTGTCGTGGGCGCACACCAAGGCCAGCACCGCCACGGCACGAGTGTCTGTGGGTCCCGGGGTCACTGCCAAGCCCCGGAGAGACCTCCGGAGCAGGAATGTGGGAGCAGAGGGATCTCTTACCCACACTGATGGGGCTGTTGGGGCTCAGCACCTCCTTGGCCAAGGCCACCGCTGGCCCCCGGTACCTGTCTGCCCTGACCAGGCACAGGGCCATGGTGTCCAGGCTCACGCTGAACAGGGTGGTTTTGGGATGACCCTTGTCCTCTGGAAAACAGAGCAGTGAGATGATGGGATGCAGGGAGGTGGACACCCCCCAGGGCCCAGCGTACCCAGCTCGACCATCTCCTCATCTGTTTTCTGCTGCAGGATGGAGATCAGGTCGATGGTCTGTCCCAGGGCGTGGACCTGCCGGGGGTCCTGGCAGGACGAGAGGAGGGCGAGGACGTGCTCAGCCACCTGTCCTGAGGTCATGGCTGTGGGGACAAGAGGACACCGGGAGCACGGTGGGATGGGACCTGTCCCCCCGGGAGCTGGCAGTGCCAAACCTGCGGAATCTGATCCCCCAGGACCAGGGGCCCTCCCTCATTCCCTTCCCTACCTTTCTGGGCTCTCGTCACCACCTCCTCCTTGATCTCCTGGAGCAGCAACTTGTAGTTGGGACTCTGGGTGTCCACCCCAAGCAGGCTCATGGCCAGCAGGATGCTGGGATTCGGCACCTCTCCGGGCTTGATGGAGCCCTCCATGCTCTGGAGCAACCGGCAGACCAGGTCCTGCGGGGCCGCTGGAAGGAGAGGGAAGGTCACCAGGATCCCCCGGCCCATCCACGGGCTCTCCGGAGTCTCCACCCTCTCCCACTCACCACAGTGCTCCGTGGCCGTGCAGCCCACCAGGGCCAGCAGGACCCCCATGGCCAAAGCCAGGCCCAGCATCCTGTCAGAGCGCACTGATCCGCTCGGGACGGCAGAATCCCGGAATTGGTCTCTCTGGGCGTCCTCGCTGCTTTTAACTGTTCCCAGTGACCTACAGCTGCCCATCCTCCCACGGTGCCAGCGGCTTATCTGTGTGTCCAACTGTGCCTGGCTGGGGAGGGACAGGGATTTTCCACCTGGGATCACTGGGCACCACTTGGGCCAGTTCCATATCCATGAGGCTGTGAGGCTGGATGGGGTTCCCAGCAGGAACCTCCTTCAGTCATCTACCCAAGGTCCTGGAAGCCCCAGGAGGTCTGTGCTGGCTGGACTCTCTCCAGCTGTATCCCACTCGGGCTTTCCAGGAAACTCCAGCCCTGTTGATCTAACCTTGGTACCGGGAAAAACAGTGGGAAAGGACGTACTGGGCAGTACTGGGAAGCAATCCAAGGATTATTCTAGCATCAGGTGTGGGAAAACAGAGGGAAATTCCTGTCTAACTGGTTTCTTATCCTGCTACCATAAGGTCACCCAGGTGATGGGGAGGCACTGCATGTAATTTTGGGGATTTTAGAAGGAGTTTTGCTCCGGCCCCTTCACAGAATCCTTCTGGAGAAGGTGTCCAGCTGTGGGATGGGCAGGGACAGGGTGTGCTGGGCAAAGAACTGGCTGCTGTACTGGGTTCACTGGGATAGGGGCCATTTTATTCCAGGTACTGGGTTTGGATTCACGCCAGGGATGCTGTGGGTGGACAAATTGGTGTGTTGTCACCAAGGACCCTGCAGTGTCCCACGGGAGAATCCATGTTTCCCATGCTCTGCCAACCAGGAGGTGACACCATCATCATCCTCCTCACAACATCATCACCGTGTCCTGCTTGGCCAACAATCTTCCATCTGCTCTGCTCCAGGGGGGCCTCCAGTGCCCCCTGGGAGCCCTTTTGTCCCCCTGAGCACTGGGGTGACCTGGGGCTGGGATGTCACACAGGAGTCCTCCCTTGCAGGGCTGTGACATTGCACAGCCACCCCCTGGCTCCCAGTAGGGTCCTGGCAGATTCCCCTAAGAAGGGGAGGTGACAGCCCCAAAATGCCTGAAAATTCACGAGGGGGGTGTGTGTAAAACACTGCCGAGTTCCTCATTTTTATGTATATTGGGAAATAATAGTATTTTATTTCAAAATCGATTTCAGAATAACCTCCCGTGCCTGGTGTGTTACAGACAGGACTTTATTCCATGGAAAGTCTGAATGTGGATCTGTAGGGTTTGGAAATGCAAATCTAACATTTGTGTATAGAAATAAAACAATAAAGGACTTGGAAATGTGCTAGGTGACCTGTATGGAGGAACAAGAAGCAGCTCTGTGTGTTAGGTGTTTGTTCTCTCTCCCCTCGCCGTGACTTCCCAAATTCGGGATCTGGGCCGGGATTTCAGGGGGGGCTCATTAATTAACTGTAGCAGTACGTTCGGATACATGTCCGGAATAAAGACAAGTGCCAAAAAATACTCAAGCATACAAAATATCTTTTATTACAGTGAGAATAATAATAATAGTAATAAACTTAGCAAGAGGAATTAAAAACTAAAAAGAAAAAAAAGGATACAAAATAACTATCTTATCGGGTGGCATTAAAACAAATACTACGAACAGTATTTAATACGGTATTAACTAGTG
>NW_021938935.1:410652-412641 GCF_001715985.3 Manacus vitellinus
CCTAACCCTAACCCTAACCCGAACACGAACAGTAACCGTAACCCTAAAACCTAACACTAACCCTATTCCTTATCCTAAACCTAAACCTTAATGGCAACATAACCATAAATCTAACCCTAACCCTAACCCTAACCCAACCCTAACCCTAAATTTCAACCCCAATGCCACACTTATCCTTAACCTAAACCCTAATGGCACCCTAACTCGAAATCGAACCCTAGTCCTAACCCTAACCCTAACCCTAACCTTAAAACCAAATGGCACCCTTATCGTAAACTTAAACCCTAATGGCACCCTAAACCTAAGCCTAACCCGAATCCTAACCCTAACCCTAACCCGAACACTAACAGTAATCGTTACCCTAAAACCTCACACTGACACTAACCGTAACCCTAACCCTTATCCTAAACCTAAAACCGAATGGCAACCAAACCCTAACCCTAAACCTAATCCGAACCCTAACCCTAACCCTAACCCTAACACTAACGCTAACCGTAACCCTAAAACCTAACCCTAACCCAAAAACCTAAATTTAAATCGCAATGCCACACTTATCCGAAACCTATACCCTTATGGCACCCTAACCCTAAGTCTAACCCTAACCCGAACCCTAACCCTAACGCTAACCCTAACCCTAACCTTAAAACCCAATGGCACCCTTATCCTAAACATAAACCCTAATGGCACCCTAACCCTAAATAAAACCCTAACGCTAACCCTAACCCTAACCCTAACCCTAAACCTAACCCGAACTGTAAAACCCAATGGCACCCTCATCCTAAACCTAAACCATAATGGCACCCTAAGCCTAAATATAACCCTAACGCTAACCCCAACCCTAACCCTAAGCCTTATCCTAAACCTTACCCGAACCCTGAAACTAAACCTCAACCTAACCCTACCACTAACTGCAAACCCTAACCCTAACACTAACCCAAACCCTAACCCCTAACCCCTAACCCTAACCCTAACNTAACCTCAACCCTAATCCTAACCCTAACCATAACACTAACACTAACACTAACTGTAACCCTAAAACCTAACCCTAACACTAACCTTAAACCCCAATGGCACCCTTATCCGGAACCTAAACCCTAATGGCAACATAACCGTAATATAACCCTAACCATAACCCTAACCCTCACCCTAACCTTAACCCTAACCCCTAACCCTAACCCCAACCCTAACCCTAACCCTAACCCTAACCCTAACCCTAACCCTAACCGTAACCCTTAAACCTAACCCTAACCCTTACCCTAACCTTAAACCCCAATGGCACCCTTATCGTAAACCTAAATCCTAATGGCACCGTAACCCTAAATCGCACCATTAACTCTAACCTGAACTCTAAACTCTAGCCCTAACCCTCACCTTAACCATAAAACCTAACCCTAACCCTAACCCGAAATATAAACCCCAATGTCACACTTATCCTAAACTTAAACCCTAATGGCACCCTAACCCTAAATCTAACCCTAGCCCTAACCTTAACCCTAACCCTAACCTTAAAACCCAATGGCACTCTTATCCTAAACCTAAACCCGAATGGCACCCTAACCCTAATTCTCACCCTAACCCGAACCCTAACCCTAAACTTAAAACCCAATGGCACCCTTATCGTAAACCTAAACCCTAATGGCACCCTAACCCTAAACCTAACCCTAACCCTAAACCTAACCCTAACCCTAATCCTAACCCTAACCCTAACGCGAACACTAACAGTAACCGTAACCCTAAAACCTTACACTAACCCTATTCCTTATCCTAAACCTAAACCTTAATGGTACCATAACCCTAACCCTAACACTAACCCTAACCCTAACACTAACAGTAACCATAACCCTAAAACCTAACCCTAACCCTAACCCTAACCCTAAATTTAAACCCCAATGCCACACTTATCCTTAACATAACCCCTAATGGAACCCTAACCCTAACCGTAACCCTAAAACCTAACCCTAACTCTTACCCTAACCTTAAACCCCAATG
>NW_021938935.1:413215-417520 GCF_001715985.3 Manacus vitellinus
AACCCAATGGCACCCTTATCCTAAACATAAACCCTAATGGCACCCGAACCCTAAATAAAACCCTAACGCTAACCCTAACCCTAACCCTAAACCTAAACCTAACCCTAAACCTAACCCTAACCTTAAAACCCAATGGTACCCTCATCCTAAACCTAAACCCTAATGGCACCCTAAGCCTAAATATAACCCTAACGCTAACCCCAACCCTAACCCTAACCCTAATCCTAAACCTTACCTGAATCCTGAACCTAAACCTCAACCTAACCCTACCACTAACTGCAAACCCTAACCCTAACACTAACCCCTAACCCCTAACCCTAACACTAAACCTCACCCTAACCCTAACCTCAACCCTAATCCTAACCCTAACCATAACACTAACACTAACACTAACTGTAACCCTAAAACCTAACCCTAACACTCACCTTAAACCCCAATGGCACCCTTATCCTGAACCTAAACCCTAATGACACCCTAACACTAAATATAACCCTGACCATAACCCTAACCCTAACCTTAACCCAAACCCTAACCCCTAACCCTAACCCCAACCCTAACCCTAACCCTAGCCCTAACCCTAACCCTAACCGTAACCCTAAAACCTAACCCTAACTCTTACCCTAACCTTAAACCCCAATGGCACTCTTATCCTAAACCTAAACCCTAATGGCACCCTAACCCTAATTCTCACCCTAACCCTAACCCCAACTCTGAACTCTAACCGTAACACGAACCCTAACACTAACACTAACCGAAACCCTAAAACCTAACCCTAACCCGAACTCTAACCCTAAATTTACACCCCAATGGCACCCTTATCCTAAACCTAAACCATAATGGAACCCTAACTCTAAATCTAACCCTAGCCCTAACCCTAACCCTAACCCTAACCTTAAAACCCATTGACACCCTTATCGTAAACTTAAACCCTAATGGCACCCTAAACCTAACCCTAACCCGAATCTTAACCCTAACCGTAACCCGAACACTAACAGTAATCGTAACCCTAAAACCTAACCCTAACCGTAACCCTAAACCTAAATTTATACCCCAATGCCACACTTATCCAAAACCTAAACCCTAATGGCACCCTTACTCTAAATCTAACCCTAATCTTAACCCTAGCCCTAACCCTAACCCTAACCCTAACCCTTATCGTAAACGTAAACCCTAATGGCACCCTAACGCTAACCCTAACGCTAACCCTGACCCTAATCCTAAACCTAACCCTAACCCGAACACTAACAGTAACCGTAACCCTAAAACCTAACACTAACCCTATTCCTTATCCTAAACCTAAACCCTAATGACACCATAACACTAACCGTAACCCTAACCCTAACCCTAAATTTAAACCCCAATGCCACACTTATCCGAAACCCAAACCCTAATGGCACCCTAACTCGAAATCTAACCCTAACCCTAACCCTTACCCTAACTCTAACCCTACCCTTAAAACCCAATGGCACCCTTATCCTGAACCTAAACCCTAATGGCACCATAACCCTAAACCTAAAACTAACCCTAACCCGAATCCTAACCCTAACCCTAACCCGAACACTAACAGTAATCGTAACCCTAACCCTAACCCTAACCCTAACCCTAACCCTAAACCTAACCCTAACCCTAACCCTAACCTTTAAACCCAATGACACCCTTATCATAAACCTAAATCCTAATGGCACCCTAACCCTAACACTAACCCTAACCCTAATCCTAACCCTAACACGAAACCTAACCCTAACACTAACCGTAACGCTAAAACCTAACCATAACCCTAACCTAAATTTAAACCCCAATGCCACACTTATCCTAAACCTAAACCCTAATGGCACCCTAACCCTAAATCTAACCCTAACCCAAACCCCAACCCTAACCTTAAAACCCAATGGTACCCTTATCCTAAACCTAAACCCTCATGGTAACCTAACCCTAAATATAATCCGAACGCTAAACCTAAACCTAACCCTAACCCTAACCATAAACGTAACCCTAACCTGAAAATCCAAGGTCACCCTTATCCTAAACCTAAACCCTAATGGCACCCTAACCATAAATCTAACCATAACCCTAACCCTAACTCTAAAGTCTAACCTTAACCATAACCATAACCCTAACCAATAACGCTAACCCTAACCCTAACCCTAACCCTAACCATAAAACCCATTGGCACCCTTATCCTAAACCTAAACCCTAATGGCACCCTAACCCTAAATAAAACCCTAACCCTAACCCTAACCCTAACCCTAACCCTAACCCTAACTGTAACCCTAAAATCTAACCCTAAGCCTAACCCTAACCTTAAACCCCAATTGTACACTTATCCTAAACCTAAACCCTAATGGCACCCTAATCCTAAATCTCACCCTAACCCTAACTCCACCTCTAAACTCTAACCCTAACACTGACACTAACCCTAACACTAACTGTAACCATAAAACCTAACCCTAACCCTTATCCTAAATTTACACCCCAATGCCACACTTATCCTAAACCTAAAGCATAATGGCACCCTAACCCTAAATCTAACCCTAACCCTAACCGTAAATTTAAACCCCAATGCCACACTTATCCTAAACCTAAAGCATAATGGCACCCTAACCCTAAATCTAACCCTAACCCTAACCGTAAATTTAAACCCCAATGCCACACTTATCCTATACCTAAACCCTAATGGCACCCTAACTTGAAATCGAACCCTTGCTCTAACCCTAACCCTAACCTTAAAACCCAATGGTACCCTTATCGGAAACCTAAACCCTAATGGCACCCTAACCCTAACCCTAAACCTAACCCTAACCCGAATCCTAACCCTACCACTAACAGTAATCGTAACCCTAAAACCGAACCCTAACACTAACCCTAAGCCTAAGACTAACCCTTATCCTAAACCTAAAACCTAATGGTACCCTAACCCTAACCCTAACCCTAATCCTAACCCTAACACTAACACTAACCCTAACCCTAACACTAACCGTAACCCTAAAACCTAACCCTAACCCAAATCCTTAATTTAAACCCCAATGCCACACTTATCTGAAACCTGTACCCTTAAGGCACCCTAACCCTAAGTCTAACACTAACCCTAACCCTAACCCTAAGTCTAACACTAACCTTAAAACCCAATGGTACCCTCATCCTAAACCTAAACCCTAATGGCACCCTAACCCTAAATAAAACCCTAACGCTAACCCTAACCCTAAACCTAACCCTAACCCTAAACCTAACCCAAACATTAAAACCCAATGGCACCCTTATCCTAAACCTGTAGAGGATTGGTTAGAAATGGGAGGACATATGAACATGGCTAAGGCTATGGATGAGCTGCTAAAGTATAAGACTACTGCTAAAGTATAAGCAGTTTCCCTAGGCCCATGAGAAAGTTTGAGATAGCAGGACCCTGAGAAAGGGCAGTGTCCTTGGGTTTTCTAAATTGAGCTGAAAAACAGGAGCTAGGCATTTCCAAAACAAAGGCACTTAATGAGCCACCTGTGTAAACAATGGAAAGCAGTTAAGATGATATCACCACCTAACTGAGTACCAATAATGAGCCTAATTTCTGTAATATTCATGAACCTATTATAGAGTGTATATTAAGCTACTGTCAATCTGCAATAAACGAAGTTCCTGGATTCTCACATTGAGGTGTCTAGAGCTTTCTGTCGCGACCTATTATTATTGGCGCCCGTGTGCAGGGACCAAGGGGGGGTCCCCAGGAGATCAAGTCGGATCTCCTGGGTCGGAGTCAAGTCGGACTCCCGAGAGCCAAGTCGGGTTCTCGCAGCCGCGGTCGGACGTAGGAGTTTCGGTCGGTCTTGCCGTGCAGCACAAGAAGGCGAAAGGGTTGGACGAAAAAGAGCTCAACTTGCCACCACCAGACGCCTCCCTTTTGGGGATTTCGGACGGCGAAAGAGTTAAGTTCCGCGTCCCCAGCAACGAAATAGTTGGAGCCGGCACCCGGGAAGACTCCTGAAGAAGGAGGCCCGCCGACAAAGCCACAAAGTCTCATGGAAAGGGCTGCACAAAGCGTGGTAACACGTTTTTTAGGTAATGGAGAGACAGGCGGCACTATCATTGCTCCAATGCTTTCTGGGAAAGCGGGGAGTTAAAGGGTTAGATTTAAAAAAGGATTTACTGGAATTGCTTAAGGTGGGGTTTGCGAAAGGGTGTTTTGTGGACCCCAATACGGTCTTTGATGAAGGTGAATGGAAACGGTACGGGGATAAGTTGTGGGAGGATTTATTGAATGATGATAAAGTAGCTAAAAAGTTAGCCAAGCAGTGGTAGGCTGTTTCTAATGCTTTA
>NW_021938935.1:417700-419135 GCF_001715985.3 Manacus vitellinus
CTAGAGTTCCCTAGCCCGTCCCCTGAGTCCCAGCAGACCTCGTCTACCGGGGCTGCGTCACTCCCCTCACCCGATACATCGAGTACTGTCGCGGTAGAGCAGCGAAAGCTCTGGCAAGGCATTGCCGCAGATGCTTTGCAAGCGGGAGATAAAGAAGCGGCAGAAACTTTAACTAATGCCTTTCCGGTAGTTTATGCTCCGGCAGAAGGGGGTGGATTGGTAGCGACTATCACTGCCCTTGATTGGAAGCTGTTGTCGCAATTGCGTGCTACCGTTAATGAAAGTGGAATTCAAGGTGAACCTACCCGACAAATGTTATTTGGGGTAGCAACTTGCTTTTACCAGCAGATATTAATAACATTATGAAGTTAGTTCTTTCACAGCACCAGCAAATGCTACATAGTGCGCACTGGCAAGCGCTTTGCCAGGAGGCCGTAGCGGTTCAGAGACAGGCAGCTGACCCTTTGCACGGGGTTACGCTAGATGAATTAATGGGCTTCGGACCCGTACGCCAGAATAGAGGCACAAGCGTTAATAGGGCCGGATAAGATCAGGGAGTCTATGCGCCTAGCCCGTCTCGCTCTAGATAAGATCAAAGCTCCAGGGGGAATTCCGTCATATATGGGGATCAAGCAGGGAAGAGATGAGCCTTTTGGATCGTTTATAGATCGGGTTGCTAATGTCATCCAGTTAGCAGGGGTTCCCGAATATATGCACGGCGCTTTGCTAAAGCAGTGTGCGCTGCAGAACTGTAATTCTACAGCTCGCAATGTCATTGTTACACTCCCGGGTAATTGGTCAATTGAGGAGCTATTAGAGCGAATGGCGCAAATACCCCAGGGGCCTAATGCTATGTTAGTGAACGCAGTTAAAAAGCTGGGTGAAAGCTTAAAGGAGCAGGCGAAGGCTACTAGCTCTCAGGTTTTAGCCGCGCTTGCGCCCTTACAAGCTCCGACCGGAGCCACGCAACGAAGCAGACCAGCACAAAGACGCTGTTTTCGGTGTGGAGCATACGGACACATACGAAGAGAGTGTCAGTCCGGTCCGGTGTGGTGTTCTCGCTGTCAGCAAAACACGCATGTTCCTGCTATGTGCTGGCGTGGGTCGGGAAACGGGAAAGCCAGCGTGAAGGGGTCCCACGCCAAGACACAAGTGACGACTCCAACTACTCACAGCTTCCCGGCTCAGACCTCACACTGCATCCCGCAACCAGAGGGAGCCTCGGGTTGGACCTGGCAACCACAATAGACTGCACCCTAATAGACCAGCGTCCTCAGAAAATACCGATAGGAGTGCACAGGCCGGTGTTAATTGACGGCAAACCAGTGGGGGCTTTGTTAATAGGTCGGTCCTCGTCCACAATGGCTGGATTAACTGTTTTAGTGGGACTGATTGATGCCGATTAAACTGGAGAAATATCAATCATGGTAAATAC
>NW_021938935.1:422125-425024 GCF_001715985.3 Manacus vitellinus
CCTCAGATCCTTTTCGTACTTGCTTATTTGGTATGCCTTTTAACTCGGTATATAAGTTAAACTTACTATTTGCTGGTTGGGTTTCATCATCGTGTGGGAATGAAATAATTATCTCTAATACATCTGCGTGCCTTATAAAAGCTCTCAATACCTCTTTACCCCAGAGTCCCCAGGAGTTAGACTTAATGGGATCATTGTCTGTATGTAATACAAGTGATAATGGGACTCAAACTTGCTTTATGCTAGGAACATTTCATTTTGAGTTAAGTGCACATCAAAGCCATGATTTGTCTAGATGGACTAACGTCACTTCACGTACCCCAGGGTTTAATTATAAAAATGTAGGAGACTATTGTGGCACTAACAATACTAACAACCAGAGCCTTGGGGCATATGGAGCTGAAGCCAAACTTTCCTCACCAGGTATTTGGGTTAACAACACTGCACGTGCCTTACCACCAGGTGTATTTCTTATTTGTGGTGACAGAGCTTGGCCTGGCATTCCTGTACGTGCCTTCGGAGGGCCCTGCTATATAGGGTCACTTACGCTGTTATCCCCATCCTTTTTACAGCTTTTTAATCTAACTTCATCACGCAAACAAAAGAGGAACCTAAACCAACTTTCCTCAGATTGTGATGACAAAGTAGAACTACGGGGTAGAACAGCTACTGTCTTTGGATCTATTGTCCCAGGTGCAGGCACGGCACAGGCATTAACATCCATTCGCAAACTTGCATGCTGGGCTGTAAAACAATCAAATGTCACCACCCGAGTAATAGCAGAACTTGCACAAGACGTTGGTAGTTTACGTCATGCTGTCCTACAAAATCGAGCTGCTATTGATTTTCTGTTGTTAGCACAAGGCCATGGCTGTAAGGACTTTGACGGTATGTGCTGTTTTAATCTTTCAGATCACAGTAACTCCATACATAAACAACTGCAATGGTTAACAGATCATACAAAGAAAGTGACAGTAGCGACTAGTCCTATAGACTCATGGTTTCAATCTATCTTTGGTTCTATATCTGAATGGGCTCTAAGTTATATTAAGGAAGGCCTACGATGGATATTGACAGTTATTGTAATCTTAGTAATAGCTCGTGTTGCCTTTTCTTGTATTACTAGACGTGTAAATACTACGACAAAGAAAGCATTGTTGGCCCATAATAAAAATGGGGGAATTGTAGAGGATTGGTTAGAAATGCGAGGACATATGAACATGGCTAAGGCTATGGATGAGCTGCTAAAGTATAAGACTACTGCTAAAGTATAAGCAGTTTCCCTAGGCCCATGAGAAAGTTTGAGATAGCAGGACCTTGAGAAAGCGGCAGTGTCCTTGGGTTTTCTAAATTGAGCTGAAAAACAGGAGCTAGGCATTACCAAAACAAAGGCACTTAATGAACCACCTGTGTAAACAATGGAAAGCAGTTAAGATGATATCACCACCTAACTGAGTACCAATAATGAGCCTATCTTCTGTAATATTCATGAACCTATTATAGAGTGTATATTAAGCTACTGCCAATCTGCAATAAACGAAGTTCCTGAATTCTCACATTGACGCGTCTAGAGTTTTCCGTCGCGACGTATTATAAACCTCAACCAAAATGGTACCCTAAGCCTAAATATAACCCTAACGCTAACCCCAACCCTAACCCTAACAATAATCCAAAACCTAACCCGAACCCTGAAACTAAACCTCAACCTAACCCTACCACTAACTGCAAACCCTAACCCTAACCGTAACCCTAACCCTAAAGTCTAAACTTAACCTTAACCCTAACCCTAAATCTAACACCAAACCTAAATCTGACCCTAAACCCTAACCCTAACCTGAACACTAAACCTCACCCTAACCCTAACCCCAACCCTAACCCTAACAATAACACTAACACTAACACTAACTAGAACCCTAAAACGTAACCCTAATACTAACCTTAAACCCCAATGGTACGCTTATCCTGAACCTAAACCCTAATGGTACCCTAACCCTAAATATAACCCTAACCATAACCCTAACCCTAACCCCTAACCCTAACACCTAACCCTAACCTTAACCCAAAAGCTAACCCCTAACCCTAACCCCAACCCTAACCCTAACCCTAGTCCTGACCCTAACCCTAACCGTAAACCTTAAACCTAACACTAACCCTTACCCTAACCTTAAACCCCAATGGCACCCTTATCCTAAACCTAAACCCTAATGGCACCCTAAGCCTAAATATGACCCTAACCCTAACCCTAACCCTAACCGTAACCATTAAACCTAACCCTAACCCTAACCTTAAAGCCCAATGGCACCCTTATCCTAAACCTAAACCTTAATTACACCCTCCCGCTAAATATAAACCTAATGCTAACCCTAACGCTAACCCTAACCCTAACCCTAACCCTACCCTTAAAACCAAATGGCACCCTTATCGTAAACATAAATCCTAATGGTACCCTAACCCTAAACCTAACCCTAATGTTAAATCTAACCCTAACCCTAATGCTAACCCTAACCCTAATCCTAACCCTAACCCTAACCCAAAAACCTAAATTAAAACCCCAATGCCACACTTATCCGAAACCTATACCCTTATCGCACCCTAACCCTAAATATAACCCTAACCCTAATGCTAACCCTAACCCTACCCTTAAAACCCAATGGTACCCTTATCCTAAACCTAAACCCTAATGGCAACCTAACCCTAAATATAACCCTAACGCTAACCCCAACCCTAACCCTAACCCTAACCCTAACCCGAACCCTGAACCTAACCCTCAACCTAACCCTACCACTAACTGCAAACCCTAACCCTAACCCTAACCCCAATCCTAATGGCACCCTAACCCAAAATCTAACGCTAACCCTAACCCTAACCCTAACCCTAACCCTAACCCTAACCCTAACCC
>NW_021938936.1:0-2168 GCF_001715985.3 Manacus vitellinus
TCCCCATTTCCTGTCCACCTTCACCACTACCTGGGGAGGACACAGAGAAGATCAGGAGTGAAGTTAAGCTCAGGAAGAAGGAAGGGGTGGGGGAAAGCTGTTTTAAGATTTGGTTTTATTTCTCATCCTACTCTGATTTGATTTGCAATAAATTAAATTAATTTGTCTGAGTCAAGTCCGTTTTGCACATGATGGTAATTACTGAGTGATTTCTCCCAGTCCATATCTCATTCTATGAAGGTTTAAACATATTTTCCTCCCCCTGCCCAGTGAGGAAGGGAGTGATAAAGCATCTTTTTGGACATCTGACATCCAGTCAAGGTCAACCCACAACAGAGTGAAAACTAAGTTCCCGTTTTAATGACAGGTTAATATAACTGGAACAAATTGTTTATATAAATCCTGAACTTGCATCTCCAGGAACAAATGTTTCATATGCATAAGAACTCAAGCAATAACTATTATAGACTAGCACCACACCAATTCCCAGTGCTTGGCAACTGAGAAAAAGGAGTATTCAGCTTCACAAGTCACTTCAACCAGGCATCAAGCACGCTTCTCACTTCAAAGTATGACGGAACCAAGAACTAAATTAAAATGGAAGCACAATCCACTCATGCGTATCAACTCACACATGCAATATTTTCCCCCAGACTTAGCAGCAGCTCCCACCTCTGACTAGCAGAGCAAATAACAAAACTCCTTAATGCTCAGTAGGCCAGGCTGGCACTTGAAATGTCAACATAGAAGTTTCTGGGAAGAACAAATCTAAGAGAGTAATAAAAATGCTACAGAACCCAGCCATGATATTAGCACAGAAATAGATTACCTTAGCACAACTAAATGCACACAATTAAGTCAGACCAAATGCAGACTGACCTATCGCAAAATAGGTGAGGACGTAACCATGCAGAAAATACTGGTTAAATACCTTGTTCTTCTTTCTTACTTTAAATAAAAGTTTATATAGCTCAGTATTACATTACATACTGAATCACATTGAATAACCTACACTCATAAACCAAATAGGAGAGATGTGTGATAGTCCAGTTTCCTCTTCTTTGGGAAGTTGCGTGGACATGTAGCATTTTTGCCTTCAGTATTTTCACTATTAAGGAGACTGGACACAAGAAATTTCACTTCCCAAGAAATGCTGTTCTTTCACATTGAATTTTATACTGAACCAGAAAAATAGATGCCATTTGAAATTTAACAATAATCAATTTCAGAAAAAGTGTTTTAAATAAGTCTATTTCTGCTAATTAAATATTTTTTCTTGATTTATTCCACAATGCTTAAATTAAGTTGCAGTAATTATTAAAATAAATGCCTGCAAAAATAATTCCACACTGTAACATTAAAATGCCTGTGGTATTTGGTTATTTAATAGAATCAGAGAATTAACCAGGTTGGAAAAGACCTCCGAGATCATCAAGTCCAATCCTTGATCCAGCACTGCCGTGGTTACTAGACCATGGCATTATATTTGACTATATCTTTTTTTTTCAACTTCTGCCTTCTCAGTTCTGTTCTCTGCAGCACAAAAAAAACCCAACAAAACAAAAAACCCAACCAAACAAAAAAATAACCTTCACCAAAGACACAAGAGTTTTTTAATATTTTTTAAATTTTAATTTGCATATTGAAGGATAGCTTACTGATGTTAGGCAAGAAAGGGAAGTATATACAAATCTTTATTAAAGAAAGCTCTTGAATTAAGAATTTCAGGGGGAAAAGTATTTATTACTAAGTTACAACTCAGTGTTTGGCACTGATATTATTCGTTACAAAAGTATTAAAAGGCTCTTGTCTGAACTCGATGTTACTATAAGACCATACAGCTCTGATTATGGTTTTAATTAAATAATTTGTGGCAATTTTAAACCATAGCCATTAATTTAAAGTGGAGAGCATGACTCATCAGACTTCTACAAATTATTAAAATTCTTACATGTAGATATACTGCTCTGGTTCACCAGTGTGTAATGACTTTATAAATCATTGTGTAATCTAGAAGAGTCTCTTTTTTTAAAATGTTAAAATTAAGAAGTGCTGCTGTGGTGTACAGTACATGTTAATTAGCAACCATACTTTTTCTCATCAAAGGTAGTAACAGCTGCATTTTTGAATGAACTGAGGAAAAGAAGCATTTGGATTAAATAATCAAG
>NW_021938937.1:0-2198 GCF_001715985.3 Manacus vitellinus
AAACCCAAAAAACTCTTGCTTCAAAACACATCTTGGGACAATTTCTACAGAAAACTTATTTACCAGAATGAGAGGAAGAAACGTTGATTAATTCAGAGAAACTTTTCAGACCTTTGCAGACTTCAAAGAAATCTGGTGTCCTCACATAAGCATTTTGAATGAGAAGCAAGACTGATTTCACCTGCACGTACTGACACCAATTTGTCACATTCAGCTATCATTTCAGTCTCCATGGACAGAAGAGCCCTGTCTCTTCCATTTTAGACACTCCCTGTCCATCCATAAATGGAAGGAGGAAATGTTACTTAGCAGTTCATCAGAAAGTAAAGCAGTGAGATTTCTCATGACCATCCTTTACACAAACTGCAAAGAACTACAAAGGAGTAACGAGAACCTATACTTGGGAGCCCAAAGTTTTGGGCAGCTGTTAGAGCCAGTACTCACTTTACCAAACCATGACTTCATTTTCCTATTCTTCTTTTACCTTCTGCTGCCTCAAGTCATCTTATATCCCAGTGGCTGATAAACGAGACTCCTGTCTGACACCAAAGACTTATTTTATCTACATTTATAATTACTATCTACCACTTTGATGTTGCCTTACTTTTTTATACATTTATTTGTAAAGTATGTTATTTAAAAAGTCAACAACTTAAACTAATGTTAATATAACATCAAACAGGAAACACTGCGTAACATCATGTTGTAATTAAAACTGCTTTTCAAAAAGGAAAACAGGACAAACATTTCAGTGTGAATTAGAACATCTACATTTAACAACAAAACCTGTGTTGGACAGAATAACTTTTTGTATAAAATTATAGAGAATTTTTAATGTTCTACAGAATTCGCTATATTTTTCGGAAGGTTTCTAAATGTTTAACCTGTATGTGTGAATTTCTTCCTACAGAGACAAGGTTTGTGCAAGTGTCCATATGAATATTTGCTCTGGGACAGCACTTGTGTAAACTTCAGTAATATATTTTTCTCCTTGTCCTTGATGGATTTTGATTTATCCCCTACCCAAAGGAAAAGCACTACATACATTACATAAATTAGTTGAGTGCAAAAAATATAACCTGTATAGACTCTCTTTTAGTTTTTTAAATAACTGGTTTTTATATCATGCTCAATGTTATGTCTTAGACTAGACAGCTATGAAAATAGTCTGATCTTTTATTTGAAAGTCCAACCTGATTGCACATAAAACATCACTTTCTAAACATGCTTAAAGGGGAAGCACAACTATGGTTCCCCAACCAGCTCTGGTTTTGTCACCTCCATACATTTGGGCNTTTCAGACCTTTGCAGACTTCAAAGAAATCTGGTGTCCTCACATAAGCATTTTGAATGAGAAGCAAGACTGATTTCACCTGCACGTACTGACACCAATTTGTCACATTCAGCTATCATTTCAGTCTCCATGGACAGAAGAGCCCTGTGCATGATCCTCTCTTCCATTTTAGACACTCCCTGTCCATCCATAAATGGAAGGAGGAAATGTTACTTAGCAGTTCATCAGAAAGTAAAGCAGTGAGATGCCTCATGACCATCCTTTACACAAACTGCAAAGAACTACAAAGGAGTAACTAGAACCTACACTTGGGAGCCCAAAGTTTTGGGCAGCTGTTAGAGCCAGTACTCACTTTACCAAACCATGACTTCATTTCCCTATTCTTCTTTTACCTTCTGCTGCCTCAAGTCATCTTATATCCCAGTGGCTGATAAACGAGACTCCTGTCTGACACCAAAGACTTATTTTATCTACATTTATAATTACTATCTGCCACTTTGATGTTGCCTTACTTTTTTGTACATTTATTTGTAAAGTATGTTATTTAAAAAGTCAACAACTTAAACTAATGTCAATATAACATCAAACAGGAAACACTGCACAACATTATGTTGTAATTAAAACTGCTTTTCAAAAAGGAAAACAGGACAAACATTTCAGTGTGAATTAGAACATCTACATTTAACAACAAAACCTGTATTGGACAGAATAACTTTTTGTATAAAATTATAGAGAATTTTTAATGTTCTACAGAATTTGCTATATTTTTCAGAAGGTTTCTAAATGTTCAACCTGTATGTGTGAATTTCTTCCTACAGAGACAAGGTTTGTGCAAGTGTCCATATGAATATTTGCTCTGGGACAGCACTTGTGTAAACTTCAGTAATATATTTTTCTCCTTGTC
>NW_021938938.1:0-2181 GCF_001715985.3 Manacus vitellinus
CTTTGGTGCTCCTTCAAAAATGCATAACAGATACTGTAAAAAACAGCTGTACAACTTCCCTCTGTGATAAGTCATCTCAGTCAACAATGCAAATATAACCTGTCACATAGAGAGTTGCCATGGGAAAGCGGGAACATTCCGGGGTTAAGCACCCTCTCTTCCAAGAGGGCCCAAGTTAAAATACTGGGTTTGACACCAATTTTCTGTAGGACTTCAGGCTATTCATGTACTTCCTCTGCTCTTACTGTAATATCTGTGAAAGAAGAGAGAATACTGACTCACCTACCTCAAAGGCAAACGAAAGATTAATTAGTTTGTGCTTGTATAGAGCTTTGAAAATGTCAAGGCTATATAACTACTGTTAAATAAATGGCAAAGAGTCAGATTGGACAAGTACAGAGCAGGACTGCAAGAGGTTTATCATTGTGTCTTAGTCATTATCTGTAACAGTATCCAGAAAAGATTTCTTATAGTAGATATAGGTAGTTAGAAGAAAAGTATAGAGCTATTTCACAGAAGTATTTCTTCAGTGAACATAAAAGCAAATGAGAGGAAGCACAATTTTTACTTTCCTGAGCTTTTAAATTCAGCAGGCAATACATCAGTGCTCTATCTCATTTGGTTCATCTTTTACTGAAGTAATATTCAAATACTCCAGTGTTATACGTGTGGAAAAGTCCTCTCCATCTGAATGTGAAATAAAAAATAATAAAAAATATCCCTCCCTCAAAGACCAGAGCCATAGGGCTGAATGTAGTTAATCTGCTTCCATTCTACTTCTTTATAAAAGAAGTATATCACCATTGTAAGCTCTGAATTTTTCACAGAAATCTATAGTAATCAATGTCCCAAGATGACAGTTGGCATATGTGATGTATTTTATTCATAGTAGAGAGATTACTTAGCAACAGTGTGAGAAAATTCAGCTCTCCACCCTGCTGCCATCTCAAGTAGTACACAAAACATCCTATCAGCAGTCACAATGTTCTTATTTTTCAGTTCCCACCATCCATTGAAGACATCGGAGTATCTAAATTTGCTGGCACAGAATTATTAGTAATTTTAAATCTGCTTTTTCCTGCCAGTGCCAATTGTCCATTTCTTCATATTCTGATACTAGAAATACAACAACCACCATATCAGGACTCTCAAATCATTCCACCCTACGTCAGTAGGATGATACAAATCAGCTGGAGACAAATGGATTTGACTTTTACTGTGTTTATCTGTTTTTAAATGTACAAGCATGTTTGCCCAGGACTAAAAATTACCATGTAAAGTCACAATGCTGCACAGATATTTAATGAAAAGCAAGAAGGGTGAAATTGAAATTGGAAACTGAAGTTAGTGTAAAGGTTACTTTTGGAGTGCTACTGGTAGGATTTTTTTGAGGAAGGAAACATAAGAATTTTGAAAGAATACAAGTTCTTCAAAAATAAAAATCAAACCATACTTTTCCATTTAAAATTGTTGGGTGTACAGAATTACGACTGTGTAAAATTCCAACCCTGGAGCTGCTGGCTCATGAGATTGGCTACCAGTTTTACTTTAATATGTAGATATAGGTTTCTTTAATAGCTCAAGATAGTATCAAGAGAATAAGTCACAGGCTTGTTTCCAAGGAATTTATTTATTTAGGGGAGCAAATAAGGGACTTTGCCAAAGTCCAAAAGGACACCACACAAGCTTGACAAAAACGTTCTACCACAATACTGACTCAGCTTATACTATTAATCCACAACACTTAAGTCAAAATCTCATAAACCAACAACACTTAAGTCAAGATCCAATAAACCAACAACACTTAAGGCAAAATCCAACCAATTCCACAACACTTAAAGCAAGATCCAATCCCTCCAGCTCCAAACCACCCCCAACATCAAGAAAAGAACAAAGAAAGAGGAGGGATCAAGAAGAGAGAAGGAGAAAAAGGGAGAGACAGATTGTATAGCTACCATCGAAGCCTTGCAGAAGACCAGCCTGCACAAGTTCAAGTGGCAGGGCCACAGCACAAGGCAAACATGACTGCAGGGTTTTTTTTTTTATTTGCTCTGGTCCCCATGGCCAACTCCTCCAGTCAGGGTCTCTGACCTACCAGCTGCTCTGGGGGTTCCAGGCCAGGGTGAGGGGCAGTGTCCTCACTGTCCCTGCCAATCTGAGCTGGGTTAGAGGCTGCAGGAG
>NW_021938939.1:0-2539 GCF_001715985.3 Manacus vitellinus
GCATACTCAGTACAGCTCTGAGGATTTTATTTTCTGTTAAACAGTGAGTTAGAATGTCTACTTATACAAGTTCTGATACAAGAAAATTTCTTTTGAAAAAAGGGTGGTTTGGATCTAATATTCTTGGTGTTTTGGATCTAATATTGTTCAGATGTTCAGATGGCTCTGGTGTGTGTGACCAGGATACTCTTTTTATATGCCCAAGACATATTTGGACGCAAGGTTACTACAACGGAAAGTGATGCATCTTGCAAAAATTCTTACCAGCAGTACTTCTTTTAACTCTAGCAGTTGTCTTTGTTATTGTCCCTATTTGGAATCTGCATCAAGTTTGCCTTCTGGATTAGTACGTTCACCTCAATATAATTTTCCACAAATAAGGAATACATGTATATTTAACATTAGCCATTCAGCAAGCTTTTTTTTTTTTCTGATTACAGCACTGTAATGTCGGTTAACAACTAAGCAGAAAAAACAGAAAAAGAATACTTATATCAATTATAATCAGAAACAATTTCAAAATCGAGATAATTGTTTAAAAATTGCAAAACTTTGTTGTAAAAATCTGCATATTTTATTTGACTACTGTGTATGGGGACAGCACAGAGGAGTGAGCATTTCTGTGACAAAATGTCTTCAGTACGAGAGAAGACATTAATTTTTTAAAATATATTGTCTTTTTTGTTGTTGTTGATGTTGTTTGTGATGCCATTTTATCTCAAAATACCTTACACAAAACAACTGAGTGCTTTCACAGCTGAGTGCTTACATAATACAACATTCATTTTTTCAAATATGATTAAAATACATTTATTTGCATGCAGGATGATTAATAGGTGAATCTTACACCAAAGGAAAACAAAAGTAGAATCCTGAACCATGTCATATCCACAGTCTAATTCCAGCCTGTCAGATGATAATGTTGCCAAAAGATTTGTGATTGATGCTCTGTCTTCCTCTCTAGTTAGTACACAAAATCACTATGGTTTTTAAGGAAGAATCATTACAATTAAAGTAATCATTTCAGTAGGGGTGATAGGTTAATACCATCTCCTCCACCACAGAAATCTGTTTACCTTTCCTGATATCTTATGTGGAACTCTTGCCAGCACCTTCAAGATTTAGCAAAGAGGATATTTTGCTGGGTCAAAGACCCAGAGATTATTGTGGCAGGAAAGGTATCACTATTTTGCTCTCTCTTTCATTTCCTCTTTCTTGCTATTTTGATAGCACCTTCTAAATTAGTAAATATCTCACTTTAGGGAGCAAACTATATGACCTGAAATGTATTAGTCTTTTCCAAACTGAAAATGCTAAAGTGCAGAAGGAGAAAAATTTTATTTCAGTGCACTATCTCAGCTCTTATCCAAGTGTAAAACCTGCATGAAAGGTTGATATTTACAATTTATTGTCCATTTTACCACTGATCACTTTGATACCATAGTATACTCTCCAGCAAGTGGACTAGACTGCCTGGAGTCAAACAGCTTTAACAGTGTGATTGTAGAACAAATCAGGATCAAAACCTTAGCTCATATGAAGTGGGGGAGAAAAAGCAATTTATCTTCATTCCCTTCAATTCTGTACAGTACTAGGAACACTTAACTTTCTTGTTTGAGGAACTTGAGCTCTTGAGAGCTTAGCAGCTACTAAAAGTCCAAGTAAAGTAGCTAAACATGCTGAGGGTGTGAGGATACCCCAGACACAAATGTCCATAGTGGGCATTGACCAAATCTTTGAATAACTGGAAAGTCTTTTTGGGGATCTGTGCAATGTATATGTTTCTTGAGGATGTTTCTGCAAGCAGATTTTTTTCCATTTCCTTTCTCTGCATGCAGCCAACAGGAATACAGTCCTCTTTCAAAGCAAAGAAATACTTTGTGATGGGAACAGAGTCAGAGTTAGTAAAGATGTTACTGCCTTTTAAAATGTAGTTCCTGGCATTTCTGAGTTTTCTTAATGAATCGTACTGTGGGAAACAGTCAGAAGAATTGAGTAGCAAAGGAAGGGGAGAAATCTTCCTGATCACAGATTCTTAGCAAGCTGGAAGAGCTCCTAAGAAGGATTTTACACTTTCTGGCACATTTCAGATACTGCAGATCTGACATGCTTAGTATCCTAACATGGTGGTGATTTTCTGCTTTAACTCCTTAAAAAATGGGGAAAACGTATTGACTTTGTTCAAATTAGATCTGCTTAATAATCTCTACTGATTTACTGCCATGTTTACCCCTGATATTCCAGTTTCTGAGTAGCTGCAATGAATTGTCATAAGGTCAACTAAATGTTTTCTTCCAGCACCAATTAAAAACACATAATAAAAGCAACCAAAATAAAAAATTCTTCAAGCATAGAACATCTTCTCTCCTTTTAGAAGATATTTTTCTCACTTTCCTTGAGTACAGATTTTTTAAACAAAGCCTTACTGACCTGAAGATGAATATAGGTAATAATTTGCCTGCAAAGAGTGAATACTTAAAAGTTCTGCATCTTCCTAACCACTGGGATTTAAAGTATCTTATTCCAATAAAGTGGGTTC
>NW_021938940.1:0-2594 GCF_001715985.3 Manacus vitellinus
TGACTGCTCAGTCCTGTTCTTCAGGCTGTACATTAATTGTCTGGGCTGTGGTTTGATTACCTGAGGTAACTGGTTCACATTTCTGATCACCCCTGTCTGCTCAGTGGGAATCCCCCACCGCTGGTGCTGACTGAGGGGAGATTCCATGACTTCTGCAAACGCTGAGAAGTAACAGAAGGCCAGGGCATCCTGCAAATTGTGTTTGGTCTCATGCAGAAAAAATGGCCAACCCTGATCCTGCCCCCTCTTAACCAAAAGCTTTTTGCTGCCAAAGCCTTTAGTGGGGCCACCAGACGTGGAAAACTCCGAGCTCTCTAAGGCTGCAGAGCAAGTGCTGGCAGGGGGATGGTCAGGGTGCAGAAGTATTAATCATGTCAAAAATAACAAGCCCCACCCTGCCTTTTCCAGTTACATTCCCTTGTCTAGAGGATAAGCCTGGATCCCCCCTGACCTCACCATGTGGTTTCAGTTATGGTTGTGTACAATGCCACCTCTCTGCATCTTTTGTAACTAATGGATCCGGTCGATGACTCGGATCATTTCAAGGCAAGAAGAGAGGAAAATTAGGTTTAGCCATCCAGCATGATCTGTCTGTTCCCTGTTCACGTGGTCCTGCTGCAGGAGCAAAGAGGAAGATAGGAAGGAGCACAGGTTTAGAGGCTGAGAGGTGGAATTTTGCTCCCAGCTCCCCAGGCTAGTCTGTCATGCTTTTATCAGGCGTGAATGTTTGTGAAGAATTTTGTCAGGAAAGCATCCTTTAAATGCAGATGTTATCATTGTGTGATATTTCTTTAATATGGGTTGTTTTCTTCTGTTTAGGAACAAATCTGTGAATAAATCTCAGATTCTGCAGGATTTTTTCCATGCATCCTCTTTGCTGTCCTTCCCCAAGACAGTGTCCCTGGAGAGCTGCTTCCTCATCCGCCATCCAGATTTGGGGAATAAGGTGAGAAATTTATCCCAGAGACATTATCTCCCTGGCTGTCAGTTGTCCTCCAGCAGCTCCAAGTCTTTGTGGGATTTGCAGGGCATTTTCAGCTGATACAATCCTGAAAAGAAGCATTTTAGGGTCGTATCAGTTCTGTCCATCCCTGTGTAAAGTGGCACCTCAAGGTGGCTGTTCCTCCCAGCAGTTGTGTCCAGCTGTGGGCAGGAGATACCCCGTGCCCATCTCAGCAGTTGGAGATGTCACAGAATCAGAGAATGAATCCCAGAATGGTTTGGATTGGAAGAGACATTAAGGATCATCTCATTTCAGCCCCCCCCTTGCCATTGGGCAGGGATATCCATGTGGGATCCCAGCTCCATTCACATTTATATCCTGGCCTTGCTCTGTAGCTGGGGGAGGGGATGATCTTTTTGTGAACAGTTTGGCCAAATTCATTTAAGAGCTGCATTTTAGGAGCTGTTCTGGCAATAAGTCCCATCCTGGCAATAAGTATCCCATCCCAAGATACTTGCCCATGGAGACATTTCACTGAGGACAGTGACACTTCAGGCTTCTGGCCTGATCTCCTCTGTTTTAGGGTGGGTTTTGTGGTTATGCAGGGCCTACATTGCCTTGGAGAGGAGGGGAACCCCTGCCTGCAGCTACCTCAGCCATGATTCTGTGATTCTGTGATCTGCTGGTACCTGGGGGGAGCAGCAAACCTGTTGTTTGCAGTCTCACCTGCCTGCAGGGCAGTGACTTGCCCCTCGTTTGGTCAGACAGATCCAAGGAAAGCTGGCCAGGCTTTTGAAATCCTGTCCTCTCATCCTAGAGCTACAGCCTGCACAGCCTCTTTGCTGTTGGAAGTGGGCAGCTCACCCTGACTGTTGCACCTCTGGACACATGCAGAGGACACTGTGAGATGTTCAAGGTGGAGCTGGAAGCTGGGGATTTGGGTGAGTACTGGAGCTGTGGCGTGCAGGGACTGCTGGATCCCTTGGAGTCAGGAGGCTGCTTCCAACTGGGTCTGTTCTGAGACCTGGGACAGTGGTTTGTGCCATTACCACCTTCAAACTGGTGTGTGCCATTGCCACTCCCAAACTGGTGTGTGCCATTGCCACTCCCAAACTGGTGTGTGCCATTGCTATCCCCAGACTGGTGTGTACCATTGCCACTCCCAAACTGGTGTGTGCCATTGCCACCTACAAACTGGTGTGTGCCATTGCCACCTCCAAACTGGTGTGTGCCATTGCCACTCCCAAACTGGTGTGTGCCATTGCCACCTCCAAACTGGTGTGTGNTGGTGTGTGCCATTGCCACTCCCAAACTGGTGTGTGCCATTGCCACCTCCAAACTGGTGTGTGCCATTGCCACTCCCAAACTGGTGTGTGCCATTACCACCTTCAAACTGGTGTGTGCCATTGCCACCTCCAAACTGGTGTGTGCCATTGCCACCTCCAAGCTGGTGTGTGCCATTGCCACCTCCAAACTGGTGTGTGCCATTACCACCTCCAAACTGGTGTGTGCCATTACCACTCCCAAACTGGTGTGTGCCATTGCCACCTCCAAACTGGTGTGTGCCATTACCACCTTCAAACTGGTGTGTGCCATTGCCACCTCCAAACTGGTGTGTGCCATTGCCACCTCCAAACTGGTGTGTGCCATT
>NW_021938941.1:0-1252 GCF_001715985.3 Manacus vitellinus
CAGCAGCTCCACGTCCTTGTGCTGCTGTTGCCCAGGGCTGGAGGCAGCTCTGCAGGGGGGTCTCAGCTGAGGGGGCAGAGGGGCTGTAGGACCCCCCTGCCCTGCTGCCCACCATCCCTGGGGGATCAGCCCAGCACATGGTGATTTCCAGCTGCCATCACACACAGCCAGGTCATGTCCATCTTCCCCCATTCCTTGTCCTGTCCCACAGCAGGAGCCCTCTGGGCTCTTCCCTCTCCATGCAGGTGAAGGACACAAGTCCTGCTCTTCCCGGCCCATTGCTGCCCGAATCCCTCTGCCCCCCCAAGCAGGAGGTTGTTGTTCCCAGCTGGTGGTTTGGGACATCTGCAAAACCAGGAGCCCCTCCTGGATGTGCAGTGCAGGAGCAGGAAGCCGCTCCCCCTCCCAGATCCCTGTGGGCACACAGGTCCCAAAGGGGCAACCACAGGTGTGTGGAGGGGAAGGAGTAGGTGAGGTGGGTGGCAGTGCCAGGCCTGCTGGTGCCTTTGGCCGCTGGACCCTTTTCCAGGTGCTGGAGGAGCCTCCTTGCCCAGCACACGGAGCAGGGCCGGGTCCAGCTCTTGCCTCAGGTGCTCGGCCCATGTTTCAGGACGTGCAGGGCCGTCCCCTGAGCAGTGTGGGCTGCTGGGCTGCCCCTCCCGGGGCCCTGGAGCTGCACTCCCAGTCTGCTGCGCTTACCTGTGCGTGTTCAATCTCGGCTGCAGCGAATTCCATCAGAAAATCCCTCTCTGGGAATTAACACCAAGTGTTGGGTTGTCGGGCAGGTTTGCAGAACTGGGGGCACTCTGAAACTTCAGGAAACGCTTCCTGTGGCTGGTTCTGAAAATGGCCATGTTATCAGGGCTTGGATCAGCGACCTGACTCCTTCTGCTCCACACCTGGCACAAAGCTGGATGTCAACAAGGGTTTTTTCCTGCTCATTGGGAATTTCCTCTTTGTGGAGAGGAGGGATGAGGGGGACAGAGAGAGGCAGAGGGAAACATGCTTTGGAGAAAAAGGGATTTTTTGTGCCTCTCACACAGGCTCTGTCAAAACTTGGAGGTCATGTTCCCCCTCCTTCCCTGCAGGTGCCTCCTTCACCTGGAATCATCTCCTGAGAGGCCTGGGCTTGTGGCTTCCTTGAATGGAGAAGTTCACCTTGATTCCTTCTTATAGGGATTGTAACAAATCCTCTTTTCTGGCACTGGCTTGTGTATTGTCACTGAATCCCAGAGTGGTTTGGGTGGGAAGG
>NW_021938941.1:1489-2866 GCF_001715985.3 Manacus vitellinus
GCTCCAAGCCCTGTCCAACCTGGCCTTGGACACTTCCAGGGATCCAGGGGCAGCCACAGCTTCTCTGGGCAACCTGGGCCAGCATCAGCCACAGAGTTTTAGAAACTAGAGTAACCAAAGAAACTGAAAGTACAGAGCACAGTTGAAGGGCAGCAACACACAACTACTGCCCAACCTCCAGAACTCTGATTCTGTCCCACCTGAGACTTGAAGCAGCACAAAAACAATTTCCACAGTATCTCTGTGCCACCCTGCCCGTTCCCTGTGGCTCAGTAATCCCCTCGGGAAGGAGACAGCACTACACTGGGGCTCTGAGAGTGGGGAGACCCTGGTACGGGTTGCCCAGAGAAGCTGTGGCTGCCCCTGGATCCCTGAAGTGTCCAAAGCTGGGTTGGACGGGGCTTGGAGAAACCTGAGATAGTGGGAGGTGTCCCCGCCGATGGCAGGGAGAGGGGAATTAAATGTTCTTTAAAGTCCCTTCTCACACAAACCATTCCATCATGAGATTCACCTTCCCCAGCCAAGGGATGTGTCCCACAACGACGCAATTCTGTGGGAATTTCAAGTAGAGCAGTGTATCTCACAGAGGAATATTTTTACATGTCCTATACATGACAGAAAATGCAGAAATCACAGCTCCAGGCCACAGGTTTGTCAGAGATGAAAAATTCAGGACCAGTTCTGTAAGAAACAGGCACCTGATAACAGCATTTATGCTCGATCCCACAGTCAGTCCAACAGATCACGGTACCTGGATCACACTGAGGAGCCTCTCTGGGCAACTCCCACTTTCCTGGGCTTGGTTCCTTCTTCAAACATTTAACTGACAACCTAAAAGGATGGGGGAAAAGGAAGTTTGTTTGTTTGTTTTTTCCTCCGAGAAAGCAGCAGTTTTCCACAGAAAAATTACATCCCCAGTATTTTGCAGACACAACACGGTGCTGCTTTTGCCCTGGTGGTGTCTCCTGTTAATCCTGAAGAGCTGAAGCCACACACTCTGTGTCTCCCGCTAATTCCAAGTCCTGGAGCAGCTGGATGGTTCCCTGGGCGCAGTCTGGTGGCCCTGACCTCCCACCTGTCCCGGGCCAGCGGTCTGGGGGTACCAGGGAGTCTGGGCGGCTCCAGGGCCGGCGCAGTCGCCTCAACCCCAGCTGCGCTCCAACAGTCCCCCTGAGGGGATCGGGGCCACCTGAGAGACACAGCGTGCCCCGAGAACCCTCCCCTCACAGCCCTGGGCAACAGCAGCACAAGGACGTGGAGCTGCTGCAGAGAGTCCAGAGGAGGCCGCGGAGATGCTGCCAGGGCTGGAGCCCCTCTGCTCTGGAGCCAGGCTGGGAGAGCTGGGGGGGCTCAGCTGGAGAAGGGAAGGATCCAGGG
>NW_021938941.1:4649-5461 GCF_001715985.3 Manacus vitellinus
AACACGGATTTAGGGCCCAGGTGAAAGCCTGCTCTGCTCCCCACCCCACAAAGGCCCTGGGGACTCTTTGCTGACGGGGTAATCCCCACTGCAGGAGAAGGGTTGGCCTCCACTGCTCCCTGCAATCAATCCTCCACGTTGCTGGGTTGCCATCTCCTGACTCTCAGCTCTTCTCCTTTAGGATCTGGGGCCTTTCCTTCCCGCTGCTCTTCCTCCGGAATTCTCCAGGGGGTTCCCATCTTCTCCACCCGCCGCCGTGTCCCCCAGGCCTGGGCTGTGACGGTGCTGTGTCCCCTGAGCTGGGCACCTTGGCTGCCCGTGTCCTCTGGGCACTCAAGGCTGGGACCAAGAGGAGCATCTGCTCTCAGGTGGGTGAGGTGACTCAGAGCCCACGGCCAGGGCACAGGTTGCCTCAGTCTGCACTGGCCTGAGAGGGAAAGCTGACACTCAAGGCTCTGCAAGGCTCCAGGAGCCCAGTGCCAACCCCTGGGAGCCAGCCCTGGCTTGGGGAGGGTCTGGTGTCCCTGCTGGGATGGAAGCTGAAGGCAGGGGAAGGCTTTGTGCATGGAATCAACCTCTCCAGGATCCAGCTGAATTGAGACAGAGACACTTGTCAGGTTTGTGGGACGGTGTAGAAAACCCCAGAGGGGTAAAGGCAGGAGTCCAGGGAGAGCACCAGCTCCGTTAGGGTGAGAATCAGGGAATCACAGAAGAGCTGGAGTGAGAAGGGACCCACAAGGATCCTGGGAGAGATGGAAAGCTTTACTGAAATCCAGAAAGGTCCCATCAGCTGGCTTCCCTTGATCCACTAC
>NW_021938941.1:7300-8567 GCF_001715985.3 Manacus vitellinus
CAGGGTCCCCTCCACTTTGGGGGGATATTCTGGTGGAAGGCGTCTACAGGAGGATTCAGAGCCGAGCAGAGGGAGGAGATGAAGCGACAAACATCTGAAGCCCTGAACACCTTTGTTGGGGCCAGTTTCAGTGGCTTCGGGGCCAGTGCAGGAGGGGCCACAGATGTTTCCCGGTCCAGCTCACAGGCTTCTGTCCAGGGCAGAGCTGGAGAGAGCTCCCACACAGAGATTCGGTGTCACGTGTTCACCACAGGGGGCCCAACAGAGAGCAGTTCTCTCCCTCAGTGGAAAACAGGGCTTGTATCCAATAACTCAACGTGGTGCGTTATCGACCGTGGCTCCCAGCTGATCCCAGTGTGGGAGGTCATCCTGTGCAATCACAGCAGGGATTTTCAGTCTGTCCATGGAATGAGCCGCGCCCTCAGGGCTGCGTACAAAGCGCTGACAAATCAGAGCGTCGGCAGCGCTTTTGGGGAGGAACTGGCCAGTGCAGTGGAAGAGGCCAGAGAGTTCATGGAGATTGTGAAGACCTGGGAGGGGGCAGTGGATGAAAAGAAACTGCTCACACTGATGGAACTGAAACAGGATCTGAGTGCAAAAACCAAGGACCCCAGAGTCTGGATCAACGTGTGCCTGTCGGACAAAGCCCTGCAGGACTTCCTGGTGAACACCGTGAGGAGTTACCAGGAGTCACCTCCAGAAAACTCCACCTCTATCAAGGCAATCTTGAGGAGCCTCCTGGATCCTCATATCTATTCTGTCAAGGACTTCCCCGAGTCTTCCTTCATTATGCAATGGATCTTCCAGACTGACCACAGGCTTCCCAAAACTCCCAATGTCTCTGAACTTGAAGAGCTCCTGCAGACACTGCAGCAAACGATGGAGCACATCCATGCTGTCACCTACGCACCAGGAACCTCTGCTTCTGCCGTCCAGGAAGCAAAGAGAGAAGCCACCCTGACCACAGGCCTCGCAATTCATTCCTTCCTGCGGTCTCTCCAGGAAAGGGCTCAGAAGGACATGGAACTCTTGGTGCTCTTAATTGCGACCAGCACAGGGTACCAGGTGGGAAGCAGCACTTTTCATCACCTCCTTGGCCATGCAGAAATTCAGTACCTGGCCCAGGCAATGGCAGCGGCACACGAGCAGTACGTGACTCTGAAGGAGCAAGATGCTGCCAGAGCTGAGGCCTCCCTTCTGCTGACGGCTCTGACCGTGACACCCCAAAGCAAAGAGCTGTCCCCAGAGCAGAAGAGGGAGCGGTTGC
>NW_021938941.1:10357-12988 GCF_001715985.3 Manacus vitellinus
ACCATTCCTTGGCTTTCTCCAGTCACAGCCAGCAGATACCAAGAAATACTTCCTGCAGTGGATGAAGGTCTTTATGGACGACCTGTCCTCCGGTCACCTTGAGGAACTGAGGAGAGACTATCACAAGTTATGGTCTGAAATCCTGGAAAAAAAGAAAAGCAAGGAAAAAACCAATCCAAACCCTGAACTGCTGAGTAGGTTGGAGGCCCTCTCTGATGAAATCAACGATTCATCCGTTGGCCTGGAGCATCTGCTGAGAGAGGTAGGGCAGATCTATGAAGCTCTGCACTTAAGGAACTCAAAGAATGAAAACGTTGTCAAACTGTCCCAAATGGCAGCAGAGCTGATGGTTTCGGGATATCCCGTGGAGCTGATGGATGGGGATGCTTCTTACCTGCCCCTGCACTGGGTGGGAGCAATCTTTGACAGCCTCATTGAGAGGCTGGGGGACAAACGAGTGTTTGTTCTCTCCGTGCTCGGCATCCAGAGCACAGGGAAGTCAACCCTGCTGAATGCCATGTTTGGGCTGCAGTTCAACGTCAGCGCGGGGAGATGCACTCGAGGAGCGTTTATGCAGCTCCTGCCACTGGACGAGCAGCTGCAAGAGGACGTGGGCTTTGATTACATGCTGGTTGTTGACACAGAGGGCCTTCGTGCCATAGAGATGGCCAATAAACAGTCCCTGAACCATGACAACGAGCTGGCCACCTTTGTCATCGGCATCGGCAACATGACCCTGATCAACATCTTTGGGGAAAATCCCTCAGAAATGCAGGATGTTCTTCAGATCGCTGTGCAGGCTCTTCTGAGGATGAAGAAAGTAAATCTTTCCCCCAGCTGCCTCTTTGTCCACCAAAATGTGGGAGAAGTTACTGCCAAGGAGCAGAACATGGAAGGACAAAGACGTTTGCAGGAAAAGCTGGATGAAATGACCGTGGTAGCTGCCCAGCAGGAATGCTGTGACGTCTCCTCCTTCAGCGATGTCATCCGCTTTGACGTGAACACCCACATTCACTACTTTGCTCACCTGTGGGAAGGAAACCCCCCAATGGCACCACCCAACCCCACCTACAGCCACAACGTCCAGCAACTGAAGTGCAAAGTTCTCCAGGCTGCCAAGGAGTCCCAAGGCAGCATTTTGACGCTCTCCAGCCTGAAAGTCCGTATTGGTGACCTCTGGAATGCTTTGCTGAACGAGAACTTTGTTTTCAGCTTCAAGAATTCACTGGAGATTGCTGTGTACAGGAAACTGGAAACTGCCTTTAGTCAGTGGACCTGGAGGCTCAGGAGTCACATCTTAGATGTACAAATGAGACTCAACAACAGAATTCGGAACGGGGACTTGCAGCAAGTCACCACAGAACACCTGGAAGGGCTCGTGCAAGAGACAAGTGATGCCATCGTGACAGACATGGAAAAGTATTTCAGGGAAGAGAAACACCGTGAGATGCTGGTCCAGTGGAAAGGTAGCACAGAGCTGAAGCTGAAAGAACTAAAAGAGAATCTTCTTCTTGAAACTCGGAAGAAATGTCAGAATCTCATTGAACTGCAGAAGACCCAGAGTAAAGTGGACGCAAGGAAGTCAGAATATGAAGATGAGCTCCTGAGAAAGAGCAGGGAGTTGGCTCTGACGCTGAAAGGCAAGAGCCTCAGTGAGATACAACTGAGAGACAAGTTTACTTCTCTCTGGGCCGAGTGGATTACTGAAGTCTCCCGTGCTGCTCCCCCACCGGAACGGGTGGATATCGATGCGGAAATAGAAGATGTCCTTCTGGAGCATTTTAAGGAGCCTGGTTTCCATGCACGGATCAGGTCATTTCCCAAACACAGAGGATTTTCCTTGGACTTGAAGAAACATGTCACAAAGAAAAAGGGTTGGAAAACATACCTCCCGTGGAATGTTTCCAATGCTGATGTGATCTTGCAGGACATCACAGACAACATCATAGATCGTGTGTGGGCAAACATTGATAAGAAGGAACAGGAGAAACGGGATTACAGTCGAACCTTTATTCATGAAATACTCCATGAAGTACAGGAAGGTGTGAACTCCGTCCCCAGCGATGCACAATTTAGGGTTAACAAAGATTACATCATAGATTTATCTCTGTACCTGTGCAGAACGGCAGCAGAAAGGTTTAAAGCCATGCACAAAATGTTCCAGAAGGCAAATGACCCAGTCGTCTACCTGAACAGCAAGAGAGAAGATTTCTTCACATGTTTCCAGATTTCCTGCCAAGGAGCCACTTCTGTCACAGCTTTTGCTGTTTTCCTTTGTGACAAGCTTGCCCCAGCTCTTCGCCGGGCCGTCTATGAGAGGACAGCTAAAGCCATCGCTGGGGACATGCAGGGGAAAGTCCCAGATTTCCAGGGCAACAGAGCCAATCTGGATGTTTGTATCCTGAGATTCCTGGCACAAGAAGAAAACTTCCAGTATTTCAAGCAGTACCTTGAACATCCAAAAGAGTTTTTTCAGTGGTACATTGAGAGACGTGTTGAGAGTTACTGTTTAGGTGAGAGCCGGAGGCTGGAGAAGTTTTTAGATTCCTCCCTTGATGTTCTCTATGGAAACATCCTGTCAGCTGTTGCTTCATCAACCCAAAGGGTCAAAGACAGAAAAGACCAAAAGGA
>NW_021938941.1:14363-16510 GCF_001715985.3 Manacus vitellinus
ACACTCTGGGCAGGTTCAACGCTGCTTTAAGGAGCAGAGCTTTGGTCGGGCTCCCCCCAGAGGATATTGGCAGATTGCTTCGTGTTCCACCTTGGCCTTGCTTCCCAGAGCCCAGACTGCTTTCAAACACAGTTTTGCAGCCAGACGCTGCCGCCAACGCCCACAAACCTTATTAACCTGTCCCAGGCGGTGCTAATAAAGAGTGTGATTCCAGGAACTGGGAGAGGAGTCCTTTCAGTCGCCAGCAGCAGGTCCCACCTTGGCAGGGGCAGGGCTGGCTGAGGCAGTGCTTTAACTCCCTGCTCCGGAGGGCCCTGCGTGTGCCCAGGGCAGCCGTCCCTGCTCAGGGGCCTGGGCCTGCTGCACTTCCCTCCAGCTCTCAGCCCCACCGGCAGCTGCTCCTGCCCTTGGCCTGGCTGTTGAGCAAAAGCCTTTGCCGTGCCCCCTGTGCAGGATCCCGTGGCCCAGCAGCTTCCTTCCAGCCCCCGGGGCAGCACCGGTGCTGTCCAGGCAGCCTGGGGGCATCGGAGCCGCGCTCTGGAGAAGCTGGGACCAGCTGGGGCTGCCCCGGGGACGGCCTTGGGGGTTGGAACTGAGGTGGCAGTGCCCCTGCCGGGCTCCCAGGGAGAAAGGAGGGAAAGCAAAGAGCTGCTGGGGGAGGGTGGGACTGGAAAGCCGAGCAGGGACTGCCCGGGGGGTCTGTCTGATGCACAGCTGGGAAAGAGGGGGCTGGGCAAGGCAGGGGACAGGGCTGGGCTGACAGGCTGGGAGGAGGCCGGGATGGGGCTGGAAGGGGAGAGGGGCAGATCTGAGTGGACCAACTCGGATTTCTTTCCCTTCTCCCCTTTACTTTCTTTTCCTTCTCTGCTCCTTCTGCCTCCCTCTGCTCTGGAGCCAGGCTGGGAGAGCTGGGGGTGCTCAGCTGGGGAAGAGAAGGATCCAGGGAGACCTGAGAGCCCCTTCCAGAGCCTAAAGGGGCTCCAGGAGAGCTGGAGAGGGACTGGGGACAAGGCCTGGAGGGACAGGACACAGGGAATGGCTTCCCACTGCCAGAGNGGGACTGGAAAGCCCAGCAGGGACTGTCCGCGGGGTCTGTCTGATGCACCCGCTGGGAAAGAGGGGGCTGGGCAAGGCAGGGGACGGGGTTGGGCTGACAGGCTGGGAGGAGGCCGGGATGGGGCTGGAAGGGGAGAGGGGCAGATCTGAGTGGACCAACTTGGATTTCTTTTCCTTCTCCCCTTTACTTTCTTTTCCTTCCCTGCTCCTTCTGCCTCCCTCTGCTCTGGAGCCAGGCTGGGAGAGCTGGGGGCGCTCCCCTGGAGAAGAGAGGATCCAGGGAGACCTGAGAGCACCTTCCAGAGCCTAAAGGGGCTCCAGGAGAGCTGGAGAGGGACTGGGGACAAGGGATGCAGGGACAGGACACAGGGAATGGCTTCCCACTGCCAGAGGGCAGGGAGATGGCAGACTGGGAAGGAATTCTTCCCTGGGAGGGTTGGGAGGGACTGGGTTGGGATTCCTAGAGAAGCTGTGGCTGCCCCTGGGTCCCTGGGCCAGGCTGGACAAGGCTTGGAGCAACCTGGGATACTGAAAAGTAAGGGGAGCTGAACTAAAGGTTCTTTGAGGTCCCTTCCTACCCACATCATTCCATAATTCTAGGATTGAACTTCTCCAGACAAGGGATGTGTTGCACAACAATGGACTTCTGTGGGAATTTCAAATAGAGGAGTGTATCTCACAGAGGAATATTTTTACATGTCCAATACATGACAGAAAATGCAGAAATCACTGCTCCAGGCCACTGGTTTGTCAGAAATTAAAAATTCAGGACTAGTTCTGTGAGTGTAAGAAACAGGCACCTGATAACAGCATTTATGCTCGATCCCACAGTCAGTCCAACAGATCACGGTACCTGAATCACAGTGACGAGCCTCTCTGGGCAGCTCCCACTTTCCTAGCTTGTCTCCTTCTCCAAACATTTAACCCACAACCTAAAAAGACGGGGTAAAAGGAAGTTTGTCTGTTTGGTTTTTCCTTCAAGAAAGCAGCGTTTTTCCACAGAAAAATTACATCCCCCGTATTTCGCAGACACAACACGGCGCTGCTTTTGCCCTGGTGGTGTCTCCCGCTAATCCCAAGCGCTGGAGCCG
>NW_021938941.1:18905-21407 GCF_001715985.3 Manacus vitellinus
CACACGGGGTTTAGGGGGGGCTGCAGGGAGACCTGGGAGCTTGGGGGGCCTTAAGGGAGACCCGGGGTTTGAGAGGGAGGGGCTGCAGGGAGACACGGGGCTGGGGGGGCTGTGGGCACAGCGAGGACCAGCGTGGGGAAGGTGGGATCGTGTGAGACGTGGGACCCCCCCCTTGCTGGAGAGGTCAGGGGACCGTTCTGTGCCCGGGTGGGGCAGTGGCACTGTGACCCCAGCCCAGGCATCCCTGGGGTGGACACACCTTCACAGGAGAGTGGGGGGATCACATTCAGTGCGTGTGGCCCCCCCAGCCTGTCCCTGGCAGTGGGGGGCATTGCTGGGGGCCATTAGGGAGGGAGCTGTGGCAGCTGCCCTGTGTCCCCCCCTCCTCCTGGGCTGGGCTGGGCCCAGGGAGGCAGTGGTGGCCTGTCAGCACACACAGAGAGGGCTGGGCCACCCCCCCCCCCAAAGGGACAGCAGAGGGGGGGCTCTGGGTGCCCTGGGAGCACATCCAGCCCAGGAACTGCCCCACCTTGAGCTCCTGCCCCGGGGCTGCTCCGTGCAGTCACACCCACGGAACCCACACTGGCCCCGTCTCCTCTGCCAACTGTGCCTTGTTCAAAGCACTGGGAGCCTTGGAAGGAAGTGCTGGAAGTGCAAAGAGGCTCTGCCGTGGCACTTAAATCCCTGAGGCCAAAGGAGGTGACACCCTTAACACAGGGAGCACTGGGTCCTGTGTTTACGTGGAGAGGAGGCTCTTTTCCATATTTTTTTCTTCTCCCACCCCAGCAGTGAAGCAAAAAGGGCTTCACCTCACCTTCTTTGCTTCGTTGTTCTTGGATCCATCATGTTGGGCCACGTTTGCAGTCATCCCTCCCGGGTGGTGTGTGAGGTGTCATGTAAGAGTGTGGGATGATCGGGACAAGCCTGATGCCCGCAGGGAGCAAAGCTCCTCCTGGAGCAGTCCCTGGGGGCAGGAGTGGCCAGGCCTTGCTCTCACTCTCCTCCTGCACACTCAGAGCTGGGGAGGGGGAGAGAGGTGGGCCTGGGAGAGTGAGGTGAGCCCGGGAGAGCGAGCTGGATGGATGTGACACAGCTGCACGGGGCTCCCTGGGCCAGGCTGACGATGGTGGCTTGGTTTGGGTGCTGGAGACCAGTGAGCAGAGCCCCCCAGTCACTGCCTTGGCTCCTGCAAACACAAGGCTTTGGTTAAAGAGGGAGCCTGTCGTGGGCTCAGCCCGTTCCCACTCATGGGGGGGCTGCCTTCCCTCTTGGCACCTGTGCAGTGAGAACTGGGGTCTCCAGCTGCAGCAACCCCCTGGCTCGTGTAGCAGGCACCAAAACCTTCTCCCAGGTTTTTCCTGAAGACGCTTCTGGGGGAAATGGTGCTGCAGTTAAACCTGGGAGAGGAGCCCTGGGAGCCGAGCAGGGCGAGGAGGGAGGTCCCACGTGGCACAGAAGGCACTTGCTGTCCCCAGTTAGGCACTGGTGGCGTGTTCCCTGCCCTGGGTTTGGGTGGCACAGGCTGAAATGTGGGACCTGTGTCCCGAGGGCAGGGGTTCTGCTGCCTGGCAGGAGGAGCTTTGCTCCAGAGCCTGTGGTTTTACTGGGTCAGTGGAGACTTTGATAAGAGTGGGCGGGTTCATTTAGTGCTCAAAGAGCATCATCTCTGCCTCTGTCCTGCTCCCTTCCTTCCTTCCTCTGTCTCTTGTTTCCTTGGGAACCCTTGTTCTTGGCTGTTTTAGCCTTGAGGAAGTGGCTGATCCAGCACAATTCTCTGGTACTGGGTCACATATTCCAGCCTTGCTTTAGGCATTGAGGCTCGTCGTGCTCTGCCCTGTCCAGATTCCAAAGCTGGTTGACCTTATCAGGCTCCCAAATCGGGTTTGGCTTGGGAGGGACCTTAAAGCTCATCCAGTCCCACCCTCTGCCATGGGCAGGGTCACCTTCCACTAGCCCAGGTTGTTTCAAGCCCCATCCTACCTGGCCTTGGACACTTCCAAGGATCTAGGGGCAGCCACAGCTTCTCTGGTCACCCTTCTGCAGCCCCTGATTCTGGCTCAGCCTTTAAGCCGTGCCTGGCAGAAGCTGCTCTGGCCACACACCGTCCACACGAGTGCATTTTGGGGTCGTGGAGGAGGCAGCGTGTCCAGGGAAGGAGCACGTCCTCGCAGGGGAGGTGGTGTCCCTGCAGCTGATCCAGCAGGAGCAGAGGAGCTTCGTGCAGGAGGATCCACAGGTCCCTGCAGCCCTGGCTGGGTGACCCTGCCGTGGGTGCCGGGACCACAGACGGGGAGCAGCGAGTCGGGAGCCCGGCTGGTTTCAGCTTTGCAGAGTGAACGTTTCTGCAGGGGGGACAGGCAGGGGTGTGCTCCTGCTGGCACAGGCTGGCAGGGGGAGAGGGACCCGCTCTTGAAGGGGCACCAAAGAGCTGCTGTGCCCAAGGAAGCCACGTGGCACAAGGTGCTGTCGGAGAGGGTTCAAAGGTTTAATGGTACTGGAGAC
>NW_021938941.1:24389-25870 GCF_001715985.3 Manacus vitellinus
AGGCCACGGTGATGGAAAGGCCTGGCTGGTGCCTCCCTCCAGACATCCAGCTCGGCTTCTCCTGGCAGGAAGGGTGAGGAGGAGGGGAGGCCTTTGAGCCCAGCTTTGGAGTCACTTAACTCCTTCCCCAGGGGCTCTTTAATTGCTCTGAGACAGCTTTTAAACACGCCCAGCTTCCCAAGGCGGCTGCCTGGCTGCGCCGTGAGGAAGTCCAGGAGTGTTCCCAGACTCAGTGATTCCCAGGCTAGAGGGGTTTTTCTGCTTTCTTCTCCTGTTCTGTGATTAAATTCAGGGTTTTGAACCTCTGCCCAGCTTAGTGTGCCCCTTGAAGCTCTCGTGGTCTGCAAACTGCCGTGGTTGGAGGAGACAGCAGCAATCCCGGGATTAACTGGGAACGACCCGGCTCACGAGCCTTGGCTGAGCTTTGTCCCCGTGCTGAGTGGGGAGATGAGGGGAAGGGATTTATCCTGCCTTCTGGAGACACTTCTGGTGTGTGCTGGGAGGTTTTGGTGAGTGATGAGCTGGTGCCACTCACCTGGTGTGGGTGTGTTTGCATCCCTTCATCCTGAACAATCCTGGAACTGCTGCGGGAACGCTGCTGGTTTCTGAGCAGTGCCCTTTGCTCTGCGGGGTGTCAGAGAGAATGGACCCTCTTTGGGTGGGGAGTTCCCAGACTCTCTGGTTTTAGCCACACAGGGGTGGTGATGAAGCTCTTTGTGCCCTCAGTCCCCAGTGGGTCCTGCAGGTTTTCCAGGAGGAACCTCAAACCTCTGTGGGATGAGTCGCCGGGGGGGTAACGCAGCTCGTGGCTGTTTTGGCTCCACTCCTGGCCTTGGACACTTCCAGGGATCCAGGGGCAGCCACAGCTTCTCTGGCCAACCTGTGCCAGGGCCTCTTCACCCTCCCAGCCAAGAATTCCTCCCCAGCATCCCATCTATCCCAGCAACGGTGGGTTGGGATCAAACCCAGCTGTGAAGGGGTCTGTGCTCCTGCCAACCTTGGCAGCTCCCCAGTGGCTCCTGGTCTCCCTGAGGAACATCCCCCGTGTTTTCTGCAGCCCAAACCAACTCTGGCAGCAGTGGGAAATTCTCTTTGCTGTCGCAGTGTTATTGTGGCAGGTTTGGATTCTGTCTTTTCTCCCCCCCTCCCTCAGGTTTCCTGCCCTGAGTTGCTGCTCTGATCCCTCCATTCCCACTCCAGGGGTTTGCTGCTGGCTGATCCTGTTCCAACTGCATCCCTGCCCCTGAAGGTTCACCATTCCCTCCCCTGTGCTCACCACCTCTGCATCCTTCTGCAGCTGATCACCTCCAGCTGTAGTGGAAGTGGTGGTGACCCATATTCATGGATATTTAATGCTCCCAGGCACAGAGAGCTCCTGGATGCAGCTGGAATTGGCAGGCTGCTCTCCAAAGCCTGCCATCAACATCAAGTGTTTTTCCACGTTGTGTGTCCATGGGGAGGTGATTTCCACTGCACCAACA
>NW_021938941.1:26520-27528 GCF_001715985.3 Manacus vitellinus
GGGGAGCTGGGGGGGGTCGGGCTCTGCTGCCAGGGAACAAGGGACAGGAGGAGAGGGAACGGCCTCCAGCTGTGCCAGGGGAGGCTCAGGTTGGATATTGGGACAATTCCTGCATGGAAAGGGCTGTCCAGCCCTGACACAGCTGCCCAGGGAGGTGGTGGAGCCCCATCCCTGGCGGGATTTAAAATCCCTGTGGATGTGGCACTTGGGGACATGGCTCAGTGTGGCCTGGGCAGTGCTGGGGATGGTTGGACTCGGTGGTCTCAGAGGACTTTTCCAACCTCCTTCCAACCTCATTCCATGATTCTCTGCTGTGTTTTGAAGGTCTTTTTTTTGCTGGATGTCTAAAACCTGCCCAGTGGAGCCCGGGCAGGGCAAGGCCAGGGGCTGATGTTGGAGCTGCCACTGGGGCAGTCAGGGGGGACATCCACGTCCCTCCTGCTGTTCCCTGCCTGCTGCTGCTCCTGGTGGCAGCCAAACCCATCAGCTCCTGTGGTGGGTGCAGCTCTAGCACTGCCAGCGTGGCCAAGCTGATGATCCCTGCTGCTGCCAGCCAAGAAGTGACCTTAGAAACAACAAACAGGGCTCAGGTTAATCAGTACCATCGGGGGTGAGGTGATCCTCACCCCTCAGCCGAGTGTGGGCAGAGGGCAAACGGGCCTTGTTTTTCCTGGCACGGCCCTGCTCACTCCCGTGGGCCGGGGTTGGTGAGTTTTCTGCCTCCTGGCTCATCCTCAGCCTGATGGGAGAAGGTTCTTTGCCTTGTGCCCTCTTTGTGCCTAAGGAGATTTACAGGGAGCGGCCCTGCAGACTGGCTGGAGCTGCTCTGCTGATTGCACCCATGGTGTGGAAACGTGGGCCCGTGGCCTACAGCTGCCATGGGTCCTCCTGGGGAGCCTGGGAGCAGGATGGGATGTGCAAACCCCTCTTTGCCTGCTGTCCTCCCCCAGCCCACCCCGACTCCGGCCTGCCCGGTGTGAGAGGGGTGATGGTGTGAATCCCACCAGG
>NW_021938941.1:27797-29469 GCF_001715985.3 Manacus vitellinus
GTGGAATTGTTTTTCCGGGACAGGAAGGCTGTTAGTAGGCTCAGGGCTATAAATCTGTATTTTTTTCCTCTTTGGACGCATAATTGAATCTTCCAGCAGCCTCCTGGTTGCAAGATTGATGTTGTTTCCAAGCCCCACAAACCATTTGTGTCCATAAATCCCATCACGACTCCAGCCAGCTCGTCTGCGACGGCACCGCGGCCGCCGGGCCTGGCTCTGGCTCTTGGGGTGCCCTGTGGCTCCCTGGGGCACAGGAGGCCCCATCCAGGTGCCAGTGACAGGATTGTTGCTGCTGCCTTTGCTCTTCTCTGAAGGAGTTTCATCCCGAATCCCAAGGGAACTGTCAGGGCTGGGTCGGCTCCTTCCTGCGGCCGTGGCTGCCGACACGGTGCTGGTGTCGAGCAGGGCCTGGCACAGATGCCTGGCTGCTCTGGGAGGGAGCCTCTGGGAGGGATGAAACTCCTCCTGGGCACTTCTCCTTTTCCCTCTGACCCTCCCTCCCTGAAAACGAGGCAGAAATCCGAGTCCAGGCTGGTGGGAATGGTTGGTCGTGATAGAAAAGCCACCCCCGGAAGGATGTGGGTGACCACAGCAGTGTGTGGAGGCCCAGAATGCAGAAGGTGACAGTGAGGACAGAGGTGAGGGGATGACAGAGCTCAGACACTGCTGGGTTTGTGGCCTCGCAGGCCAAGAGGTGGAAGGGGCAAGTTTGGGAATGTCTGTAGGGAAGAAACCCGGCGAGGGAAAGCAGCTGGGGGAGGCTGGGCAGGGTTCTGTCCCTCACTGCAGCTCATTGGAATTCTGGGAGCGTCTGTCCTGGGCAGGCAGCCGTGTGCTGGGTGTCCCAAAGGGTGGCAGCCAGCCTGGCACCAGAGCCAGCCCCCCGTGCCCCGGGGGTGTCCCCTGAGCTGGCACAGCACCGCCAGAGACGTGTCCTGCCAGGAGACTGCCTGGAGCTGGGGGGAATTAGGAAGGATCCAAAGCCATGGGAGAGCGTCCAGGGGCCTAAAAAATGGTGGGGAAGGGTCTGGAGGGGAGACCACGAGGAGGGGCTGAGAGCACTTGGTGTGTTCAGCTGGAGAGGAGGAGACTGAGGGGACACCTGCAGCTTCTTCCCGAGGGGCAGCATGAATCCCTGCTCCCTGTGACCAGGGACAGGACCCAGGGAACGGCTGGAGCTGTGTCAGGGCAGGGTCAGGTGGGATCTCAGGACAAGGTTCCTCCCCAGAGGGTGGTTGGCACCGAACAGGCTCCCCAGGGACCCTGTCACAGTCCTGAGGCTGCCACAGCTCAAGGAGTGTTTGGACAACGCTCTGAGGGACAGGGTGGGATTGTTGGGGTGTCTGTGCAGGGCCAGGAGCTGGACCTGGTGATCCTTGTGGGTCCCTTCCAGCTCAGGATATTCCCTGATTCCATGGTTGTATCAACAAACCTCTGCAGAGCAGCTGCCCCCTCCCTCAAGAAACGGGTCCTTCCAGCTCTTTGAGCTCTGCAGGAGAGGTGGGAACGTGTGTGGCCATGGGGAAAAGCTGCCTTTTGACTGTTATCCCCAGTCTTTGCAGGGAGAGGGGAAAGCTTCCCAAGACATGAGCCTGGAAAAGCTTCCCCGAGGTTCCTCAGGAGCACGGAGGCTCCGGAGCTTCCCCCGCCTCGCTCCGAGCCTCGTGTCTGT
>NW_021938941.1:30563-36583 GCF_001715985.3 Manacus vitellinus
TGTCCCTGCCCATGGCAGGGGGTGACACTGGGTGAGATTTCAGCTCCCTCCCCACCCAGACCAGTCTGGGATTCTGTGCTGGGATTGGACTTGAGCAGGTGCCCCTGCTGGGGACCTTGGGGGGGGTTGTCCCAACCACAGGGAGCAGGTTCTGCCCCGATTGTGTGAGCCGAGGAGTTCCATAGGCTGTGGAATTTCCTTGGGATTCTTATCAAAGTGTTTCCTGGGGAAGAGGACTTTACCCAGGGAGATCTGTGTCAGAAGGGCTGTGGGAGCAGAGGGCAGCTCGTGCTGCTCTCCAGAGCCAAAGGATGTCCAGGTTTAACTCCCTGACTGGAGTTGTCTCACGCCTTGTCTCAGCCTTTCATTTGCATTTCTATTTTTATTCCCCCCACACACAAACACGCCCCGAGCACCTGAAATGTTGCAGAAGTGGTGGGATGAGGGGCAGGACCTCTCCCTCCTCGTTTTTCCCCACCCAGGCAGGGCAGAGCAGTTGGAGGCAGGTGCCTGGTGAAGGATCAGCATTTTCTCCTTGCTTTGTGTCTGGCTCAGAGAGCTGGAGTTGGCATTTCCAAAGGCTGGAGGGTGGGTGGGTGAGCACCAGGAGTGCCCTGGGTGCCCCATGCAGGGTCTCAGGGGGCTTTTTGGGCTATTCACACCGTTTTTGGGGAGATCCCACCCTTGACCCAAGAGCTGTTGCAGTGCCGAGACTCGGGTGGATTTTGTCCTCGTGGAAATCTCAGTATTCCTGGAACAGCAGTGATGGGACAAGGAGTAATGGATACAGATTGCAAGAGGGGAAATTTAGGTTGGATGCTGGGAAGAAATTCTGTGCTGTGAGGGTGGTGAGGCACTGGAACAGGGTTGTGGATGCCCCAAGTCTGGAAGTGTTCCAGGCCAGGTTGGATAAGTGGGATAGTGGGAGCTGTCCCCGCCCATGGTGGAGGGGTTGGGACCAGATGATCCTTAAGGTCCTGTGATTCCGGATCTCTGGCTTTCCCCGTGTGTTTCTGAGCCCTGACCTGTGGCTTTGTTTCCTCTGTGGTTCCCAGTACAGCGCCGTGGACAGCAACCCCCTGTCCCTGTACGTGATGCATCCCTTCTGGAACACCATCGTCAAGGTGAGCCCCGCCAGCCGCCTCTGGGACACCCTCAGCTGCCTCCTTTGGGGTGCCCCGAGCCCCCAGGGGCTGCCTGCAGCCTGCCCTGAGTCCCTGCATCCCATCCTGCTGCTCGGGATGCTCGGGATGCTCCGGACGGTGTCCCCGCAGCACGTGCTGCCTCGCCCGTGGTTTAAGGAGTTCCTCTGTTCTTTTGCTGCTTCCCCACAGATCTTCCCCACCTGGCTGGCCCCAAACTTGATCACCTTCTCTGGCTTCCTGCTCCTTGTCTTCAACTTCTTCCTCATGGCGTACTTCGACCCGGACTTCTACGCCTCCGGTAAGGCCGCGCGTTCCCGGGGGGATGTGGATCTGCCACTGGATGTGCTGGGAATTCCAGAGCGTGTGGGGGAGGCCCCTGGGTCTGGGCCTTCCCAAGTGATGGGACAGAGCAGGGGGTTGAACCCACTGGGCTTCTTGAGCAGGACTTGTCTGGGTACAACACCTTCCCTCCAGCTGCCAGAGGAGTGAGCTCCTGGCGTCAGGTGGGAGAGGGAGGAGCAAACAGCTGGAATCTTGGGCAGGAATTGGCTCATCCTACAGAGGGAGGAGCAAACAGCTGGAATCTTGGGCAGGAATTGGCTCTTTCTACGGAGCAGACAACAACCCAGTGCCCTTGTTTTCAAATCACAGGGTGACGTGGGAAGCGCTGCTTCCCTGGAACCGGCAGCCTCATTCCTCACATCCCTGCTCGCTGCCCTCTTGCAAAACACTCCACCCCTGCAGACCAACCAGGCCAAATCCTCCTCCTCAGCCTCCCTGTTCACAGCTTTGAGCTTTCCAACACTGCCTGTGATTCCAAAGGCTCGGTTGTCCCTTCCCTCGTGGCAGAATCCCAGGGAAAGAGTTACAGCGGGATAACTCTCCGTGGATCCCTCTGTGTGTTTTCTCTCCCTCTGCCCCTGCCAGGGTTGGGTTGGGTTGCTTTGGAGAGTTCATTCTTGTTCTTCTAAAGCTGGGCCCCTCATCAAAACACAGTTAAGTGGGAAGATCCTGGTTTCTGGGGATTGCCTTTGTTGGTGGGTGGGCGAGTCCAGGCTGTCGAGAGCTCGGGTGGCATCGGGGGCTGTTTGCCAAGATTTGGGTCGTGTTTGGTCCTTGGGCCATGGAGGAAAAGCTGATTCTCCCCACGACATCAGACATCCAGAATCATGGAATTATAGAATGGTTTGGCTTGGAAGGGACCTTCAAGACCCTCCAGTCCCACCCCCTGCCATGGGCAGGGACACCCTCCACTAGCCCAGGTTGCCCCAAGCCACGTCCAACCTGGCCTTGGACACTTCCAGGGATCCAGGGGCAGCCACAGCTTCTCTTGGGAACTTGTGCCAGCCCCTCCCCACCTCACAGCCAGGAATTCCTTCCCAATGTCCCATCTCTCCCTGCCCTCTGGCAGCAGGAAGCCAATTCCCCTTGTTCTGTCCCTCCATCCCTTGTCCCCAGTCCCTCTCCAGCTCTCCTGGAGCCTCTTTAGGCTCTGGAAGGATCTCTCAGGTCTCCCTGGATCCTTCCCTTCTCCAGGTGACCCCCCAGCTCTCCCAGCCTCTCAAAAGTTGCCTTTGGAGGGGTGGTGACGCTCTTGCTTTGGGACCCTTTTTCATCCATGTTTTGCATGTCCCTCTTGGAAAAAGAACCTTTCCTTGTGCTGATGGAGCCTCCAGAGCCTTGTGCCTTCCCTCCTCCTGGGATGGCTTTGTGGGCGTGACCCTCTGCTGCTGGGAAGGCACCATCCTGCTGCCCTGAGGAAACAGGGAGTGGCATTCCATGGAATCACTGTTCCTTCAGGAGACCTCCCCGTGCCCTCCCGCTGTTTACTGGGGGTGGCATTCCAAGGAATCACTGCTCCTTCAGGAGACCTCCCCGTGCCCTCCCGCTGTTTTCCAGCACCCCTCTGGCTCCCTGGCCATGCTGGCTCCCTGCCAGGGCCATGCTGTGGGAGGTGGGGGTGCCATGAAGGAGCAGCTCCTTTTCCATTGGAGGGATGGGACTGGAGACTGAGCAGGGAATCCTGGCACGGAGACCGGGAATTGCCACATCCCGGAGAGGCTCCACCTGATGCTCTGAGCGAGGGATCAAGGAGAGTCCCCTGCACACAACTCTGTGGCACTGCAGTGGGGATACAGATCTGGCCCCAGTTCTTAGATCCTGTGGTTTTTGGGGATCTGGAGACAGAGGAGAAGTTAAATCCTGGAAGGAAAATTCCTCAGTGTCCTGGTTTCATGAGCTGTTGTGGAGCAGCTCCGCCGTCACATCCCGAAAAGTTCACATCCCGGTCTCACTGAGTTGTGCAGGTGCTTTGGCCTCCTGGGCCAAAACAAACCCCCCTGGGAGCTCGTCCTGAGCTGTCCTGACTCGGCTCTGTCTGATCCCTGCAGCTCCTGACCACCAGCACGTTCCCAACGGAGTGTGGATCGTTGTGGGGCTCCTCAACTTCATGGCCTACACGTTAGGTAAGAGTGTTCCTGCTGGGCTGTGCTCACCTGGTCGTGCTGTGGCTGCGTGTCACCCGGTCTCTGAGCCCCCTGGGAAATGTTGGATTCTGTCTCCCGCCAGGCACTGATCCAGCTGCTCCTGGGTCTGCTGGAGCAGCTTCTGGGAGCTGCTTTGCAAAGTGGAGAGAAGGAAGTTGTCCCAGAGCAGCAGATGAGGAAAGGAGGAAACTGGAACCGAGACAAATTTGAGATAAATTGTGAAATCCTGTCTTGGGTCTGCTTTAAATAGTCAGGAATCACAGAATGGTTTGGGTTGGGAGGGAACTTAAAGCTCATCCAGTGCCACCTCCTGCCATGGGCAGGGACACCTCCCACTAGCCCAGGTTGCTCCAAGCCCCGTCCAACCTGGCCTGGGACACTTCCAGGGATCCAGGGGCAGCCACAGCTTCTCTGCCCAACCTGGGCCGGGGCCTCCCTGCCCTCCCAGCCAGGAATTCCTTCCCAGTCTCCCATCTCTCCCTGCCCTCTGGCAGTGGGAAGCCATTCCCTGGGTCCTGTCCCTCCAGGCCTTGTCCCCAGTCCCTCTCCAGCTCTCCTGGAGCCCCTTTAGGCTCTGGAAGGGGCTGCTTTAAGGAATACAGAGGAAATACAAGGCACTAAACGTAACCTTGTCAGCCTGTTGCGTTTCCAGCCTCCCGTGGATCAGGGTGGGTAGGAATCCCACTCCCCACTCCCTGCCAGAGGGTGGGAGCGGTGGCAGCCTCCGTCCCCCGTGCTTTGTGTGTGGGTTGTCCAGGAGAACTGCCCCTTCCTTCTGCTCCTCCCAGATGGAGTGGACGGGAAGCAGGCGCGCCGGACCAACTCCAGCACCCCCCTGGGGGAGCTCTTCGACCACGGGCTGGACAGCTGGGCCTGCGTGTACTTCGTGGTGACCGTCTACTCCACCTTCGGCCGCGGCTCCACCGGCGTCAGCGTCTTCGTGCTCTACCTCCTGCTCTGGGTGGTCTTGTTCTCCTTCATCCTCTCCCACTGGGAGAAGTACAACACGGGCATTCTGTTCCTGCCCTGGGGATATGACATCAGCCAGGTGGTGAGTGCCCAACCAGCCCCCGGGAGCTGCCAGGGTGTGCCCACCCAGCACGGGGTGCGAGGGAGGAGCTGGCTCTGCTCGCCTCCAGAGCCTTGTCGGTCGTGGAATTTTCCCCTTGGAGGTGGACTCTCTGGGAAAACAGAGGTTTGAAGGGTGGGCACTGCCTTGTCTTTCCTCTCTCCCTGGTTCTCAGTGCATGTTTTGGCCACCTGAAGTGTGGCTTCGGGCAGTTTCCTGCGTGGCACCGGTGTGGGTGAGTTCAAGGCTGGAGGTTTGGGGTGCCCTTTGGCGCTATTGGGACAGGTGCCAAAACCACAGCGGGGTTAATTGGCTCGTTAATTGGCTGTGCCTGGAGCAAAGGTTCCCGGGGAGGTGCCCCCCCATACCCTGGTGCCTGGGCAGTGGGCGTTGAGACTGATGGTGATGGACCCTCTGGGGTGTTGGGGTGTCCATCCCTCGTTAAGGAATTCTCTGCAGGGAGCTTTTTGTGATGACAGCTGGCACGAGACAGGTCCCCTGTATTGCTGCCACTGCCTTCCACTCACCCAGGTTGCTCCAGGCCCTGTCCAACCTGGCCTTGAACAATTCCAGGGATGGGGCAACCACACGTTCTCTTGACAACCTGTGCCAGTGTTTTACCACCCTCATTGTAAAAAAGCCTCTTATATCTGATTACACCTGTTCTATTTATCTTCTGGCTCATCAGGTGCTGGGTGGGAAGTGCAACAAGCTGGAAGGAGAGTTCAGTGAATGCAGCTGCACTATAATAATTATAATAATCATCTCTCCTGGTAAAGGACTCTGGAGCTGAACCCCAGATAACTCTGAGCCCTTTCTCCACAAGTGTTGCTTAACACCCGTGCTTTCAGCTCGTGCCCCTTGCAGAAGGGCAGGGCTGGAGGGCTGAGCTGCCCTGCAGCGTGTTCCACCAGTTCAGGGGGGCTGGTAAAGCTGAAATATTCCCTGTGAGCCTTTGCCCTGTAATCCAGCAGGAGATGGATAAGAAAATGTCCCTGAGTGAACCCTCTGGGGTCACTGGAACTTGTGGTGTAAAACCTGTCACTGTGCTCGGGACATCTCGTGGGTTCTGGCTGAGCAAGGGCATCCTGGCTCCTGGTCCTGCCCTTCTCCAGGAATCACTGAGGTTGGAAAAGCCCTCTGAGACCATCGAGTCCAGCCATGCCCCAGCACTGCCCAGGCCACCACTGACCTGTGTCCCCATGTGTCACATCCACAGGGCTTTTAAATCCCACCAGGAGTGGAGAATCCACCACCTCCCTGGGCAGCTGTGCCAGGGCTGGACAGCCCTTTCCATCAAGGAATTGTCCCAATATCCCA
>NW_021938941.1:39703-41403 GCF_001715985.3 Manacus vitellinus
TTTTCAAGTTATAATGACAACTTTTTTGGCACTGTGGGCACTGGAAGTGTTTGCACACAGCTGGAGAAGCTGCAAACTGCCTTTGTTATGAAGACTGGAGCACGTCACTCGTGGCGTTTGCACTCGCCTCACGTCCCATTAGAACTGTGTTATAATTAAACTTTCTCCCCCGTCTAAAGCACAATACCGGGCTCATTAATGCAGCTCTTTCAAATGGAAATGTCTTTAATTTATAGCAGACCTCAGTTTTAATTACAGCCCTTGGAGCAGAGGTAGGAGCACCTACTTCTGAACGTGCTGAGCGGCTCCTGGGGCGCCCTCGGGGCTGTATTTTGTTGCAAGGCCCTCAAAGCAGGGCCTGGGCAGCTGCACAAACAGGGGGCACATGAGGGACCCTCAAAGCAGGGCCTGGGCAGCTGCACATGCAGGGGGCACATGAGGGACCCTCGAAGCAGGGCCCAGGCAGCTGCACATGCAGGGGGCACGTGAGGGACCCTCTGCCAGGGCCCTGATGTGGCTCTGTTCTCTTCCAGCCTGTGCTCTCACTGTGACGCTGCCCATGAGCCTGTACAACTTCTACAAGTGAGTTTTTGGGATCCCGGGGTGGTTTGGGTGGGAAGGGACATTAAATGAATCCAGTCTCACCCCTTGCCATGGGCAGGGACACTTTCCACCAGCCCAGGTTGCTCCAAGCCCCGTCCAGCCTGGCCTGGGACACTTCCAAGGATCCAGGGGCAGCCACAGCTTCTCTGGCCAACCTGTGCCAGGGCCTCCCCACCCTCCCAGCCAGGAATCCCTTCCCAATCTCCAAACTCTCCCTGCCCTCTGGCAGTGGGAAGCCATTCCCTGTGTCCTGTCCCTCCATGCCTTGTCCCCAGTCCCTCTCCAGCTCTCCTGGAGCCCCCTCAGGTATTTCCTGGGGGCACAACCAGGGATCTCCCATTGATTCCATGTATTTTTGTTTCTTTCCTTGTGTTCCAGGGCCTATAAAAGCAACACCTTGAAGCACCACTCTGTGTATGAGATCCTGCTGCCCCTCGTGTCCCCGGTGCTGCTGTTCCTGCTCTGCACCACGTGGATCTTCCTGTCCCCCTCTGACATCCTGGAGGTCCAGCCCAGGCTCTTCTACTTCATGGTTGGAACAGCCTTTGCCAACATCTCTGTGAGCAGCTTTTGCTTTATGCTTGAGAAACTGGAGAATTAGTTAAATTGAGTGTTCTCAGAGGCTCGTGCACCCTCTGTGCTGTGAGCAGCAAAGTGCTGATGGGAAGGGAGCTCCTGCTTCATTTTTGGGGGTAAATGTAAAAGGGCGGGGACTAATTTTTTGGTCAGAATCTGACCTAGCTGCATGCTCACAGATTTGCAGAATCCTTGAGGTTGGGAAGGGCTTTTAAGATCATCAGGTCAAGCCGATCCCCCAGCACTGCCCAGGCTGATCCACACTGAGCCATGTCCCCAAGTGCCACATCCACAGGGCTTTTAAATCCCGCCAGGGATGGGGCTCCACCACCTCCCTGGGCAGCTGTGCCAGGGCTGGACAGCCCTTTCAATGCAGGAATTGTCCCAATATCCCACCTGAGCCTCCCCTGGCACAGCTGGAGGCCGTTCCTGGGACACCTCCAGGGCTGGGCACTCCAAACCTCCCTGGGCAGCCCCTGCCAAGGCCTCACCACCCTTTCCAGCAGGAAATTCCTCCTCGT
>NW_021938941.1:42703-45835 GCF_001715985.3 Manacus vitellinus
TCCAGCTCCAACGTGGAGCCTCAGAGTGGAGTTCCAGCTGTAATTCCAGCCAGGAGTAACAGCCAGGTTGTCCTGTCTTTCCAGTCAGGGCAAAGAGGCTCCTGTGCAAGAAGGATTTGAGTAACTAAGAAGCTTAAAAGAAGTTTGGTCTTGGAATCACAGCTGGAGATGGGACTGACTGGGTGGGAAAATCCTCCTGCCCACCTTTGCCATCCCCTCCCAGGAGCCTCCCAGAGACTGTTCCCCTCCTTCCCTCCCTCCATCTTTCTGGAGGCCCATCCGTCCCTTCTTCCAGGATAAAAGTCACTTGGAGCTGAAGAGCCTTTAAAGGCTTTGTGACTGGGGCATAACCCCAAACTGCTCCGAATTTGGGAGGGATGATTAGGAACAAACCCTCTGTTCCCAGCTCAGCCTCCTTCCGCGGGAAGTATCCGGCCCCCAATTTGAATGGATCCAGGGATGGGTTTTTATATAGTAATCTGAGATATCAAATTAAGTTCAGCAAAATAATGAAAGCAGTGCTGGGAGGAGCAGAGAGGGAGCAGGGTAAAATGTGAGGGGGAAAATCCTGCAAACCTGGGCTCAGGGCAGCATTCCCAACTCGGGAGGGCAGGAACAGCAGTGAGCCTGATTCCAGGGAGGCCAGGCTGTCACCTGGGGAGGTGTGGGAAGGCAGCAGGGCTGCTCCCTGTGGAGCCAGTGCCTGGCCAGCCCCGACACCAGGGACACAGATCCGTGGGGAGCGTGCAGGGTGGGCACAGGGGGTGCAGGGGGTGGCAGGGGCGTGTTCCTGGGAGCAGGTCTGGCTCTCTGCCCTCTCCCCTCGGCCCTGCCAGCCTGGCTAACCCGTTCCTGTGTGTGCCCTGTCCCCAGGTGAGCCAGCTGAGCAGGCACTTCAACATCCGGCCCTTCTCCCTCAAGAAGCCCACCCCGGACTGACTAGGGCTGGAGGAGGAGAGAGTGGGCCTGCGCTCCGCAGAGGGACTGTAAATACCTGCTGCAAACCCCTGTAAATACTTCGGCCATCCCACAGACCCAGCCTCCTCCCCCTGGACGGGCACCAGGGCTGGGACACGCCGGGGACACCCCCACCCTCCTCTGGCACCGCAAAGGGGCTTCGCCTGGAGCTGGAGCAGGAGGAGCCTCCGGGTCACTGCTACTGTATCTGAGACCAGCTGAATGTTCCCAGGGAAACGTCCAACGCCGGCTCTTGCTCAGGTAAAGCTGGACGGGGATGCAAAGGCTTTACCTGAGCAAAGCCCCTCTGGGCCTGTCACCAAAACCAACACGGGGCTCGTTTCTCCCAGGTCGGGGGAACATCCTGGTGGTCGGGGGAGCTCCTGGCTGTCCCCAGCCCTGCTGGACAGCTCTCGGCCTGGGCTGGTACCTCTGGGGCACATGGTGACAGCTCTCCCACGCTCTCTCCTGCCTTCCTGCATTTGGGCAAATATTGCACCTTTTTTAAGAGGGGGGGAAAAAAAAAAACCCCAGACACACACAAAACTTGTAGTTAAATCCTGACTGATGGGGGGGGGGGGGGGCTTAAAACGTCAGGTCTCAATTTCCTGTAAGAGTGGGACTGTGGCTTCTGCCTGCCCTGCTCGAGCTGTGGGTGCCTGGGACCACATCTCAGCCACATCCCTGCCTGCTCGTGTGTGTTCCCAGTCCAGGAATGGGGTCTGGGCTCCCAGTGGCCACGGGAAGTGTCTGAGCCCACAGGGCTGAGCTCCCACGTCTTCCTCCCAGCAGGGCTGTGCTGTTGTGGTCGGCTCTGCGGGTCCTTGGCTGCCTGAGCCACCACCCCCAGGCACAGCCCAGCCCTTCCCACCAGCGCTTCCACCGCCTGCAGAAGCACCCGGAGCCTCGTGTTGGTTGTGTGTGCACCTTCAGAGCCCTCACTGGGGGGGAGGATGTGGTGGGAACCCTCCCAAACCCCACTGTCTCCTCGTCCCCAGCGGCCGCGTGTCTCATCCAGGGATCTCTTTGTTTACTGTCCGCTTGTCCAAGACGTGTGTGCATTGATCTGACTTTTTTTAATTTGTTTTTGTGATTGAGTTCGAGTGGGGTGGTGAAGACTGAATGCTGATTTTCTTTTCCTGTTGGCTTGATTTAATGCAGACCTGTGCTTGAATGAAGAGTGTAGCTTAAAGCCAGGCTCTGGAAAGGCTGCATCCGGAAGCGAACAAGCACAGCAGATAGTGCAGGTGTAACTGCCATGGGAACAAAGTCCTCCAGACTCTGATTACTGTGCAACGTGGGGCACAACAGCCTGGTCAGGGCGTTTTCCTTCTGCAGGAGGAGGCTCCTGCTGCTCTAGGAAACCTCCAACGTGTGAGTTACAGCAGCAAGTAACTGCTGTCTGATGGGTTTGCTTTTGTGAATTGGAATCACCGTCACGCAGGAGACGAGACTTGAAACCCTGAGGTTCAGCTCGTGAGTTCGTGGGGCTCAACTCGGGGCCACTTGGTCACCCCTTGGTCAGCCCATGGTCACATGGTACGGCCTGTGAGGAGCAACTGGGGCCTCCCCCAGGGCTGAGGAGTGAGCAGGTACCTCCTGAGGGCTGAGGAACAGACAGGTACCTCCTGAGGGCTGAGGAACAGACAGGTACCTCCTGAGGGCTGAGGAACAAACAGGTACCTCCCCCAGGGCTGAGGAACAGACAGGTACCTCCCCCAGGGCTGAGGAGTGAGCAGGTACCTCCTCCCTGGGCTGAGGAGTGAGCAGGTACCTCCCCCTGGGCTGAGAATGAACAGGTACCTCCCCCAGGGCTGAGAATGAACAGGTACCTCCCCCTGGGCTGAGGGATGAACAGGTACCTCCCCGAGGGCTGACAACAGACAGGTACCTCTCCCAGGGCTGAGGAGTGAGCAGGTACCTCCTGAGGGCTGAGGAACAAACAGGTACCTCCTGAGGGCTGATAATGAACAGGTACCTCCTCCCTGGGCTGAGGAGTGAGCAGGTACCTCCCCCAGGGCTGAGGAGTGAGCAGGTACCTCCCCCAGGGCTGAGAATGAACAGGTACCTCCTCCCTGGGCTGAGGAGTGAGCAGGTACCTCCCCCTGGGCTGAGAATGAACAGGTACCTCCTCCAGGGCTGAGGAATGAACAGGTACCTCCCCCTGGGCTGAGG
>NW_021938941.1:46155-47537 GCF_001715985.3 Manacus vitellinus
GGAACAAACAGGTACCTCCCCCTGGGCTGAGAATGAACAGGTACCTCCCCCTGGGCTGAGAATGAACAGGTACCTCCCCCAGGGCTGAGAATGAACAGGTACCTCCTGAGGGCTGAGAATGAACAGGTACCTCCCCCTGGGCTGAGAGTGAACAGTTACCTCCCCCTGGGCTGAGGGATGAACAGGTACCTCCCCCAGGGCTGAGAATGAACAGGTACCTCCTCCCAGGGCTGAGGAGTGAGCAGGTACCTCCCCCTGGGCTGAGAATGAACAGGTACCTTCCCCAGGGCTGCCACCCATCGTGGGAGGCTCTGGCTGTCCATGTGTTCACGTGTCCATGTGGCTGCGACGTGGCCGGGAAAGGGGGCGGGTGCTTTTCAGAGTTTATTTAATAAAGTCCCTTCCTCCCATCCCTTTTACTGATGTTGTACAGAGAAAAAAAAAAAACCCTCAGTGGGCAAATGAACCGGGCTGCACTTGAGTTTTTGGCTGTTTAATGTTGTTCACTGAAACATAATTATGGAGATAAATTTCAGTGCCGCTCACCCGGGAATCGGAGGGAACCTTAAACTGGGACACACTTCCCTGGGACAGGGAATGGATGGCAGAGCGTGGGGGTTGGATGGTTTCCTGTCTAGTTGTGTGTTTGCAGGGCCAGGGGAGGACTGAGCTGTTCCCTCAGGCCTCCAGCTGAGCTCTGGGCTCCCAAACCCAGCCCTTGCCTGGTCCTGGCTCTTCCCACGGGCATGGCTGGGCCCGCAGGACTGGGATGCTGCTGGTGCTGGGAGGAGTTGTCTGAGCTCAAACCTCAGTGTGTGGGAGAAACATCTCTTCCCCTGAACTGGAACTGCTTCCTCTGCACAGGCTTTGTCTCTGGGCAGTCCTGGCCTTTTGGTGCCTTAATTGATTGCACCTTGACACTAAAAAAAAAAAATCTCCTTAAATCAGTGCTGGGTTGGGCTGGTTGTCCCTGGTGCCACCAGAGCAGGGAGGGAGCAGAGCCCACCTCAGTGATTCGTGCTGCTGAGGAGGGGGAGTTCTCCTTGGGCTGGTGGAAATCCAGTGATTTCTGCTCCTGGATCCTGAGAGGGGAATGGAAACGAGCAGAGAGCAAAGCCCGTGGGCAGGGTGGGGTGTGGCAGCTGAGGAACAACCCGTTTATCCATCACTCTGGTGTTGGGTCTGAAGGATAAATGTGTTCCTGGGTAACAGCTCCTGAGGGGGATGTCCCAGGGGGGAGGTCACTAGCTAGGCTCTGTCCTCCCCAAGGGATGTGCTCCTGGGGATGGAGGGCACCTGTCCTGGCTCCTCAGCTCCTCAGCTGACCTGTGCTGTCTGTTCTTCCAGGGATAATGTTAGTTCAGGTTGCTCCAAGCCTTGGA
>NW_021938941.1:47987-49097 GCF_001715985.3 Manacus vitellinus
GCAGGGACTCGGAGCTGTCCTGATCTCGGGTCAGCTCTGGGAGGCCCCTAAACTCTTCTCCTGCTTGGGATAGACGTGGACAATCCCCAGGGAAGCAGTGCTTTTGGGAAAACAGCCTTGGCTGCTCCTGCCTTTGGCACCTGTGCTGTGTCAGAGCAGGGCCTGAGGTGACACCGAGGCTGCTCTTGGTGGGACAGGGAGAGGACAAGAGGGAACGGCCTCCAGCTGTGCCAGGAGAGGGTCGGGTTGGATACTGGGAACAATTCCTTCCTGGAAAGGGCTGTGCAGCCCTGGCACAGCTGCCCAGGGCAGGGGGGAGTCCCCATCCCTGCAGGGATTTAAAAGCCCCGTGGAGGTGGCACTTGGGGACACGGGTGAGGGGTGGCCTGGGCAGGGCTGGGGGAGCAGTTGGGCTCGATGGACTCTGAGGGTTTTTCCAACCCAAATTATCGGTGGTGACAACGGGAGCTCTTTGCTTGTGGGAAAGGGTCACTGCTGGTGTGTAGAGGACCCTTTGGCCCACCCGGGTGTGGTCAGACCTGGCTTGGGAGGTCTCTGGGCTGGTCTCCAGGGGAGTGGCCGGGGCGTCCCTGCCCCAGGTTCTCAGGAATTCGCTGCTCACCCTCCCAATGTTCATCCAGTCAGAGCTGGGGCCGTGCTCCAGGTTGGACACTTCAAAATCCACCCCCCTCCCTCCCCATCTCCCAGCAGGGACACTGCCCTGCCCCTGTCCCCTGGAGTGGACGCTGTCCCTGTCCCCTGGCAAAGCCCTGATGGCTCTCCCCGAGTCCCGGCTCCGGGGGTTCAGGTACTGCAGTGGGTGTGGAGCCCGGTCTGTTCGATGCTATTACTGAAATATTTATTGTGTTTGAACCAAACGAAAAAAACTATTAAAGATCAGTAAAGAATAAAATTTTCCACGCCTTTTACGGGTGTTTGTCTTTCCTTTCTGCTGAACGTGCTGAGGGTGGAGGTGCAGCAGGGAAGGGGCTGGAGGGCAGCGGGCACAGGTGGATTCCTACAATGACAGGGTGGTCGGGGGGGGAAGGGACCTTAAAGACCATCTCATTCCATGGGCAGGGACACCTCCCACCAGCCCAGGTTGCTCCA
>NW_021938941.1:50486-52204 GCF_001715985.3 Manacus vitellinus
GCTGCTCCCGCCCTCCCGGGAATGCTCCCACCCTTCGGGGCTGCTTCCACCCCCCTCCCGACACTCCTCCCGCTCTCCCGGGTTTCCCCTTCTCCCCTCCCGGCCTTCTGCCACCTTCCCGGGCTGCTCCCACCTTCCCGGGCTGCTCCCACTTTCCTGGGCTGCTCCCGCCCTCCGTTTGGACCCCGCACAGTTACGGGACGAAAGTACTCTGTAAGTTAATCTCTTTATTTTGGAAGCTTATTAGGAAGGAAAACCATCGAACGAGGACTCGGCCCCCTCTGCCGGGCGAGAGGAGGATTTACCGGAGCCAGTGGCGGGACAGGCGGGTGTCCCTTTGGACTCGCTGTGTCCGGGACAGCAAATCCCAGAGCTGGTGAGAGCCGGGGCTGCGGGAACGCTGAGGAAATCCTGCCCCGGGAGTCGAGCTTTGGTCCCTACACTCCCCCCGCGTCCGACAGAGAACGGAGGTTTCCCTTCCCCACCTTTTGCTATTGATGTATTTATTAAAAACACTTTTTATTACCCTTTACGGAAGTGGCCAGATTAAGTTCTAATTGAGCTTCTGCATTTCTGATTTCCTTTCTGCGTGACCTAAGGACATCCTCAAACACTTCCTGAGGAGCAAACCAGCGGGCAGGGTCACAGAGGGGCAGCAGGAATAAAGAGGAATCTGTTACATCTGTCCCTTACCTCAGCTGAGCCTCCAGGTCGGGGCTGGGCAGCAGCTGGTGGGTGCAAGAAACTGTTTCTGTCATAAAAAGGATTCAGGGGACCTTTAAAAGTCCCTTCCAGCCCAAACCAGTGTGTGATTCCATGATTTTGAAGAGCAAACACCTGGTGGCAGTTCCACCACAAACGCCACAGGAACAATCCCCAAGGCATTTCAGGGGAGGGGAGGGAAAGAAAACAGCCATTCCGTGTGTCTTGTCCTGATTTATTGTGGTTGTTACATCGGTGACATTCATTTGTCAGATGCAATTTGCTCATTCCAACAGCCTTTGGATGTCGTGCAGCAAAACTGCCCCCTCAGAGCCCAGCTCAGCCCCTAGGACTGACCCCCCTGCCCCAAAGAGCTGCTCCTGCCCACGGCATTCACCCCCCTCAGCCCACCCGCCGCCAGTGCTTCACGTTCTCTCCGTCTCCAAACTTAGTTCTCTGCACAGAGCTTTGCAATCATTTTTGTTCCCCACTGGGAGAAGTCCTGAGGAGTTCCCAGAGGGAGCAGACAGGTTACGAGGAGCCTGCGGAGACTCCGAGCCACGTCGGCTGTTCCTCTGCTGGAAGTGCAATAGAGCGTGTTCATCAGATACAAATCGCTGGCTGAGGAGCTAAAAGGGATTGATAAAGGCCACAAAGGCCCCCTCGGAGGAGGAGGGGGTGTAGGATTTGTTAGTGCACTGAGGTGGCATCGCCGGGCACGGGACGGACGGGCACCGCTTTACTGGGGGTAAAGCTCCACGATCATCGCGTGGCCCTGCAAGGGGAGAGAGGGAGAGAACGTCACAGGAGTGACTGATGATGGGAGAAAAGGCTCATCATTCCAGACACGGCCCAGGACTCCCAGCCACGGCACCGGGAAGGTGAGTCACAGGCTGGACACGATCCCAGCTGTGCCCAGGGGGGCAGGAGGCCAATGGCCCCGGGGCTGTGCCAGCACTGCTGGGGCAGCAGGGCCAGGGCAGTGCCCTCCCTGTGCTGGCACTGCTGGGGCACCT
>NW_021938941.1:55320-59586 GCF_001715985.3 Manacus vitellinus
CCATCACAGCCACAGTGACATCCCTTCTGCAGGGTCCATGGCACCACTCCGCCCCCCCATTCACAGCCACAGTGACATCCCTCCTCTGCAGGGTCCATGGCACAGCTCTGCCCCTGTCACAGCCACAGTGACATCCCTCCTCTGCAGGGTCCATGGCACAGCTCTGCCCATCCCACTCCCACTGGGACATCACCCCTGTCACTCCCGGGGTGCCGAGGTGCCCCCTCCAACCCTGGGTGGGGGTTCCTGCCCCAGCTGCTTCCCCTCCTCCCCTCCTGCTCACACCCCAGCAGGGTGGGAGGGCCTCAGGGGATGCAGTGTCTGATGGGACACTTCCCAATGGTCCCCAGCACCACCTACCCCAGCAGCAGCTGGTCCTTGGGATCCTGGGACACGTACACGAAGTCCCTGCGTGGGAAAAAGGCTGTCAGGGACAGGGAGAGGGGCAGGGAGCCAGGGCAGGGAGCCAGGGCAGGCTGCAGAGGCCACGTGGAGCAGCCCCTCTTACCTCAGGTAGGCCTTGGGTTTGTACCCCATGGCCAGGGCCTTCTCCTCGGACATGAGCAGGATCGCCGACGCGCCGTCCGTCTGGAACAGGGGGAGAAGCCGGGTCAGGGCTGAGGGAGCAGCACCCCCTGCACACAGTGGGCCCAGCAGGACACAGGGAATGGCTTCCCATTCATGAGAGAGGTGGGAGATTGGGAAGGAATCCTTCCCTGGGAGGGTGGGCCCAGGCTGCCCAGAGAAGCTGTGGCTGCCCCTGGATCCCTGGAAGTGTCCCAGGCCAGGTTGGACGGGGCTTGGAGCAACCTGGGATAGTGGGAGGGGACGGGACTGGATGATCTCTCATGCCCCTCCCAACCCAAACCATTCTGGGCTCCCATGAAGTTCAGACTGGAGCTGCTGCCCTCTAGAATTATCACATCATCAATCCCATCCCGGGACAGAATTCCTGCGTGTGCCTGAGAAGGACAAACCCTCACGAGGCAGCTACAGGAGAGCAAACAGGTTGAGAGAACCCCAAGCTTCAGGGGTTCAGTTACTGATTTCAGAACGAAACAATCCAGTCCCCAGGCTCACCAGATTATAACCGAGCTCCGAGTCGTGCTTGGCAAATCTGGAAGCAGGGACATTAAAAGGGGAATGCTCATTCCCAGGTTTTACCAGCTTGAGCTACCTGCCTATGGGAGGATGGAGTGCACAGTGTTGCCCTCTGGCTGGCAGTGGTGGGAACAGGAATTATTACCAGGAAGGAGGAGTTGGCTGCTGTCACAGTTCCATAGGGCTTGACAAACGCCGGCTTCAGCTTCCCCATCTGCTCCATGGAGGAGGGCCGGATCCCGTTGTCCTTGGTGACCGTGTCTTTGCCTGTCGAGGGCAAAAAGCACTTTAAAATATCAGAATCTTGAAATATACCTGAATTTTCACATCAGGATTCCCAAGGAGGGGGAAAAAAAAATAATCAGAAAATCGTGATTTTTATGACAAGCGGGAAGAGGAAAAAAGGGAAAACCCGTTTGTGGCATCAGGATATTTAACATGGCCAAAACCAGCACTTTAAAACTGAAGGTAGCTCACTTTTTCTCTGAAGACAGCAAAAACAAAGTGCTGAAATTATTTACTGCAAGGAAGAACTACCACAGCTGATAAAAGAACTTAAATTTAGGTTAAAAAGACTAAATGGAGAACTGGGCCTAAATCAGTTCACATTTACGTGCTGAGTTTTGAGGAGTTAAGAGCTCTGGGAAGAACCAAACATATCCATCTTTGACTATGCCAACTGCTAAATAAACCTGTTAACAAAAAGGACCAATTTTACAATGAAGAGCACACAGAACTGTGGATCTACATGGAAAATCTTCCAGGATATTAACTGTATTGCACCACAGTGTGCCCACATGGGCTGGGGATGAGGGAGACACCAGGAAAGGCCATGGAAAGGACAGTTTAAATACTCTCTCCAGACTGTTTCACCTCCCAGCAGTGAGTGTGAGGCCTGGTGAGCTGGAGCCTGCCACACTCCAGCCCTTCCTACCCAGCCCCTGAGTTACCAGACCAGGATTTTCTAAGGCTTTCTGCCTGTTGTTAATATTCAGTATTAACACATTAATTCTCTGGGGAGTGAAGGTGGGCTCTCTTGCCTGGCTGGAGGAGCAGGGGGATTCCTGGCCCAACCAACCTGCCTTTCCTTGCTCTGTCACCACGGCAGCTCAGGTATGGGGTGGGCAAGACAAAAGTTAGGTATGTAAAAATATGACAGGGGGCAGGGTTGGATGGGATGTAGGGAAGAAATTCCTCCCTGGGAGGGTGGGCAGGCCCTGGCACAGGTTGCCCAGAGAAGCTGTGGCTGCCCCTGGATCCCTGGAAGTGTCCAAGGCCAGGCTGGACAGGGCTTGGAGCCACCTGGCTGAGGTGGGAGGTGTCCCTGCCCATGGCAGGGGGTGGCACTGGATGGGCTTTAAGGTCCCTTCCCACCCAAACCAGCCTGGGATCCTGTGCTTCCATACCCAGACACTCCTGTTCCCAAACCCGCCGCTCCGCCCGCGGCTTTCCGGGGACAGTCAGAGGGTAAAATAAATCCACCCCAGAGCTCCGTGGGTGTGCCCCCCTGGCACTGGAACACGAGCACTCTTACCTGGCACTTTGAAGGGCACCACGTCCAGCAGCAGCCCCTCGTCCTGGGCCTTCTTGGCCAGCGTGTGGGAGCGCAGGGCGTACTCGTCCTGCTCCAGGCGGGACACGCCGAAGGCGGCGGCCAGGCGGTCAGCAGAGTGCCCCATGGTCTCACTGGTGGAGAACTCGGCCACAGCCGGGAGCTGCAGCCGGGGGGGCAAGGTCAGCACGGCCAAAACTACCCCTGAGCAGCACCCAGAGCTCAGGAGTGGCTTGACTTTTTCCCTGTTGGTTCAGAGCTACCCAAGGAACGCACAACGACCATTCCGGGTCAAACGCGTCAGAGAAACCAGCACTTTCCAAGGTTTTAGGGGAAAAAACGAGGTCCAGGCTGCTGCTCACTGCTCACTGTGCAGCAGCTGGACAAGCAGAGGGCACGGCTCAACAGGGAATCCACGACAAAAGGGGAGCAGACCTGCTGAAACAACACACCCTGGGACCTTAAAACTCCTCGTGAGGCACCTCCTCATCCCAAACCAGAGCCAAGAGGGTTTAGTTTTTTAGTTTCAGCTCTTCCAGCAGCACACAGGAAATCCCTACGTGCGTTTAAGAATGTGATTTTCATGTCTTGGGTGGATTTGGGATCTCGTATTCATACACTGAGGATATTCCCCTCCAATATTAAGGCGGTTACTTCCGTTGTCTAGGAAAATTCTTCTGACCCCAAAATTCTTCTGATGCTTTAGGATCCTTGAATAAGCTTTATGGAAAAAAACCTTCTCTTTTCTGTCATCTTCAGCACAGCTTGTCCAGGAGTTGCAGAAGGAGAGGGAGGTTTTTACACTAAGTTGGGTTTTCTGAAGCTGAACGTGTGAGAAGAAAAAGCAGAGTCCCAAATGCTGTGAGATGCATTAATCAATTTAACCCAAAGCAGGGGACAGAGAAGGATCACAGTGACCCCCAGACACCTCACCCTTCTTAAATCCTCTCCACTGAGGCTAAAAAAACTGCCTGAGCCACACCTTGGTTCACACCTTCCCCTAAAACAGCTCAGCCAAATATCTAAACGCCCGAAAAAAAGACAAAAACAAAAAAAAAAAAAAAGAAGAAATAAAAAATACCTCGGGAGCGAAGTAGTCAGGGCGAATTTTGGAAATCAGGGAGAGCTTCTGGCCCAAGGTCTTGGCCCTGTTCAGGGTCAGCATGGTCTTCCTCATCTTCCTGCTGTGCCGGATGGGAACGTCGGACATGAGCTCCACCCCTCCGGCCACCACCACGTCGCACTGCCCGGCCGCGATCAGCCCCACGCCTGTGGGGTGAGAGGGGTTCCTGGGGGAGCTGCTGGGAGCAGGGACCCTCACCCCCAGAGCCTCGGGCACCACTGCACCCCAGTCCCTCCCCCGGCCCCGGCTCTGGCCGGGGTGTGCAGCACGTGCTGAGCAGACACTTTGTGATCCCACCAGCCCTGCAGCTCGGCCTGCCCTGCTCCCTGTCACACCCAGCAGTGGGGGAGAACAATTCACACTGTACTTTAACAGAATCCCAGGATCACTGGGGTTGGAAAAGGTCCCCAAGGCCAGGGAGTTCCCCCCGTGCCCAATGCCCACCTTGTCCCCCAGCCCAGAGCACTGAGTGCCACGGCCAGGCCTTCCT
>NW_021938941.1:59867-62548 GCF_001715985.3 Manacus vitellinus
AGCCAGAAGGTCCCCCCTGAGCCTCCTTTGCTCCTGGCAGCAGAGCCCGACCCCCCCCAGCTCCCCCCTCTTGTCAGGGACTTGCAGAAGGTCCCCCTGAGCCTCCTTTGCTCCAGGCTAAATGGCCCCTTCTTTCCCTCCCTTCCAGCAGTTTTTATATTCAAAAGCAGTGCAAGTCAGAGCTTGGGAAAGAAATTCCTCTGCAGCCTCTTTCTCAACCCCACAGCTCGTTCCCCCAGCCCACGTACCCGTGGTCATCGCCTGGTTGGAGGAAATGCAGGCCATGGTGACGGTGTGGGCCGGAGTTTTGTCGGAGAAACCCGCTCCCAAGGCAGCCTGAGACAGCAAAGGGTGTCTGTTAAATCCACAGCTTCTGCTCCACGGGCCAGAGCTGCCTCCTGCCCAGCAGCACACCTTGCCAGGGGAAGCTGAAAACAGCCCCATCGAGTTTTCATTCATTACTGCAGCAGCTCATCCCTTTCCCAGGCTGGAACAGGAGCAGAGGCAGTGCCAGGGCTCAGCTGCACTGTGAGAACAGTCACTGCCCCTCCACATTTTTTTAATAAAGGGACAAGCTAACCACACACCTCACATTTAAAAAAAAAACCAAACACATTAAAAGAGCCTCCAACTACTGGACATCACCTCTGCTTCACCTCACTGGCAAAGGCAACACGTGGAAGGGCTGATTTAGACGGCTCAGCACGAGGTGCTGTGGCTTCACAGGGAGCAGAAAACCACAGTGCACAGAGCAGTGACTCATCTGACCAGCCCACAGCTGCTCCCAGACACCTTCCCTACTTGGGGCACGGCCAACTGGTTGAAAGTTCAGCGGTTGTTCAGCTAAAATTACCCTCCAGCCCCATCTGACTGGCGGGCGACCAAAGCCGGGATTTGCATTCACGAGGCCGAAGCTGCCTCGGCACCTCCCGAGCCCTTCCAGCCCAGGCTCCATCCTGGGCTCATCCAGGAGCACAGAGCAGCAGCAGAGGCTCCAGGTGAGCACAGACCACGGTGCTGCCTCTGCCACAGGCCCTGGGGGATCAGCTGCTCCGTGGGTAACACGGGAACAAAGGGCAGCGAGGCCGCTCCAGTTCCACTCACCCCAACCCTGTGTCTGATCTGCCAACTGAAAGAACAAACACCACAACAAAGCAAACTCTCACAGCACACTCCGAGGACTTTGGGCAAGGCAGCATTCGAGTCACGCTGGTGCTTAAGAGCTGAGTGATCAGCAGTTCTTAACAAAAGCTTCCCTTGCCGGGGAGAATCAAGCAGAGGCCTCACAGCGTTAAAATGAACTATGGAAAATATGATAAAAAACTACAATAAAGGAAAACTATGGCAGATTTCGGCAGGAGGCAGAGTCAGAGAATCACAGAATAATTTTCCTTATAATCCCATGCAGTTATTTAGCAGACAATACTGCACAACTACTTCAGACTGAAATCACCTTTAAATGAACCGTAATGCAAAGAATTTAATTTTTAGCAAGTATTTGTCATCTTCAGACTAGTTGCAGAATCAGACTGGCAGGGAAATGCTGCACATAACCCACCTCTCTGGCAACATTACTGGTTTTCACCTCCTGGATAACTGTGCCATAAACAATGTAATCCACAACATCCTTTGGGACGCTGGTGCGGGTCAGCAGGCCCCTGAGGAGAGCATCAAAACAAAGGGAATTTGCATCACATCACTTAGTAACCTCTCAAACATCCTCTTCCTGCCAGCTTGGCTGGAGAACGAGGCAAGGACAGAGCCACATCTTCTGCCCCCAGCTCAGACCAAACCCCCTTCTGAGAGTGTGACTGAGTGTGGGCTGCAAACAATCTCAGTGACAATATCACTACAAATCATGACACAAGTTCATGAAGGCAACTACTTTACAGCCCAAACACCCTCCTCCTTCCCCGAAATGGTTCATGGAATCATCAAATCCCAGACTGGTCTGGGTGGGAAGGGACCTTAAACTCATCCAGTCCCACTCCCTTCCGTGGGCAGGGACACCTCCCACCAGCCCAGGTTGCTCCAAGCCCTGTCCAACCTGGCCTTGGACACTTCCAGGGATCCAGGGGCAGCCACAGCACTTTGCTCTGACTCTCAACAAAACAAACCCAGTGCTAATGACCTTCAGCTTTTGTCAAACCCCTGCAGAACGAGAGGGACAGGCAGGGTGACAGAATCAGCTCAGTGTCCTTGTTGCTACTGAGTTTCCTCTCCGTAGCCCAGGCTGTTTTTCCCAGCACTTGTAAGCACACCCCAAGAGCAGCTCTGATCTCTGTGTTTGGAAAACTGCAGTTAGGAACCAAATTCACTAAAATTTGTCAACACCACCACCTCTCTGCACCAAGACAAGCCCGTTGCAAAACCCTGTGCTTAAGCCATCTGCTACTGTGGGGGTGGCACAGGAAAGGTGAAGTCATTCAGACAAGACCAGAGCCTTGGCTTTCCAGCACTGCAACCCCAGCAGTGGAACAAGTTTTCTGAGCCCTTCCAGTGTTCACAATTCACTTACTGCAGTGCTGCCCTTGCCAGGTCGTGGGGCATCAGATCCGCGTACCTGGGAGGGGAAGGAGAGGCACAAACTTAGAGGTGTCAGAGACCAACCCAGAGTCCTGCTGTGAGCCCAGCCCAGCAGCAGAGAGCTGGGCAGGCACCAGAAATGCTCCCCTGCCTTT
>NW_021938941.1:63088-64196 GCF_001715985.3 Manacus vitellinus
CTCCACGTCCTTGTGCTGCTGTTGCCCAGGGCTGGAGGCAGCTCTGCAGGGGGGTCTCAGCTGAGGGGGCAGAGGGGCAGGATCCCCCCCTCCATGCTGTGGGATCAGCCCAGGGCACGGGGGGTTCTGGGGCCAGAGCACACGGATGGGTCCTGTCCAACCTCCCGTCCACCAACACCCCCAGGTCCTTCTCCCCAGCACTGCTCCCAGTCCATTCTCTGCCCAGGCTGTGTTTGTGCTGGGATTGTCCTGACTCACCCCCCAGGCTGTGCAGACTCTCTGTGTCCAGCTCAGCACACAATCCCTGCACTAAACCCACTAAAAAAGGAGCAGTGACCGGATAAATCCCTTCTCCATCCTGACCAAGGGTCAGGCCCAGTCTTAGTTCAGCTGCGAATCTGGTGGTGTAACAACCCAGTGAGAAGAGTCTACAGCAGATTCTTGGCACCTGCCCTGCTAGTCTGGTGAAACTTGTTGCTTTATCTGCTACAGATTCACCACCAGGTTCCTCTGGACACTCTGCCTAAATCCTCGTTCTTCCCAGAATTCATACACAAGGACAACCCTCTCCAAGCCCCATTTTTGCTTTAGAGGAGCTGCAGTAACTGCAGCAGCCTCAGCCACCGCCACTTCAGAGCCTTTAGGCCTAAGAATAACCACACTAAAAAGAACAGGCAGCCCGATTTTCCACAGAAAGGGGGTGTTTTACGTCCTCTCCTCCCATCTGCTACTCACGAGGTGCCGGACTGCAGGAACGGGATGCGGACGCCCTCCACCACCACCACATTCTTCACTCCACTCTTGCCCAAGGTCTTCTTAGTCTTGGGCTGGGCTGCAAGGAGAGGAGGGATGTTGACAAGTAGATCAGCAAGTTTAATGAAGACCCTGTAAAAACTACTAGAAAACTTGGGAACTTGTCCCCTTCTGGTGCGTAAGTGAAAGGCAGGGAAGGAAGGACACCTGAGCTGGGATCTTAAAATCATGGAAGGGTTTGTGTGGGGAGGGACCTTAAAGCCCATCCAGTCCCACCCCTGCCATGGGCAGGGACACCTCCCACCAGCCCAGGTTGCTCCAAGCCCCGTCCAGCTGCCCTGGGACACTTCCAGGG
>NW_021938941.1:64946-66625 GCF_001715985.3 Manacus vitellinus
GGAAGGGACAGACACAGCAACAATATAATCGGGTATTTAGGAAAAAAAACCCCACTGTCGGCTTTTTTAAGGTGAGAACAGAACAGAGGTTCAGGCCCAAGCCTCTGTTCCAAAGCCAACACTAAACCTGGAGCTTTGGGACCCCCCAGCCCCAGGATACTCACAGGCCCCGGTAGCCCAGGCTGAGGACACGGGCAGGCTCCGGATGGCCGAGGTCAGCATGGAACTCATCCTGGGCTCTGCAGAAAGGCTGCTCTCAGTCCAACCTGGCCTGCCTGGAGCAGTTCCAAGGGAAGCGACCTGCCTGCCTCACAACGAGCCAGAAAAGTGGGGAGAAGACACTCCAAGGGCAGCAGCAGCAGCAGCAGCAGAGGAGGAATCGCTTCCCACCGCGCTCCGCGAGCGGAATCCGAGCAGGAGGAGCCTGGCTTGTGACTGAGGCTGCAAATGTGCCTGTGAATAAATACTGCCCAGTGAATAAATACTGCCCAGTGAGCTTCTCAGTTCCCCTCCCAGCCGGAAAATTGTCTCGGTGCCCAGCCGGCCCCGCCGCCAGCACGGCCCTCCTGACGCACTGCCCTTGGCACCACGTCACACCCCTGCCCCTCTGCCCCTCGTGGCAGCCCCTGATGCCAACCTCAGAGTATCTGCTGTGTGTCACTGCCCTTGGCACCACGTCACACCCCTGCCCCTCGTGGCACTGCCCTTGGCACCAGGTCACACCCCTGCCCCTCGTGGCAGCCCCCGATGCCAACCTCAGAGTATCTGCTGCGTATCCCCACGGAGAACAGAACAAGCCAACACCCTCCACCCCCAAAATTCCACCACGGCCTTCCCAAAGTTCATTCCAAACTCAGGTTTCCCCCTAAACGAACCCTCCTCTGTGTATTTCATCGCCCAGGGCACAAAATGCTCATCGCAGCTCCAGTTCTTTGCCTTCTCCATGGCAACGTTCGCCTCCCTCAGTCCCGTTTTTGGGGTTCAAATCCCAGCACTCCCTCCCACAAACACACAGGTTTTCAACAGAGGGGCACAGGAACGCCTGTATTCCCAAACTCAGCCCACTGCAGGTCTCCACAGCTCCTCAGAACTCAGCACAAGCTGACAGTCCACACCTGGAATGTGCCACGCAGCATTCCTCACTTCCCAGCCCACAAACCAAACCCAGGCTCCTCCTGTCAATAAAGGTCCCGAAAATTGACCTTTTTGTGGCAGCCTGCTCTTCCTCCATCTGTGCAGAGCTCCCTCCCCTCACCTCATTGAGGTTTTTCCCTAAATCTGCCCTGCCCAGCTGACACAAGTTCCTGCCCATTACCCAAACCTGCCCACGCTGCACAGCCACCTCTTCCCAACGTACCCACTGTCTCTGCCCCCCAAAACGTGCCCACCCTCCCACTTTTGGCAGCCAGTGCTCCCCTGGCACCCCCGGCTCAGCCCTGCACACAAATCCCTCCAGGCAAAGCTCCTTCCAGAGCCTGCAGGATCTGCCTCACTCCCGCAGCAGGAGCTGGACTCCATGATCCTGTGGGTCCCTTCCAGCTCGGGATATTCCACAACTCTGTGAACAGCCCGTCCTCCCTTCCCTCTCTCCACACAAGCCTGACCCTGCACACGCCGCAGCACCTTCACACCCCACCACCACACCCCCACCACCCCGGGACTCACAGCACACCCCTACA
>NW_021938941.1:70133-79771 GCF_001715985.3 Manacus vitellinus
TGTGGCCCTCCTGTGCCTGAAGGGAGCTGGAAGCAAGGCTGGAGAGGGACTATTTAGAAGGGCCTGGAGTGACAGGACAAGGGGGAATGGCTTCCCATTGCCAGAGGGCAGGGATAGATGGGATATTGGGAAGGAATTCCTGGCTGTGAGGGTGGGGAGGCCCTGGCACAGGTTGCCCAGAGGATCTGTGTCTGCCCCTGGATCCCTGGAAGTGTCCAAGGCCAGGTTGGACAGGGCTTGGAGCAACCTGGGCTGGTGGGAGGTGTCCCTGTCCATGGCAGGAGTGGGGCTGGACGGGCTCTAAAGTTCCTCCCACCCAAACCAGTCTGGGATTCCATGATTTTGCCATCAGGCAGCTCCCTTGTGATCTGCCGGCCTGGGCAGGGCTTTGGGACCCTCCTGCCTGTTCACAGTGCTGGGTTGGTGCTTCCTGGCATTGCTACCAAGGCAGGGAGCCCCCAGGAGCCCTGGGAAAGCTGAAGGACCTGCCTGGGAGGCACTGGAAACCAGCTGTGTGTGTGCTTTGAGGGGCCCAGGGTTTGCCATCCGTGGTGACCCAAAATCCAGCAGCTTTTCATTTAACCCCAGGCCTGGACTCAGCAGTGCTGGGTTAAGGGCTGGGCTCAGTGCTCTGAAAGGTCTTTTCCAGCCTAAACAATCCCAAGGTTCTGTGACCATCCCTGTGTTACGTGCAGGGTAGGAGCAAGTTCCTACGTGACAGGGCACTGCTGTCCCTAATGAGGAGACCTGTGGCAACTCCAGGGAGTTCCCAGGCTCTTGCTGGTTGGAATTCTTGTTCCTGGTGAAACTCTTCATCACAAACAGCCCCGGGGCTGCTCTGAGCCCTCGTTCTGCCTAACAAAGTGTTCGGGGAGGGCTGCAAAGCAGGCAGGGAGCAGGCAGGAGCCGGGGGGAGCTCCGGGGCTGGCTGTACCTGCTGAGCCACATCCGTGTGCCGGCGGGTTCCCGGAGCGGGGGAAGCTCAGTCCGTCGGGAGCTCCCCAGCTCACGGGTCTCAGCTCCGTGCTCAGCTCCCAGGGACAGCCTGGCCGGGTGTCCTGAGCTCCATCCCACTCGTCCTGCTGGGCCTGGGGTGCTCCAGGGCTGGAAAGAGGCTTTTCCCCTGAGCCATCGCCCATGGATGCCGTTCCCAGTTCTAGTGGTGTGCCACGGCCGGGTGAGTGGAAGGGCGGGAAGGGGAAGTGCTGGGCAGGGAGCTGCTTGAGGAAGTAACAGGGAAGAGGGAAAGTGGGAAGGAGCAGGTCCTGGCTGGGCCCTGGGACGGGGTGTTGGCTGTTCTCTGCTGCATCCAAGCCCTTGGCAAGGTCCTGAGAGGAGCAGAAGTGTTGGTGTCCCGGGGTTTGGATGGTCTCTGGGTTGGGGTGAGTGCAGGAGAGAGACTGGAATCGACCTGCAAGGCTTTAATTCTGGAGTGAGTGGTGGGCCATGGTGGCAGCACTCCTCTGGGCTGCTGCCTCCTGAAGCCTTTTGGAGGAGGATTTTTCTGGCTCCGGTCTTGGCACGTTCCCGTCGTGGTGCTGAACGGATCAGCTCCTAAAGCAGATGTGCAGTAACTGGGACCGAGAGCTGCTTTAGTTTCAGAGGTGAAGGATGTCTCCCACAAATATTCTGGGCTTTAAAATAAACCACTGTCAGGCTAAAGAAACCTCACTCAAATTCAGGAGCTGTTCCTCTGCTGACAGACCATTTCCCAAAAGAGTTTAGGTTCAAATGGAGTGAGATTTGTCCAGTTGTTCCCTTGAATTGATTTTTTTTCCTACTTCATATCTTCTGTTTTGCTAGAACTGGGAGGCAAATGGGAATTCAGGGTTGAAGGTTTTCATGGGTGGATCTGTTTGGAAACTGATATGAAAAAAGAGGAAAAAACTTAGAGAATCCCAGCCTGGTTTGGGTTGGGAGGGACCTTAAAGCTCATCTCATTCCACCCCCCTGCCATGGGCAGGGACAGGTTCCACTGGACCAGGTTGCTCCAGGGATTGAGTGAATGGCTTCAGGGAGGTAGTTCAGCCCTTGCTTTCCTTTTAAAGAGGCCATGTGGCTGTTACTGGGTTAAAATACTGCTGTTAAAAGCATCATGTCCTGCTGAGCAGCAGCTCTCAGCTGAGAAAGTGTTGTCAGGCCATGATTGGTTTTGTAGGAATTAAATGCTGGTGCTTGTTTTCCAGAGTACCTGACTCCAGCCTGCAGAAGGTTTAGGGAAATTAGTGTTGGAGGCAGCAATCTCAGGGTGGGTATCAAATACTCCCCAGTGGCTTTGGAGTGGAAATCAGCTCCCTCTTTGTTTATAAAGTGCTCTGTGGGCACATGACACTCACACACGCACCCCAGACCTGTCTGCCGGGCCAGCCTGACGCTGAATTTCCATCCCCACGGCATCACAGCGCGTATCCCGGGCTCTGGAATGAGAGCAAAGGTCAGTCCCTGCTGCCAGCACCCCGGACAAGGTGGAAAGGAGGCCAAAGTGCAGCAGGGCCCCGGCCCTGAGCCCGTGTCACGGGGCTGTGGAGGGGGCAGCACCTGTTGGGATGAGGTTTGCAGCTCACTCCCCCTGCACCGGATTTTCCTCCCTTCCTGCTGCCGGGAATGGGAATGTTCCATCCCTAAGGGTTTTGTCAGAACCCTCCCCTGGCTGTCTGGCTGTGTGCCAGCCTCTGGATGTGTGGGGGGGGGCTTTGGAATATCCCTTTTACTGGACTGCAGGCTGAAAGCAGCTTTGGCAGGGGCTCAGCCTGGATCTGCATTCAGGGATCCTCGGGGTGAAGTGCAAGGCTGCTGGGGTGGGACTGGGGTTCATTCATGTGCTGAGAGATCATGGGACTGGGGTTCATTCATGTGCTGAGAGATCATCAGGCCAAACACAATTCCTGAGCAGAGAGAGGAGATTTATGAGCCAGCAGCCTGTGGGCAGAACTTGTCCGTCCCGTGCTCCGAGCGTTCCAAGGGCTCTGGAACAGGACACCTTTGGGTGCCCCTGGGTGTGGATCAGCTACAGGCCCTATGAGTGTCACACCACTGCCTGACAAGTTCGTGGAGCAAATCCTCCTGGAAACTGTGCTGAGGCACATGGAAACAGGGAGGTGATTGGTGACACTTCACTGAGGGAAAATCATGCCTGACACATTTAATGTCCTGCGACGGGGTGACGGTGTTGGTGGGTGAGGGAGGAGGGACTGAGCCAGGCACCAGGGCTTGGGCAAAGCATTCCCACTGTCCCACACAACATCCTTGTCTCTGAGCTGGGGAGGCAGGGGTTTGAAGGGTGGATGACTCGATGGGTGAGGAACAGGCTGGATGGTCACACTCAGAGCTGAGATCAACGCCTTGGTGTCCAAGTGGACATCAGTGACAAGGAGCATTCCCTGGGTTGGGATCAGGACCAACATCTTTGTCAGGGACATGGACAGTGGGATCCAGTGCAGCCTCAGGGAGGTGCTGCCCCTGGGTCAGGGCAATCCCAGGCACAAACACAGGCTGGGCAGAGAATGGATTTAGGGCAGCCCTGGAGAGAAGGACTTGGGGATGCTGATGGGTGAGAGGCTGGGGAAGAAATTCCTGGCTGTGAGGGGAGCCTTGGCACAGTGCCAGAGGAAACTGTGGCTGCCCCGGATCCTTGAAGTTCAAGGCCAGGCTGGACGGGGCTTGGAGCAACCTGGGCTAGTGGGAGGTGTCCCTGCCCGTGGCAGGGGTGGGACTGGTTGATCTCTAAGGTCCCTTCCCACCCAAACCAGTCTGGGATTCTGATTACTTTGGTGATAGGTGGAGGCAGGAATAAATATTTTGTTGGCTTTTTGTGACCTGCCAGTTGTACCCCCTGAGATCTGTGAGGTAATTCTTGGCCTGGCCCCGTGTGCTGGCACCAGAGTGTGTTTTTACAGAAATACCCCAGAAGAGCTGTCTGTGTGTGCTCTGCAGGGAATTTAACGTGCCTGAACCTCCCCAAAGTGCAGGAAGGGCCCTGGTTTGGCACGTGAAGAAGTGCTGGAATGAGCATCCTAAAGGCAAAGCTCCCCTGTGCCACCTGCTCCTTCTCCTGTCAGTTCTTCAGGAAGAAGCCTTTGGTTTTTTCCTGCTCTTGTCCCGGCGTTGCTGGGAGCTGCAGGGTGGGATCTGTGCTGGGAAGGTCACTGCAGTGCTGTGGGATCTGCTGGGCTGGCTCTGGCACAGGTCAGGCCCTAAGGGAAGGGACTGGCCCACGCTCAGGGTTTTCCAGATGCTGCCCTTGGCAGGCAAGGGGAGCTGGGAGAGAGTTGAGCTCAGAGTGCCGAGGATTCCTTTAACATCTGCGGCATCTCTCCCTCAGGTTATGCCTGCCGGAACATCTCCGCCTCCGCCGCCCTGCAGGGTGAGTGTGCAGCTTTTCAGTTTGTCCCTGATGAAATTTAATTCCTAAAAAAAAACGTTCATTTGGTTCCTAAAGCCCCCCCGAGCCCGAGCTGACGGCAGGTCTGTGTTTGTCTGCAGCCAGGACCCACGTGAGCTGTGACATCAAAGGGGACGTGGCCGTCGTGCGCTTCAACACACCCAATTCCAAGGTACTGAGAATTCCCACTGCGGGCTGAGAACTTCCCTGACCTGCAGCCTGGCAAAGCTGGGAGCGAAGGAGAAACAGGAAAAGGAGGTTTTGGGTGCTTGAAACATCTGCAGATGCCTCGTGGAATTCTCTGTGTGTGCCAAGCTGACTTATCTCCGTCCCAGGCACAAGGTTTTAGGAAGTCCTAAATCATAAAGAAATCTTAGATCTTAAAAAAATTCTAAATCTTACTAAGCTCTGGGATTCAAGGCAGTTAAAAAGCGTGTCCATACTTCAGTATTTTGGAATCCATAAAGGCTTTTGATTCTTTTATCATCAGCACAATACAAATAGAACTAATTTTCTTTTTTTGGATCAATACAGCTGCAGTTGGTGTTGGAGGGCAGGAACCTCTGTAAATGGCATTTAAGGAGTCCATCTAAAAATGCACGTTGGAGTCCTGTGAACTAGTAATGAATTTCAGATGTCATCTCACAGATGGAAATGCTCTGTTATGAAGCAGCTGCAGAGCTTTTGATAAGAAAGTGGTTTTTAAAGCTAAACGGCTGAGCTGCTCTGGTACTACACAAGAGATAAAGATTTAACTGCTCCTGCTATGAAAGATCTTATATTAATTGTAGCAGGCTTGAACTTTTTTTTTTTAATATACACGTTCCTTCTGAGGAGCAACAACAATCCCAGCTTTGAAACATCCTGTTTTATGAGAGGATTTTGGTGGGGTGTGAAGAACCCAGGCTGGGTTTGTTCTGCTGGTTGCAGCCTTTCAGTGAGGCTGGGGAGATGCTCAGCCTGGTCTGCTGGGAGGTGTCTCTGCTCACTGCAGGGGGTTGGATGAGATGACCCTTAAAGGTCCCACCCAACCCAACCCATTCTGTGATTCTATGATTATACAGAAAAAAAAACAAAACCAAAAAAAAACAGTTTATGAGCTCATAAAATCAGTGTTTGAGGTCACAAACCTACTGTTGGGGAGGTTAAGGAGGAGCTTCCTGATCAAAGATGACCTGCTGCAGGGCTGGGGGGGGTGGTGGTTTTCCTCCCTGTGTTCCAGCACGGGCTGGACTAACCCACAGCAGAGCTGGGCTCTGTCTGAGCTCCCTGCTGAGGGTGCTTTGCTCCTCACCTGTCTGAGCTCCCTGCTCAGGGTGCTTTGCTCCTCACCTGTCAGAACTCCCTGCTCAGGGTGCTTTGCTCCTCACCTGTCTGAGCTCCCTGCTCAGGGTGCTTTGCTCCTCACCTGTCAGAACTCCCTGCTCAGGGTGCTTTGCTCCTCATCCCTTTGAGCTCTCTGCTGAGGGTGCTTTGCTCCTCACCCGTCTGAGCTCCCTGCTCAGGGTGCTTTGCTCCTCACCCATTTGAGCTCCCTGCTCAGGGTGCTTTGCTCCTCACCCATTTGAGCTCCCTGCTCAGGGTGCTTTGCTCCTCACCTGTCAGAGCTCCCTGCTCAGGGTGCTTTGCTCCTCACCTGTCTGAGCTCCCTGCTCAGGGTGCTTTGCTCCTCACCCATCAGAGCTCCCTGCTGAGGGTGCTTTGCTCCTCCCCTGTCTGAGCTCCCTGCTCAGGATGCTTTTCTCCCCCCAGGTGAACACCCTGTCCCAGCAGCTGAGTGCTGAGTTCACGGAGGTCATGAACGAGATCTGGGCCAACGAGGCCGTGAGGAGCGCCGTGCTCATCTCCTCCAAGCCGGGCTGCTTCATTGCCGGGGCGGATCTCAAGTAAGCACAGGGGTGGAGGGGGCTGAGGGAGCTCTCCCTGAACCCCAGCAGCCAGGGCCTGGAGTGCAGGGCAGTTTGTCCCTGCAGTCCAGCAGTTTGTCCCTGACGTCCCCCCGGGGTGAGGCAGAGGCTGGGAGGGACATCCACGTGCCCGGGATGCCAGAGGTGCTCACGTGGAGTGAAACCTGGACAAGGAGGGACATGGGGAGTCGTTCAACCCCCTCGGGATGTGACACTTGGTCACTCCTTCCTCGTGCTGGGGTGCAGCCAAGGAACCCCATCCTGGCTCTAGGGTGGGCACTGTCCTTCCCTGTGGGACACAGCGAGCAGATCATTTACATGCAGGACTCGTTCTGGCTGGGTTGGAGTGCCTGGCAGCCCTCCAGCCTGGCCCCTCTGCTGGGCAGGGTTTGGAGCTCTGCCCTGTGCTCAGCAGCCTCCCTGGGCAGCTTTTCCAGGGTGTGGGGTCATCCTGTGGGTGCCCACTGTGACCTGGAGCGCTGTTGGCTCCTGGCACTGACCCTGGGCAGGGCAGAACAGTTGCTCAAAGACATTGGAAGCCAGAAAGCTCTGAGGAAAGAAGGTGAATTACCAATAGGCCCCCCAAAACCTCGTTCCCTTTTGGGCTGCCCTTGTCCCTGTGCAGGTGGGAAGGAGGGGGTAGGTAGAGCTGGTGAGCAAAGCAGAGGCCAGGCTGTGGTTAAGAGGTGCCTGCTGGCCCCAGCACCTCCAGCCTCCCAGATTGCTCCTGCCTGGCAAACGTTGCTGGTCTCCGGGAGGATAATTGGCACGGGGAGCCTCTAATTGATGGAGTGTGGCATCAGAGCACTGGCCATCTGCTGCTCTAAAAAGTGATCCTGGGCTGTCCCCTTCCTGGCAAGCACTTCAAGGCTTCCTCTGACCCTTCCTCCCCTCCCAAAGGCTTTCAGAGCCCTGGCAAAGGGATCCCATTCAGTGCCACAGGCACAGCCCTTGTCAGTGGGCAGGGCCTTGCCCTGCTGAGCTTAACTTCCCCGTGTTGTCTGATCCAAAACTGGGGCCTAAATAGCTCTTACCTGCCTGTCAGGCACTGGAGACTGTGGGAAAAGAGGCACAAAGTGTCTGAGCCCCCCCATTTTCCTGCTGTTGCCCAGTGCCTGTCCCGTTCTGACCCCTCTCTCCTCCCCCAGCATGCTCGAAGCCTGCAAGACCGCTCAGGAAGTGACTCAGCTCTCTCAGGACGGACAGAAGATGCTGGAAAAAATCGAGCATTCTCCAAAGCCTGTCGTTGCTGCCATCAGTGGCAGCTGCCTGGGAGGAGGCCTGGAGGTACTGGGCAGTCCTGGCCCTCCCAGCAGGAGTGGGAGCTGGCAGTGCAGTTCTGGGACTGTCCAAGGGATCCCAGCAGGAGTAGCGCCGGGAGAGGGGTGTGGGGCCCCAGGAGGGCTCGTTGCTTCATGCAAAGGAGTCTGTGGCAAGGGAATGGCTTTGCTGTGCCTCGGGGCTCTGCTGCTGCTGTGGAGAGAGAGCAGATCAAATGGGAACCTGTGTGGGCCAGGCTGGTGTTGGGATGAGAGTCCCAGGGAAAACCGGCTGTTTCCAGCAGGCGTTGGATCTGCATCAGTGCTGCTGGCAGAGCCCAGGCTGGAAATTGCTGCTGTTCAGATGGAGTGAGTCCTGTATCCCAGCAGCTCCCATTCCCCCCACAAGGCTGTTGTGAGAGGGATGAGTGTGGGGGCCCAGCCAGGCTCCTCCCTGCCTGCACACCCCATTCCTGCCTGCCCCTTCAGCTGGATCCAGTGTTTGCCTGGGAATCTCCACCTAGGATTTCTGTAAATTGAAGGACTGTGGTGATTCCTGGAGCAGAGTGGTTACTGAAGGAGAATAACCTTGGAATGGAGTCTCCCTGGTTTGTATGGATTTCTCAAGCAGTCGCAGCTTTCTGCACACACTGGGGTGACACACGTGGATTTATCCAGGGATAAACCAGGAATCATGGCTGATCAGTAGATGGGACCATGCTGTCAGTGTAGTGAATTAATGAAGCCCTTGATGGTCTAGGTGAGATTTAAAACAGTGTGGCTCAGTTTGGTGGTTTCGTGCTCATCTCCTACCTGTTTGCTGTCGTATCCCAGAAGGAGCCATCAGTGAGCACAGGGGGAATTTGGGCAGTTGGATTAGGGAATTGGGGTCGGGAGGGAGGCTGAGGCAGGGTGCAGGAGAGAGCTGTGTGATGGATGCCCAGTCCTCTGTGGTCTTTCCCAGGGAAACCTTTCCTTGTCTCTCCCTTTTTAAAGGTCGCCATCGCCTGTCACTACAGAGTGGCAACAAAGGACAAGAAAACAGTCTTGGCCACTCCTGAGGTGCTGCTGGGCCTGCTGCCCGGAGCAGGGGGCACTCAGAGGCTGCCAAAGATGGTGAGTGAGAGGAAAGCTTTACTCCCCAGCCCCTGTGTGTGGCCTACTCCCACTCTGCCATCCCCTTCCTGCCCTTGCAGGTGGGACTCCCCGCTGCCTTCGACATGATGCTGACCGGCAGGAACATCCGCGCCGACAGAGCCAAGAAGATGGGGCTGGTGGACCAGGTGGTGGAACCCCTAGGTCAGACACGGGGATGCCTCTGGCTTTCTGGGTGTGCTGCCTGCCAGGGGAGCTCTGCCCTCACCAAAATGGGGGGGAAAAGCTGTCAGTGCAGCGGGTGGGGGCAGAGGGATCCCTGCTCCCCCCTCGGGAGCACGGGGACCTTGAGGACCTTGAGCTGCTGCTGCAGCCCAGCCAGCAGGGAGAGGAACAGGGAGAGGTCAGCAGGGAGGGCAGGCTGCTGGCTGTCTTGCTTAAGCTAATTGTACAGATAAGGGCCCACATTCCTCGTTTATCACGGCAGAGGACAGATTGCAGCCCCTAATGGAAGGACAATGGATGAGGGATGTCTGCCTTTCTGCAGCCTGCAGACGGTAATCTGGGAGGAGATCTGGAGAAGGCAGCCCCCAGTGGCTCAGGCCTCTGAACTGCCAGCTGGCTGTCAGCTGGGCAGAGGAATTCCTTGCAAACTGCAGGTGCTGAGCAGGCTAGGGGATAATTCTGCTGTTCCTTCACTAGGGCAGCTTTCTTGGCAGGTGACTAAATGGGGGAGTTTGTGAGGACTAAACCCTGCAGAGCCTCCTGTGAAAGGTGTGAGCAGCTCCCCCCAGGAGCTGGGATGAAAGCCACTGCTCCAGCTGGGGCTGCCCTGGAGCTGCAGGGTGCCTGAAGGGGGGAGAAAGTAAATAGAAAGAAGAGGTGCTGTTGCCTTCCCTAAGCAATGCCAGGGAAGCCCTCAGGTGTGGTCTGTCCCATGTGCCAGAGCTCAGCTGGATCACGGGATCCAAAGTGACCTGGGTAAGGCTCGTCCTG
>NW_021938941.1:80466-88882 GCF_001715985.3 Manacus vitellinus
CTTTTAAGAGCCAGCAGATGTGGCTTTTTATACCCACAATTACCCTGTCTTGCTGGAAGGCAAAGTGAGCTTTCTGAGGAGCTGTTGGGAATCCTGGCTCGGCCCACATTAAGCACACAGGAGGAACACAAAAATACAAATTACATGCAAACATTGGAGGCATTCCTTGTTCATCCAAAGAGCTGCCAGTGCCAGGAGGTTCCTGCCGGGGGCTCCTGTTCTCTCTGTGCCTGGGGAAAAGCAGCTTTACCTGGGGTGATGCTGTAGCTGATTACAGAAAGCTTTGAAGGAGACAGACAACATAAATCAGGAGGCAGTTCCACGGGGTGCAACCAGTTCTCCTTCAGCAGGGAACTCTGCAGCATTCCCTGGATCCCATTCTGGGTTGTGCCATTTACAAAGGAACCAGGTGGGAATGGAGAGCTTGGAGCTCCCGGGTTAGGGCACGACAGCAGGCTGGGAGGTGATTGCAGGTAAAGTTAAACCCCTGTGTGGGGGATCAGCTGCCTTCTCTGAGTGGTTCTCACAGCTTAGACTGAAAAATGAGCAGCTCTTTTCTTCAGCTGGGCTGTCAAAATGCAGCACTGGTTGGTGTGGAGCAGCCAGGGCGATGGAAAGGGGAAAACAGGCACTGGCACTGTGTGGCACATCAGGTCACCAAAGCTGGAGGTCCCAGCCTTGAACGGTGAGATGAGAGTTTGGGAGCTGGTGAGGTCTGAGCTCTGAACTCCCAAACGCTCTCAGATTTCCAGTAAATTCTCTGGAATCCCCTGGGCATTGCTGAAATGTGGATTATGCAGCAGCTCCGGGCCGTGTTTGCTGTGCCGCCCGTAAAATGAAATGTGTTGTTTTGTTTGGCCTGTTCTGCCCTGGGCTGGCTCTGACATTCTGCAAGGGCAGGAACTTCCCCTGGGAGCTTTCCTGAGCTGCCACAGGGCTCCTGCTGCTTCATTTGCTTCTTGCTGAGAGACCCCCCAGCAGGAGCAGCTTCTGGGCTCTGCTGGGTGCACGTGCAGGTTGTTCTGCAAAGAGAGGGGATGCCTGGAGGGAGAGGAGGCCCTGGAGATGCTGCCAGGGCTGGAGCCCCTCTGCTCTGGAGCCAGGCTGGGAGAGCTGGGGATACTCACCTGGAGAAGAGAAGGATCCAGGGAGACCTTGGAGCCCTTTCCAGAGCCTCAAGGGGCTCCAGGAGAGCTGGAGAGGGACTGGGGACAAGGCCTGGAGGGACAGGACACAGGGAATGGCTTCCCAGTGCCAGAGGATGGGATATTAGGAAGGGATTCCTGGCTGTGAGGGTGGTGAGGGGCTGGGCTTGAATTCCCAGAGAAGCTGTGTCTGCCCCTGGATCCCTGGGAGTGTCCAAGGCCAGGTTGGAGGGGGCTTGGAGCAACCTGGGCTAGTGGAGGGTGTCCCTGCCCATGGAACAAGACAACCATGAAGGTCCCTTCCCACCCAAACCATTCTGGGCTTCCATGATCAAAACCTTAAATTTGAAGACCTCACCTTTTGTTGAGGGGAAGAGTAGTGGGACATAAAAGAGGAAGGGGCTTTGTTTTGCCTTTTTTTTTCCCGTTTTGCTTTTGTTTTTCCCCACCTCCTGTGTCAGGAGGTGTCTGGGGGGGGGGTTTCCTTGGCTCTGAGGTCTCTCTGCAGCACCTGAGCGTGTTCAGAGCTGTTTGTGTGAGGGTGAATGAGGTTGCCCAGCACCAGGATACGGGGTTGTCACCTCACCAGGTTTGTTCAGCGAGTTCAGGGGCAGCCCAAGGCTGCACCTTTGCCTGCAGGGTCTTCTTGGTGGCCCTGTGCAGCCTCCCTGGGCACTACCCTGTCATTCATGGCTCGGTGTTTGCCTCTGGCAGCTCCTCACAGCTGCCTATTCAGCCCTGTGCTGGATCCTGCCCTGATGATACAGCTGTCTGGAAATGAGGGGGATTCCCATGGTTGGGAATTGTGCAACCCACCCTCAGAGGTTGCTAAAGCTGGTTTGGTGGTGACTTGCCTCGTTGTGGGAGAGCTTTAAGTTGGGCCAGGAGTTCCTGTGTGTTGCAGCAGCTAAAGCAGATGAGAGATTTCCTGCACCAGGGTTCAAAGGTTGGGGTTTGTTGGACATTGGCTCCCGTCCAGGGAATTTTCAGGGACACAGCACTTCCTAAATGCTGCCTGCCTGTTGGTGCAGTGTTTGTGCCCCAGAAGAAAGGAGAGGTGCCACAAGGGAGGGGAGGCAGAACCCCCCAGTTCCCCTGGGATACCGGGTGCCTGCAGTTATGCCAAGTGAAAGGTTTGAGGAGCAAAGGGCACAAGTGGCACAAAGATGCTCAGGAGCTGAAGCGGGTCCAAAGAGGTCATGGAACCTCCATCCTTGGAGGTGTTCAGAGACTGGCAGAAGGTGTTCCTGAGCAACCTGGTCTAATTCCAGAGCTGGATGTGCCTTTGAACAGCTGGGAGCTGACATTCCAGCATTATTCCAGCATTCCAGATTATTGCTGTGTATACAAACCCCCTGGGGCCTTCACATCGTCCCTGCTGGGCCTTCCCACCCTTGCTCATAACCAGGAAAGGTCCAACAGGAGGGGGGAGTGGGGTGGTAGCAGTTCAAAGGCCTGTGATGTTGCTGTCTGGTCCTGGCTGCTCCTCATCCCCATCCCTCAGGGGTAACTCCTGCTGTGTCCTCTGTGCTTCCCAGGGCCGGGTGTGAAGACTCCGGAGGTGCGGACGATGGAGTACCTGGAGGAGGTGGCCATTGGCTTTGCCAGGGGCCTGGCCAACAAGACTGTGTCTGCCAAAAGGTCCAGGGGGCTGATGCAGAGTAAGTGTGTGGGCAGCAGGGCCAAATCCCAGGGGATTGTGGTGAATCCAGCTTGGCTTCTCTGGGCTCTGCTCACGCTCCTACTTATTTCCGTTTCCAAGACAAGGTGGTTCCATGTTGGAATCACCTCTTGAGCTGGGTGGGTTGGTAGGGAAAACATTGCTCTGCAGGTCTGGGCTCTGGCAGAGCTGGACTTGGTGGCTCCTGAGGTTGCTGGAAGGGAGCCAGGCCTCAGGGAGAGAGGGAGCAGCTGCCCCCAGGGGACTCTGCATCTTCAGAGCTTCGGTGGCAAGTTCTGTGCCAGGCTTGTGCAGTCAGGTGGGAAGAGGCCCGTGGGTCTGCTCCACGCTGCTCCCTGTTAGCAGAGCCCAGAAATGGGGCCATCCCCGGGGGAGTCCTGCTCCCCAGGGCTCAGCCTGTCACCACTGTGTGGGGAGGATGAGCCTTGCCCATGGGACAGGCTGTGGAGAGCAGCCCCTGCTGCCCGTGGCTGCTTTCAGGGCCACGTTTCCACTGCGGGTTTGCAGCATTCCCCTTTGTAGTGCTTGGCTCTGCAGTGAATCCTGAAGGGCTGACTGTGCACAGAGCCCTGTGCTGACTCTGCTCTGTCCCTCCTTGCAGAGCTCACAGACTATGCCATGGCCCTGCCCTTCGTCAGGCAGCAGGTTTACAAGACAGTGGAGAGCAAAGTTCAGAAGCAAACCAAAGGGCTCTACCCCGCTCCCCTGAAGATCATCGAGGTAACACAGCGAGGTGGGAGGACCCAGGGGGCAGGGGGAGCTGGGGGATGATGTGGCACAGGCAGAGGGAAGGTGGTTCCCTCCCCTCAGTCCACCCAACACGCTGCTCCTCACACGGATCAGTCCTGAGGAGTGCTGGCTGGGTGCTGTGCTGAGCAAGGGTGGCAGAATTCAGAGGCACTGCCCAAAATATGATCACCAGTTTATGTGGGACTGGTCCCAGTGAGGGGCAGAGCAGGAATCCCAGTTAAGGGGAGTCTTAGCTGGAATGTTTTGTCCATGAAACTTTCAGCTGCAGTTTTTCCAGGTTTCCTGGGCAGTCTCTAAAGAATTCAGGGAGCCTGTTTGAAACCAGAAAAATAGAAATTGTTGTAATGTTCATAACACTGACCACACAATACTTTAAAAGTTAATCCTCTGGGTTACACAAGCATTGTGGGACTTACAGGCACACTCCGGGGTTGAATCCTTATTTTAAGATGACTTTTCACTATTTAAGTTGTTGCCAAGACTTCTCTAAAACCCGTGAATGACTCTGAGAGCGGTGACATGACAGGAGCACAGCTCCTGAAACCACCAGGGATGGCTCCAGAGGAAAACTCCTGATGCAAAACTCCTCACCTGTCCTGTGCTGGAAGGACAGGGCGACTCCCAGCTCTGCCTTGAGCAGCAGGGGCAGGACCCAGGGAGTCTGAAACGGTGCCTGGAATATTGGGGAGGGGTCTGGGGCCAGCAGGTAACCCTGCTCAGGTGCAGGTGTTTGCAGGCAGGACTGAGCTGTGTCTCTGTTGCTCCTGGCCCAGGTTGTGAAGACGGGTCTGGATCAGGGCCGTGACGCCGGATACCTCCTGGAATCCCAGGTGAGGAGATGGGTCCTGGCAGGAATCAGTTCACTCTGTGCCCTGGGATCTGTGTCTAACCACACACAGGGGGTTCCTCACAGCCTGCTCCAAGTGCTGCCTGGCTCCCTGCCCCCCCTGTGGCACTGGGGCTGGGACAGAGGCCTGTCTGCAGCCACAGGACTGTGTGTCAGGAGTCTGGGACACCACTTGGGGCCTTTTCTCCCTCCTCTCTCTGTTATCTTTGGGTGGGGAATAACCAGAACACCCCAGCTTTGGCACAGCAGCACGTGGGTTCTCTGTGTGTAACTAAAGGTCTGGAGAGTCTGGCACATGAGGAGAGGCTGGGAGAGCTGGGAAGGGAGAAGAGAAAGCTGGGAGAGGTGGGACTGGAGAAGGTTGTGTGTGTTTATTGCACACACACAGTTTTTGATCCCTCCCTTTCTCTGCCCTTGTCTCTGCCTTAAAAACCCACCTGCCCCACATTAGTTTTTCCCTGCTGGTCCCAGTTTTGCTGCAATTGTGCTCAAATGTGTGATTCCTGGGGCCAAAGGGGTAACTCTGGCTGTGCCCAGTGTCACTGGTGGGTTACCTTGATGGTTCTGCAAGACCTGAGCCCCCCACAGAGCCACGTTTTCACCTGATTATCTCAGCATTTGGGTCGTGTCTCGTGTCCCTGCCCCTTAAATGCCAGTGAACTCCATCCATCTCCCACTTCCCTGCTTTGTAGCTCCTTTTGTTCCCTGTGGTGCCAAGGCCTGCTCTGAGCTGGAGCTGGAGCTCCCTCCCTACCTCACCAGTGCCCATCCGTGCTGGTTGTGCATTCCAACCACGTTGGGTCTGGTGCTGAACAAAAGCCTGGGGATACTCTGTTCCTTACAGCAGAGAATGGATGGTTCTTTCCCCAGAACAGCAGCAGGATGGAGATCTTCCCAGAACCTCTGAAGAATAATAAGTGTCAGTGTCATGTCTATTTTTATTTTTTTTTTACTGCCTCCCTCTGTCCCCCAGGACAGGAGTTGCAGATTCTCTTCCAGGCTTTGTTTTGGATGTTTTCACAAGGCTCTGACTCGCAGGGCAGTGGTGAAGGAAGGTGCAACCTGCTCCAGACTGCATTCTGTGCTTTTCCAGGGCTAACTTGGCTCGGGAAACATTCAGTTCTGTGTCTCCCTGTGCTTGTCTTTTGTCTTGCTGAGAAACTTCCATGCTGAGTGCTGGGAGGTTTTGCAGGATTAGATTTTATTGCCTCTCTGTGATCGTGCAGAATCAGCTGCTGCTGTCACAGAGGACTGACCTGTTTGTAAGGATTTTTCCTGAAGCCTGAGGACAGGGTTCTTCCACCTGGATCCCTGGGGGCAGTGACCCCAACTAGTCCAGGATGCACGTGGGGAGGAAGGGTCCTGTGTCAGGGAAATCCAGTCCTGCCACTGAGGAAGCAGGATTGTGGAATTGCAGCATGGTTTGGGTGGGAAGGGACTTTAAATCTCATCCCATTCCACCCCCTGCCATGGGCAGGGACACCTCCCACTAGCCCAGGTTGCTCCAAGTCCCTCTCCAGCTCTCCTGGAGCCCCTTTAGGCTCTGGAAGGGGCTCCAGGGTCTCCCTGGATCCTTCCCTTCCCCAGCTGAGCCCCCCCAGCTCTCCCAGCCTGGCTCCAGAGCAGAGGGGCTCCAGCCCTGGCAGCATCTCCGCGGCCTCCTCTGGACTCTCTCCAGCAGCTCCACGTCCTTGTGCTGCTGAGGAGAAGGTGGTGGGTGGTTGGGCAGGGTGGACAGTGCTTGGACCAGAAGGTTCCTCTCCCCAGAGGTCACCTGTGCCCCTGTCCCATTGCTGAGCAGGTCACTCACCTGGGCAGTGGGTCACTCACCTGGTCACTCACCTGGGTGGTGCCTGTGTCTCCCCTTGCCATGGTTTTGACATGCTGGCAGTGAGACAGCTGTTAACTCCCAGCTTCCCCCTTCCCTTTCTTCCAGCACTTTGGCCAACTTGCACTGACCAAGGAATCCAAGGCACTGATGGGGCTCTACCACGGGCAGGTGCACTGCAAGAAGAACAAGTTTGGGGCCCCTCAGCGAGAGGTCAAGTAAGTGCAAGTTTGGGACGCCTGAAGGAGCAGTGCCAGGCTCTTGGAAGTGACTGGCCTGGAGTCCTGGAGAGCTGTGTGGCAGAGCAGAGAATTCCAGCCTCCAGGAGGCTGATCTGCTGCGGTTCAGAGCCTTCACTTGTGGGTGAAACTTCTCACGTGACCTCTGTGAAAGTGGTGCCTGGGTGGGTGGGATCTGTGTGAGTGTGACAGGAAGGATGGAAATTCAGCCATTTCCAGCTCTGAGTGTGTCCCCTTGGTCCTTCCCCGTGCAGGACCCTGGCTGTGCTGGGAGCAGGGCTCATGGGGGCCGGCATCGCCCAGGTCTCCGTGGATAAGGGCATGAAGACCATTCTGAAGGACACGACACAGAAGGGCCTGGACAGGGGCCAGCAGCAGGTCTACAAGGGGTATGTGAGTCCAGAGGGATTGGCTCGGGGTGGGATAGGGCTGCCTTTAGTCACAGCATTCCTCTGCTGTCAGGAGCTCCTCACACCTCTGTTCTGCTGGAAGGAGCCGTCTGATGTCACAGGAAGGCTTTATCTTAAGGTTGTCCTGTGCAGTGTGCTGGGATATGGCTGCAGAACAGGCCCAGTGCAGTCAGCCTGAGGGAGGTAGAGATCTAACAGGGGGTTGCTTTGCTTTTAGATTTAGCAGTAACTTCTAGAGCCAAGGCCCATGTCGGGGGAGGCATCCCAGCTCAGAGCTCTGGAAAGCTGGTTTTCCTTCCCTGCCCTCCTGGCTCAGCAGCAGTAGTGCTGAGCTCTGGGGTGTCAGCTCTGACCCTCAGCTGAGCTGTGTGAGCAGGGCTCTCCTGCTTCCATGTGGAAAGAAGGGCCAGGGTGCAGGGTGCCAGTCCTGTGGGATTGGAGCTGGAGTTTCGGGTGCCAGCTCTGGGGGCAGGGCAGGAGGGGTGCCCGTGGTGCTGTGGTGCCCCCCCAGCAGCCGTGACAGAGCTGTCCCTCCCCAGGCTCAACAGCAAGGTCAAGAAGAAGAGCCTGACATCGTTTGAGAGGGACTCCATCCTCAGCAACCTGCTGGGCCAGCTGGACTACAAGGGCTTTGAGAAGGCAGACATGGTCATCGAGGCCGTGTTCGAGGACATCAACGTCAAGCACAAAGTGCTGAAGGAGGTGGAGGCCGTGAGTATTGGTCCTGAGCTCCTGCTGCACGTGGGCCCTGGGGGCTGAGGGGTCCTGGGCTGTGCTGCTGGGTCTGTCCCACCCTCTTTGTGCTGCAGTTTGGTTCTTGGTCACAATTAGCTGTGTCAGGACGTGGGTGAGCATCAAGGGCGGCTGTTCTGTTCACTGAGGACAATTCCTGCTCAATAAGGAGTTTTTAGCTGAATGGGGCAGTTCTGACATTCCCTGACTCCTGGGAGCTGCTTCAAAAAGAGCTGAGGACATTTGTCTGAGGACACTGATACAACAGTGATGTCCTTGGGCATCTCCACACCTCGCAGTCCTTCTGCTGTCCCTGCCCTGCTGCCACTGCTCTGTTCTGTTCAAGGGGGGAAAGAAGCTGTATGGCAAAGGGGCTGGTGTGGGCCCCTCCTGCAGTGTCTTGTGGGATTGCAGTGCTCTGGCAGAAACATGGGAGCTCTGGGACTGATTCTGCACCCCTGGGGAGGTTCAGGGGAGGTCAGGGCTGGCTGACTTAAGCTGCTGCTTTAGAACTAGTTTCTAATGAGAAAACCCAGTATACCTTGTTTGCCAGGGCTCCCGGGGGCTGGTGCTGCTCTCCCAGGGCTCTGGATCCCCCTCTGGAGCCTGAGCTCTGACAGTGCCTCCCACCCCTCCACAGGTGATCCCTCCTCACTGCATCTTCGCCAGCAACACCTCTGCCCTGCCCATCAGCCAGATTGCTGCTGCCAGCAAGAGGCCTGAGAAGGTGAGTCCCCAGGGCCACGTGCCCTGCACAGAGCTGCCTGTCCCTGGGGAGGTGGCT
>NW_021938941.1:89221-90876 GCF_001715985.3 Manacus vitellinus
TTGGAGTGCCCAGCCCTGGGGGTGTCCCAGGAAGGCCTGGCCGTGGCACTCAGTGCTCTGGGCTGGGGACAAGGTGGGGATGGGGCACAGGGGGGATCCATGGGCTGGGAGGGCTTTTCCAACCTCAGGGATTCTGTGACTTGGGCTGAGAGAATTCCAGCCAAGAAGACTTCAGTCATTTTAATAAACTGAGTAGACATAGGAGGGACTTGCCCTAATGGGGAAAGTGCTTTCTCCTTCCTGGAGAAAGCACTGACCTGGCAGCAAAAAGAAGTCAGTGGCTGGAAGCTGAACTCAGAGGTGCTGGGACTGAAGCCGTGGTCAGCCCTGGGATCAGCTCCTGAGGGGGTGGTGAGGGCTTCTCTCAAACTCCAAATGATTCATGTGAACAGGGTGCCAAGAGCAAGGTAGCAGAGGTTTGGAGCACAGGACAACTTCATCCCTTTGCTTGAAGTCCAAACAGCACATAAAGTATCTGCATCCTCCCCCCTTAGCCCAGGTGAGCACAGCTGAGCAGGAGCACTGTTCCTACATCCCTGAGGCAGGAGTGCAGGACCCTGCCAGGGGTACCCGGGGTACCTGTGAGCTGTCAGAGGTTCCTGCCACCCTCCTGAACCTCTTCCTAGTTTGCTGTCAGACCTTTGTTTCATCAGAAATGCCAACTGAGTCTCGTTTGTTCGTCCTTGCAGATAACATCCTCTTGCTGTAGAAATTGCCTGGGCAATGGCTCTTTATGTGGAAACTCGTAGGAAGTCAGTTAATTAATTAGTGCATTTTCTTTAATTAGTGTTGCAGTTTGCAGCTCTGCAAGGTGCCTCTGGCTTACACAGCCCTTGGGGCCAAGGGCAGCTGCCAGGAGGCACGAAGGTGACACGCTGATGGCACAGTCACATTCCCAAAGTGAGGCACACAGCCAGATAATCTGCACCTACCTGCTGCTCCCAGGGGGAGGCTGCACTTCCCTCTCTAATTAGTGTCTGGACAGGTGCCACCTCATCCCTAAATTCACTCCACCACCAGAAGCATTCACAGGCAGGACACAGGGACTGTGCTCGATGTCCCTGAGTGCTGCTGCAGTCTGAGCCCAGCAGCAGCAGCAGGTGGGGCTGCCCTGCCAGCTCAGGATCCCTGTGCCCTGCCAGCTCAGGATCCCTGTGCCCTGCAGGTCACACTGTGCCTGTCCTTTGCATGGGGACAGGTCAGCTGGGACTCACAGACAGCATTTGCTGCCAGATTGTAAAGTACAGAGAGAGCTGGGCAGCTCTTGGTGCTGTGAAGATCACACCTTGATCCTGAGACAGGATTGTGGGGCGTGTGCTGTGTCCTTGGGAAAACCGAGGAGAGGAGGGAGTTGGGGAGCATTCCTGCCACAGAGGGAGGGAGTGGGGTGTGGTGGGGGGCCCTGCAGCCCGTGCTGGCCTTCCCTCTGCACTTGACTCGCCCAGTTCTTCAGGGGACCAAAATCCACGTTAACCCCGAGCTCTTCCTCCTGCCCAGGTCATTGGGATGCACTACTTCTCCCCAGTGGATAAGATGCAGCTGCTGGAAATCATCACCACAGACAAAACCTCCCAGGACACGGCGGCTTCCGCCGTTGCTGTCGGCCTCAAACAGGGCAAGGTCGTCATCGTGGTGAAGGTGAGGGGACAGGGCAC
>NW_021938941.1:91594-92574 GCF_001715985.3 Manacus vitellinus
CAGTGCTGCTTCCCTGAGCCTCATCCCCAMCCCAGCTGCCTCTCTGAAGGGCAGTTTGCAGCTCCTCTGTTGCTTCCTGGCTTTGTGGGGAGTATCAGAGGTGAAACAACTGGTTTTTGCTGGTTTCCCTTGTGCTGGGCACCCTTTCCATCATCAGCCTGTTGGGCTTGCTGAAGCAGCAGCCTGCCTGGGACCTCCAGGCACTAGTTCAAATAAAAACACAGTGATGGGAACTTCCAGGGAGTAAGTTTGTGGAAGTGTTCAAACACTGCTGAACCCTACAGGGAAAAAATACCCTATTCTAGCAGTCGGAAACATAGTGTTAGAGATGGGGTTTGGGGTGTCTGAGCTGCAGCCTGGGCTGTGAAACACAGCTCTGGTGCTGCCAGGAGGCCATGCTCCTGCAGCTGGGACTCACCTGGCTCCCTGCTGTGCTCCTCTTGCCTAGGATGGGCCTGGATTCTACACCACCAGGTGCCTGGGGCCGATGCTGTCGGAGGTGGTCCGAGTCCTCCAGGTGAGTGTCCACCAAATAGTCGTGGAAACTCTGCTTCTTCCCTGGCCAGGGCTGGGCCCAGCCTGGCTGTGGGCCGGAGGGGAGGTGGGTGACCAGCCCTGGGGTCGTGGTTGTCCCCAGCCTGCCCCTGGCTCCTGTTGCAGTCCCACAGCCTGTGGGGCTGCTCGCAGCGCGTGGCCCCAGAGCGGTGAGAGCTCTCTGCCCCATGCTGGCTGTCCAGGACCTCACCCCTACATCCCATCGCTCCCCTTCTATCCTGCAGGAGGGCATTGACCCAAAGAAGGTAGATGCCATCTCCACAGCCTTCGGGTTCCCGGTGGGAGCTGCCACGCTGATCGACGAGGTGGGCGTGGACGTGGCCACGCACGTGGCCGAGGACCTGGGCAAGGCCTTCGGGGAGCGCTTCGGGGGAGGCAGCATCGACCTCTTCAAGCTCATGGTGCAGAAGGGCTTCTTAGGTGAG
>NW_021938941.1:94474-96609 GCF_001715985.3 Manacus vitellinus
GACCCACCTTTACCTGCTGCCCTCACTGATACAGCAGAGCTGGTAACCTCAGCCGTGCTTTTCCAGCCAAGGGACTTGCTGGGCCCAGCCAGGGCCACGGACCAAGTTCCCTGGGCCCCAGCTGTGACCTGGCTGGGTGGCCATGGCTGTGGCCTGGGCCGTGGATGAGGCACGAGCTGGGGGTTGGGTCACAGCTGGAGGCCACCACGGGCTCTTGGGCACGAGGTGGTGCTTCTGCCACAGGCCTGGTGCTTTCCCTCCTTGAGCCAAGCTCAGGCTGTGGGAGCAGCCCCAAGGGACTTCCTACAAGAGCAGGGAGTGGCAGGACAAGGGGAAGTGGGTTCAGACTTTCAGAGGGCAGGGTTAGATGGGATATTGGGAAGGAATTGTTGGCTGTGAGGGTGAGGAGATCCTGGCCCAGTTGCCCAGAGAAGCTGTGGCTGCCCCTGGATCCCTGGAAGTGTCCAAGGCCAGGTTGGACAGGTCTAGTGGAAGGTGTCCCTGCCCATGGCAAGGGGTTGGAATGAGAGGAGCTTTAAGGTCCCTTTCCAGAACCATCCCACGATTCTGTGATTATCCACGTCCCAGCTTGTGGGGTCAGTCAGCCTCTGCCCAGTGCCAGTGGGCAGCGAGCAGGGCCCTGGCTTACCCTGCCAAGAGACTTGGGGGTCTGTCACCCCCTTGGTGCCTGTCCCTCCCGTGCCAGCGCCGCGTCCCTGTGCCCGCAGGTCCCTTCAGGTTCGCCGACTCCTATGGAGCCCGGCAGCTGGTGGACAAGCTGCGCAAGTACGAGGCCGTCTACGGCAGCCAGTTCACGCCGTGCCAGCTGCTGCTGGACCACGCCAACAACCCCGGCAAGAAATTCCACCAGTGAGGGACCCGGTGACGCGCCCACAGCTCCCCGGGGCCGCCCCAGCGCTCCCGACACCCCGTTGTCCATAGGTTAATCTCCAAAGCCCCGGGGGAGGAAGGGGAGGAGGGAGGGGGGCACCAGGCTGCCTCATGGCTTGTAGTCATTTCAAGTGCCTTATCAGCCACTTTGTGTTGGGCACCTCCGTCCCGTGCCAGCCTGGGCCAGCCTCTCCGTGCTGGAGAGGGGATTTCTGCTGCCTTCGCCTCCATGCTGCGGCCTCCAGAGCTCCCAGTCTGGCCAGTAGCATCCAGCACGTGGCTGGAGCCGAGGCCTTGCCTTTCCATAGACATCTACCAAAATAAAGCCCCGTCTCCTGGGTTTGGACTCCATGCCTGCTTCTCCTCCCGTGTCCCTGGGCAGCACCGAGGGAGAAGAGTCGGGAATGAAAGCATCCAGGCACTGCCCTGGGATCCCCTCCCACGGAGGGGCTGCAGGGCTCACAGAGGGGCTGTCGGAGGGGCAGGTTGGCAGCAGAGCAGGGTGGCAGCTCTGTCACCTCTTCCATCACTCGGGGGCTGTGAGGAGCCTCTGGCTCTGTCTGGCCCTGAGTGCTGCCATGGGCGATCCCGGCGGGTGATCCCGGCAGATGGACCCGCCTGTAATTGCAGATCGAGCAGCCAAAGGCCAGAAGGGTCCCCCGTGGGGAGAGCTCAAGTTAAACTAAAAGGTTTTAAATCTCTGGGCACCTGTCACTGGCCCATCCCCCCTTCCATCCCTGGCTTCCTTTCCAGCTTCCAGCCGTTCTCCTGCGTCGTGGCAGGGCTGGGCCCGGGAGGGGCTGCTCTGCCTCTCTGCTTGTTTCTCAAAGCCCCAGGGCAAAACAGCTCCACGAGTAACATCTTCCCTTGAAGGGGCACGAGTCCCTTCCCAGGTGGGAAGGGTCTGCAAGGATGGGAGAGACTCCCAGAGCCTCCCTCCCCACCTGTGCCCCCTTTCCCTCTTCCCCAAGCAAGGGCCTTCTCCAGCAGCTCGTTACTCCCGTACGTTTATTGTGCTAATCCACAAGGATTAAGTTAAACCAGTCAACGCAAAATCCAGTGTTTTCCAGCCCGTTGGGGCCAAAATTACTGTCCAGTGTTAAAATGGGAAGGGGGGAGGGCTGGGCAATGGGGCCGAGCTTCTGGGGGAGGGGAACCCCCTGACGCCGCCCCATCGGAGCAGGGACGGGAACGGGKTGAGGTCCAGGCGCCTCGGGGACCTCCCGGGGCAGGGGGTCCCCAGC
>NW_021938941.1:99781-100984 GCF_001715985.3 Manacus vitellinus
CTACCCTGTAATGTCCCACCACCACCCCTAACGTCCCACCACTACCCTGTAATGTCCCACCACCATCCCTGATGTCCTGCCACTACGCTGTAATGTCCCACCACCACCCTGATGTCCCACCACTGCCCTGTAATGACCCACCACTGCCCTGTAATGTCCCACCACTACCCTGTAATGTCCCCCCACCACCCCTGATGTCCCACCACTGCCCTGTAATGTCCCACCACCACCCCCGATGTCCCACCACTGCCCTGTAATGTCCCACCACTGCCCTGTAATGTCCCACCACCACCCCTGATGTCCCACCACTATCCTGTAATGTCCCACCACCACCCTGATGTCCCACTACTATCCTGTAATGTCCCACCACCATCCCTGTTGTCCTGCAACCTACCCCTGACATCCCACAATTACCCTGTAATGTACCCTGCTGTCCTATTGTTCTCTCCTGACACCCCATCAGTGACCCACAGAGTCCCACCACACCTCCTGACACCCCACCACCATCCCCTGATGTCCCACCACCATCCCCTGATGTCCCACCACCATCCCCTGATGTCCCACCACCATCCCCTGATGTCCCACCACCATCCCCTGCCGTCCCACCATCCTCTCTTGATGTTCCACCACTGAGCTCTTCTTTCCCCCACACTCCTCTTATTTCCACCACCCTGCCCTGATGTCCCACCACTGCCCCCACCGTCCCACAACCTACTCCTGATGTCCCACTGCCACCTCTTGATGTCCCACCACGAGCTCATCATGACCCACCACCACTCCCTGCCGTCCCACTGCTCTCTCCTGACAACCCACCAGTGACACACAAAGTCCCACCACGTGCCCTGACGTCCCACCACCATTCCCTGCTGTCCCACCGTCCTCTCCTGATGTCCCACTATCATCTCCTGATGTCCCACCACCGACCCCTGCTGCCTCACCCCCCCTCCCGACATTCCCCTCCTGTCCCACCACTGTCCCCAGTGTCCCCTGAGTTCCCACCACCACTCTCTGCTCTCCCTGCAGTGTCCCCTGCTGCCCCTGCAGTGTCCCCTGCTGTCCTTGCAGTGTCCCCTGCTGCCCCTGCAGTGTCCCCTGCTGCCCCAGCCCTGTGCCCCGCTGTCCCCACGGACCTTGACGCTGAAGGTGATGGCCTCCATGACGAAGATGCGGTCTGGGAAGGTGCTGGCCACCTCCTCCACGCTG
>NW_021938941.1:107044-108108 GCF_001715985.3 Manacus vitellinus
CAGGGACACCGTGGCAGCAGAAGGGCAGCAGCAGAAACGTTTCTGCCACCACGAGGGCGGGCCCTTGCTGGGTTTTGCAGGGCAGTGACACCCCCGGCCCCCCAAAGGCTGCAGGAGACCCGGGGACTCCCCCAGTCCCGGGGGCTGTCGGAGAGGGGAGGGTAAGGACAGGGAGGGAGGGACATGGGCTGGGCTGTGAGTGCTGGAATGGCACTGGGGGATCCTGGAGAGCCCACCTGTGCTTCCCACCTGTGGCACCAACGGGGGTGCAGAGGGACGGGCTGGAACAGCTGCTTTCCCTGGAAATGTTGGCAAAGGTCCTGTCCCCCTGGAGACCCAATGGAGGCCTCACAGCCCCGAGAGCCGGGTTCCCCCACCCACGGGGGCTCCACATGGGGATGCAGCGGTGTCAGACACACCACTGCACTTCCCACCATCCTGCCCTCGGGAAACACCCCTGCAGCTCTGGGAAAGGCAGGAGGAGCAGCTCTACCTCCAGCCAGACCACTCCAGAAGGTTCGGGAGGGGGGAGGAATCATCCCACCTCCTCCAGGGGCAGCCGGGAGAATTTAAAGGGGGCCCAGGAAGTCACCACTGCAAGTTTATAAAAGCTTTTATTTGCTCTTGGTACGACCAAGAATGGGACAGTGATCTTTTATACAATTTGATACAGTAAGTGGTACAAAAGAATGTGTTTTAAATAAAAAGCCAGAGTGGAGTAGCAAAAATATTAAAAGATTAAGTAAAAAATTGTCGCATGGGAGTTAATCCAAGACCTTGATGCTGTTTTTATTATTCCACCGTCCGAGGGCCCGAGGCGCCGCGGTGAGCACGGCCCCCACGGCCCGTGACACTCGTGGGACAGAGCCCAGCTCAGGTTTGGTTTGTCGGGCCCGATTGAGTCGTTTTGACAGGTTTTTGTGGCAGGAAGGCAGCGCCGAGCCCCCCCGTGGGCAGGGCCAGGAGCCCAGCAGGGCCTTCCCAGGCAGGCTGGGCCCAGCAGGGAGTTCAGACACCAGCACAAATCAAATTACCGCAAATTAATTCCTCCAACATCGTTATTT
>NW_021938941.1:108799-112258 GCF_001715985.3 Manacus vitellinus
GGCAGCAGCGTGTCCACCCTCGGCGTGTCCGTGGCCAGAGCTCCGGCTCCAGGTGGGATCGAACACGGATCGAACACGGATCGGGACCGGCAGAACTGAGCCCTCCTTCAGCCAGGGTGACAACCCCCCTGGCCACGGGTGACAGCAGCACAGGAAGGCAAGCTGGAACAGCCAGTCCATGCCGGGATCAGCTCCCAGAGCGTCGGGATCCAGGGCAGGGCTGGCCCCGCTCGGCCGCCAACGCTGCGGAGTGGAACGTTCGCAGGGAGGTAATAAATGAAACTGCCGACCGGCTGGTTTGGGTTTTCTCCTCTCTTTCTTTCTCTTTCTGATCCGGTTCCGCTCGGCCCTTCGCTCGGCTCCCGAACCCCTCGGAGCGGCTGACGGGGAGAGACCCTCGGAGCTCGTGTCAATTAATTAATTAATTAACTGCTGTCAGTCTGGGAGTCGCATGTTATATTCATACACAGAAAGTAGACAACCACATCACCCTCCAGAGAAACTAGTGCATGCAAATAACTCTTCCATGGGGGGGGCTGTGCGGGAGGGGGTCGCTATGACGGACACGCCTAGAGGGGTTAGTTAGTCGGGATCTCCACATCGTTACCTCGGAGCTAAATCAGTGCTTTGCATTAAAGTTTTTTTGGCAAACACTCCGCGTTGCCATCCTTTTCATTAACACATCACACCATGAAGAAATGCAAATCTTGAAGCAGCATGCAGGCAAAAAAAAAAAACAAAACAAAACAACGGAAAACCAAAAAACCAAAAAAAAATAAAAATAAAATAAAAATAAAACAACCAATAAAAGGAAAGAGCGGCAAAGTGAGAAAAGAAAATGGCAGCGGGAAGAGTTGGGAGCAGCGGGATCGCCAAGAGGAGACACAGCAGGTTACAGGGATTCTGCTTTTTGTTTTGCACCACCCTTTGTCCTCGATGCATGACACCAACGGGTACAGAAAGCAATCACTACAGAGGTCGGGACTCAATGGCACGGGGGGATGGGATGTCTCCTGCACATGCTTCCACCAGAAAAAAAAAGAAAAGAAAGTGAAAATAAAAGTTCCTTTTTCCACATAAGGCACAGGACAAAGAAACCCCACTCATGGACTGAAGGCGAAAATGAGTGTTTTCCTGGCTCTTGCTGATGCGTCTAGAGAACATGGGGACTCAAGCACATGATCCATGACAGAAAATTCCACTGTTGTACAAAATCAATTGTTAATTCTAACTTTTATTCTTATACAATTTGCAGAAGAGTTGAGTATGATTGCTCTGGGGTTTAATGGCAGGAGGGACGGGGCCATCGTACAACCCAAACGTGGTGGTGAGTTGAGCAGGAACATGGAAAGATGAAGTCACGGAGATGGATTTCCTATACATGTGGTTGAGAAAACTGGAGTAGGCAAAGCTGTCCTAGCCGGAAAACCAGGGGGGAGAGGCAGGAGCTCGTTAAGATGAGGAACAAAACATCGGTTTAAGGTTAAAAAACGGGCAGAGTGGTTTGTTTTGCAGCGAGAAAAAAGGGGCGGTGGATGGCGATTGGTGAGAGAGGAGAAGGTTCAGCAGCACTTGCTCTTCCAGCCCGTCACCCCACCGCCACTGCTGATATCTACATTTTCACTGTTGGGCTCTTTTACAGGGGTCTGCAAGGAAACAAGTGAGAACAGTTAGAGGGCTCAGGAGATTCTGGGAGCTGGAGAGCCGGCGGGGACTGACAGGGGACTGACATCAGCGGGGAAGGAACCGCGCACAAAGAGCTCCACAGAAAGGCAGGGGATCCTCCCCCCGCTGCAGCACAGGCATGGAAAACCAATCTAAGGGTGGGTTTTTGTTGTTGTTGGGTTTGTTTTAAATAAACAGCTGGGAAAAAAACCCCCAGTGTTTGAACTTGGACCACCCCAAAGTCGACTGGAACTATTTTAGTTCCTGTGCTCGGAGCTGGCGCTGGACTCGGCGGAGTAAATAAATCCCAGCCTGCAACCCACACGAGCTGAACTCAAATTATGTGAACTAATGACCTTCAAAAACCACAGGTTTTATGGATAAAGAGGGGCTGTTCCAAGCTCTGCTTCCTGCTCCTCAGGACAGCAGCTCCCGAGGCAGAGGACACGCGGATTCCTCCACATCACAGGACGGAACCCAGCGGGACCAGAGCAAAAACCCCTCGAGTGGGTTTGATCCCACACCAACATCTGCTTCCAGCTGCTTGGAAATGAACCTCAACTGAACTCCACACACACTTCAGTCTCTCTATTCCTTTTTTAACTCTCTGTCACAGCCTTGCAAAAGAACCCCCCAGATGTTCAGACAATTACAGAGGCCAGAAATGAAGATTTAAGGTCCAAAGGGTCGGTGTGATTTGTAGCCCAACCTCCTGTTTACCAAAGGCCAGGGATTTTCCCCCAGTCCCTCACATAGAGCTTGTCAAAAACTGATTAGGAAACGACTGAGAGCTGCAGTGACAAGGGGGTGACACTGCCAGCAGCATTCCCGTGGGAGGGAGGAGGGAGACAGGGATGAGGCTTGGGATGGGGTTCACTCGAGCAGGAGCAGGAGCACAAATGCCAGTGTTGGCCAATCCACAGAGTTTCCACGTGGGTCAGTGGTGGCCTTGGCAGTGCTGGGGCATGGCTGGACTCGGTGCTCTCAGGAGGCTTTTCCAACCTCAAAGATTCCATGGTTCTGTGGGACACTGCCCACTCCAGGAAGGGAAACCAACCCCCAGGTGAACTGGAGCAACAGAACCTCCAGGGAAAGGCAGGAGCTGATCCCTGGGAACAACACTGGGAGTGACAGAGCTCACCCCTCTGCTCCCCCCACACCTGAACCCTTCCCAAGAGGCCCTCAGCAGTTCTGGGACAATGCTGTGCATTGACAGCTGACAGAGATGGTGGCAGGGCAAGGACAGTTCTCACCTCGCCAGGGGGAATGTTTGAACTGCAAGGACAAGGACGACACAACCACCACGAGTTTAAGGGCCAGACAAGGAGGAATCTCAGTTCCTGGGCTCTTTGATGTGGATTATCCCCTGCAGGTACCACCCCCACAACAGCCAAACATCAAACAGGCTTCAGAATGCCAACACTGCTCCTTCAGGGACCCGTTTGCCTCAGCACACCAAGGGCAGACGCTGCAACTGGCTCAGGTGAACATCAAAAGCAAGGGGAGGTGAGATTTGGGGATGCTGTTCCAAAGGAATGCTGTGAGCACCTACCTTTCGAAGAATGTCTTCTGCTAACGTGAGGAATGCCTTCTCAATGTTTATATTTGCTTTTGCACTAGTTTCGAAAAACCTAATACCGTGCTCCCTGGCAATCTGGGCAGAGAGAGAAGGAGGAGAGTGAGCTGAGACATTCCAGAGGTGCTGCCACTGCCTCGGGATCAGCAGCACTGATAAAGCAGGAGTACTGAGCAGGAACCTGATCCCAGTGGCCCTGGGGCTGTGCCAGCACTGCT
>NW_021938941.1:113042-119353 GCF_001715985.3 Manacus vitellinus
TCGAAAGAAGCTGAACTCATCCCATTCATGGCAGCTCCAAGGAAACATTCCCAGGACTCACAACCCACTGGCAAATCCAGGTCCTGTGTTTGTTCCCTGTCACATCCCACGGGGTGTCCCAAGCCCTGGAGCTGGCGGGGAGCCCTGGCAGTGCTTTGCTGACTCAGATAAGGAAGTTTTAGTGTGACACTCACCTGTTCACCTTTTGCTTTAGGGACAACTCTTTTATCTTCCATGTCGCACTTGTTTCCTAACAGCATCCTCTCCACGTCCTCGTTGGCGTGCTGCAAGGACAGGGGACAGGGTCAAGGACATGGGACAGGGTCAAGGACACAGGGACAGGGTCACACCTCCCCCAGCCAGCACCAAACACCTGCCCCACTCTGCTGTGGCCAGGCCAACACCCACAGCTCGGGTTTGGTGACATCTACAGCTGCCAAAATTGAGCTCTGTGCACTGGTTAGAAGCTGTAACTAAAACCCAGCCTCCTAATTACCTCCTAGAGCTGGTTAAGTGTTTTCTCCTCCCCATTTTGCTGCTCCACAGTGAGAAGGGTGAGCCAGGGGAGGAAGAGGGACTGGGGAGGAAAACAGGGAGGCAGGACCCAGAGAGAAATGTGGGAGAGAAGGAGAACAGGTTTGGAAAGCCAGAGAGTGGATGAGGGGTCAGCAAAGGGAACCAGGGAGGTGAGGGGTCGGTGTTTCCTGAACAGTGTCAGGGCAGGAGGACACAGGGTCAGCCTGGGCAGGGATGAGGAATCCAGGATTCAGCCCCTGGCAGGGGGATATGGATCATTTCTCACCAGACCTGGCTAACCAGGGTGGTCCCACACACCTGGAGGTGCCAGTGTGAGGCCCATCTCCAGGAAGGGCTGGAAGGAGGATCCAGGGAACTCCAGGCCTGTCACCCTGCTCATCCTGAGTGTGATCACACAGCACACACGGGACAAACAGGGGGTCAGGCCCAGCCAGCCTGGCTTTGTGACAGGTCCTGCCTGACCAGCCTGATCTCCTCCTATGGATCAGGGAAAGGCTGTGGATGCAGCTGCCAGGACTTCAAAGAAGGCCCTGACACCATTTCCCATGGCAGTCTCCTGGAGAAACTGGCTGCTCATGGCCTGGACAGGTGTGCTCTCACCGGGATAAACCTGGCTGATGGCCCAGGGAATGGAGTCCCATCCAGCTGGGAATGGGCTCCAGTGGGTTACACAGGGGTTACACAGGGTTACTTCCTGCTGGAGGGCAGGAAGGGCCTGCAGAGGGATCTGGCCAGGCTGGATCCATGGGCTGAGGTCAGTGGTGTGAGGGACACCCAGGCCAAGTGCCAGGTCCTGCCCCTGGGTCACCACAACCCCATGGAACGCTCCAGGCTGGGGACAGAGGAGCTGGAAAGCTGGAAAAGGACCTGGGAATAATTTCTTCCCAGAAAGGGCTGCCCAGCCCTGGCACAGCTGCCCAGGGCAGGGGTGGAGTCCCCATCCCTGCAGGGATTTGAAAGCCCTGTGGATGTGGCACTTAGGGACAGGGGTCAGGGGTGGCCTGGGCAGGGCTGGGTTGGACTCAGTGGTCTCAGAGCTTTTCCAACCCAAACAACTCCGTGCTTTCTGCAGACACACTCCAGCACTGAGCTTCTCCCACAATAAAAGAAAGCTTCCTGAGGTGTCAAACGTCCCTTTTAAAGCCACAGTCACTGAGCAGCCCCCACAGTGCCCCTGAAATCAGCTGCCCAGGTTTGTGTGACACAGACTGAAAACATGAGGGCACCAAAAGCACTTCTCAGCCCCCAGGGGGTGAATGGGGCCCATCACTCACCTGGACACCAGCAAGTTTTTAACAAAGCCACTGCAGAAGCTCAAGGCCTCAGTTCCAAGCTTACATTCAACTCGTTGCTGAGTCTCTTCCTGTGCTGCCTTATCCCCCCTCCTGTTCCCACCACGCTGCAACTTTCCACAAACAGGATGGTTCCCCATTTTTCACGCTGGGAAATCCAAATCCCAACATCCCATGTTTGCTCTACTGCCTTCCCCAGCCCTCAGTGCTGCCCTGGGCAGTGCCTGCCAGCCCAGATCTGCCGTGCCCAGTTCTGCAGGGCCACCCCCATGCCTCCCAGGAAAACCCAAACACCTATTCCATTTGGGAGCAGCATCACAAAAGCAAGAAGTACCAGTTGTGCCGCCCTCTTAAACGCCTCAGAGCTCCTGGAGGATGAACTCTTGGGCACCCAGGCACTTTGTGCTCCCCCAGCAGCTTCTTCTGCTTCACTTGACCTTGCCTGAAACTTCCCAGCCTCCCTGTCCTGGTTCTCCTGTGCCAAGGGCAATAATCAGCTCCACAAACATTCCCAGCAGAAGGTGCCACGGCACCTGCAGCAGCCAGGGGGACCTCCCAAATACCTCACAACATGGTTTTTGGGGAGTGGAGGTTATATATATACACAATACTTAGAGGATTTACACAGTGACACTCAGAAAACAGTTACTCTGAGTGCTGACACACTGTGCAGCTCCTCTCCAGCTCGGGGCTTTGGTGCTGGCAGCTGCTCCCAAACCTGCTGCTCCCAGTTCCAGGCGAGCTCCTCCCCTCCCTCCATTCCCCAGCACAGACACAGAGTCTGCCCACGTGCAAAGCTGGTATTTTGGGACACCCCTGGCCCCTGTGCAGAGTCCCAGCCCCTCCTGGCAGTGCTGAAGGGGCAGCTGGGGGGCACACAGGACACCTGAAGCCCAGCACCAAGCCCTGGGTGAGTGTTCACCCTCTGCCAGGGGGGAGCAGAGCCCGAGCTCTGGGGTACCCCTCCCATGCCCAGTGCTCACCACACCCCCAGTGTGGGGTCTCAGCCCCATCACCCACCTCATCTATGTTCCTGAGCCACTTGCTGATGTTCTCGAAGCTCTTGGCGTTGGTGATGTCGTACACCAGCATGATGCCCATGGCTCCTCTGTAGTAGGAGGTGGTGATGGTGTGGAACCGCTCCTGCCCCGCCGTGTCCCTGGGGAAAACGGGCACAGCCACGTCAGGGAAGCAGCCCAGGGCATCCCTCAGTGTGTGTGCTCTGCTGCACCATCCCCAGGGGATGCACCAGGGTCTCCAGGAGCCTGGAACTGCAACCCACAAGGACCCGACCCAGCTGTGCCACTGCCACGATGGCCTAGCAGCTGCTGAGACAGTCACAGGCATTTCCTGACCCTCAGACTCAACACTGAGAGGAATTTGGGCTTGGATCAGTTTTATAAAGATTCTACTTGATCTTACAGATGTATTTTCCTGAAGTGTTCAGTCCAAGTGTAGGACACCTAAACAGAGAAGTGCTGTAATGTTAAGTGTTGATGTCTGCAAGCTGAAGATTGATCCTGCAGCATTAATGACAGCCTGGACTGTCCCATCTCATCCTGGGATCTTTGAAAGGATGGATGAGGATTGGTTAAACAAACCTGTCAGTAAATGGAGAACCAGGAGTTAAACTCGTGTTCCACAGTGTCTTTCAGAGGACACGACCCCAGCAGATCCAGGTTTAGGGGCAGTTCTCAGTGACACCGTTCAGACATGGAGCTGCCAATTCAATTTGTTCCCACACTGGATTTCTGGCCAAGGATCAGCTGGAATTGGGGAGTAAATGGAAAGCCTCGAGATGCACAGATGCCACGGAGGAGAGCTCCTGAGGTGCAGGAAATGCTCTGAGTTCTCTGCTCAATGAGTGTTACGGCTCTGGTCTGGCTCCGACCCCAGAGGCTGTTCCAGCACACAGGCAGCTGATCCCTTATCTGCTCCAGGAACTGCCAACACCGAGGGAAGGGCAATGAGCAGAGGAGGAAGACCAGGGGCAGGTCCCAACTGGAGCACTCCCTGCTCAGGGATGTCCTAACAGGCCGTGCCATGCCGAGGCCTGGATCGCTGGCTGTGGCCTCGGGAGGCGAATCCAGTCCATTCCCAGCTCCACAGAACATCCAGGGACACCCACACTACTCCCAAAAGATGCTGCTGGAGACCTTCCCCAGCCCTCACTCAGTGGCCAAAGGCCTCAGGTGGCCTCCCCTGCCCCTCCCTGTGGGCTCCTCCAGCCTGGCCCTGTCCCAGCACGTCCAGGGCGCTGCTCCAGCCCCACACAGGGATATTCCCCAGACAGGCCTCTTCCCTCATCCCACTCCCTGCCCCGAGGAGGAGGCAGACTGCTCTGCCATGTGAGGACTGGTGGCACACACTGAGCTCTGACTCTGCCTTTGGCTGCTCAGAATTCCACAGGACTTTTCCAGTGACATTCCTGCAGTCAGCCAGAAGCAATGGCAACCATAACCCACTCCTTGATGTGACTTACACCTCACAGCTTCACCTTTCCTGGCTGATCCCAAACCCAAGAACCACAACCCATCCCCTTCTCCCAGCTGTGAACTCTCCCCTGGGAGGGTGGGGAGGCCCTGGCACAGGCTGCCCAGAGCAGCTGTGGCCTGCCCCTGGATCCCTGGGACTGTCCAAGGCTGGGTTGGATGGGGTTTGGGGCAACCTGGGCTGGTGGGAGGTGTCCCTGCCCATGGCAGGGGGTGGAATGGGATGATCTTTCATGTCCCTTCCAACACAAACCATTCTGATTCCATGACTCCAGAAAACACTGCCTGTCACCACACTCAGGACAAACTCCTGCAAATCATCTCCATGGATCTCCCCTCACATCTCATTTCTTTTCTCCGTGAGTTCTGTACCCACTTGCCAGCACCTTCCCCCAAGTCACTCCCTCTCACTGGCTCCTATCATGCAGGACAGCATTGGAAAAGCCTTCCCAAGCCCACCAAATGTTTGGGATCTGTGATTCCCCCCTCCTGGAGGATCTAGCAGCCGTCACGGGAACAATTCTCAGCGGGTTTGACACAACTTGGCATTGGCAACGGGGAGCTGCTACTCCCTGCTTGTCACATCCTACAACCACCTCCCTGGGTTAACTCCTCCAGTGCTTTTCCTGGCAACTGGAGCTCAGCTGATGGAAGAAAAAAGCTGGGGAGGGAAAAAAGCAAAGAACCCGGAGGAGTGTCTCCCTTTCTTTCTTTTTAAATAAATCCTCCAGCTGCCCTTTCCCCTCCTTAATGGATTCTCCATTCATTATTCAGAGATAACTCCTAATGGATGGGAGATTAGGGCCGGGCTGAGGCAAACAGAGGAAGTGAGTTATGGCTCTCCCAGTGCCCAGGAGTGCTGGATCCACCCTGAGCAAACGGCAGGAGACAGTCAGAGCCCGCGGCCGTGTTTGCTGCCCGGGCTCCCCATCCCTCTGTTCAAACCTCAGGGAGGGGGGAACAGAGCTCTGGGGGTGCAATAAATGCTGGATGTGGGCACAGGCACGGGCACAAACTCCAGGCTCACATAAAGGTGGGCAGGGATCACGGAGACAGCCAAGGAAAATGAAGAGGGAGCTCGGATGGTTGGGCTGCAAAGTGAGCACAAAGGAGGTCCCCTGTGGGACTGGGGAGAGGAGGGGCACGAGGAAAGTGAAAAATCTATTTGAATTACTCTCGTGCCAACATTAAAATATGCATAGGCTGTATCATATTAGAGGTTTAACCCACAGAGAAAGGAATTTCTGGGCCAGCTTTCCGGCTGACCTGGCAGAGACTAAAGAAACCCTGAAGTGCACTATGATTTATTGATGAAGGGTTTACACGGCTGCAGCACGAGGAGATCAGATCTGGGCATCTGTGAACATCCTCCCAGCTCATGTTGCTCAAAATGAAGGTCTCCCACATATTGAACCAAGCAATTCCTGGCAAAATGATCCCCAGAATTTCACTGCTGTCCCACTGCTTCTTCCTGCTGTGTTTGCCAAAGTGTGCAGCACAACATGGCAGTGGAGACCTGTCCTGCTGACCCAGAACTCTGGCAGCTGCAGTGACCAGGCTGAGGACTTTCCCCCCCCAAAGGAAAAGTGCCCCTGTCCAGCCCATGGCTTGGACAGTGTGTTCCTGGCTGGGATAATCCTGGGCCCAGGGAGAGGTGGGGAATGGAGTCCCATCCAGCTGGGAATGGGCTCCAGTGGGGTTACACAGGGGTCAGAGCTGGGACCAGCCCTGTTTAACACCTTCATTGATGATCTGGATGAGGGGATTGAGGGCACCTCAGTCAGGTGTGGATGACACCAGGGTGGGTGGGATGTGGGTCTGCTGGAGGGCAGGAAGGGCCTGCAGAGGGATCTGGCCAGGCTGGATCCACGGGCACCCTCACACAGGAGACACAGGGAGGGGCTGGAGCGTGGGCAGGGAAGGGAAGGGAGCTGGGAAGGGGCTGGAGCAGCAGGAGGAGCTGAGGGAGCTGGGGGGGCTCAGCCTGGAG
>NW_021938941.1:119631-123825 GCF_001715985.3 Manacus vitellinus
GGGGACAAGGTGGGGATGGGGCACAGGGGGGATCCATGGGCTGGGAGGGCTTTTCCAACCTAATAATTCTGAGATTCTGTAGGATACAGAGATTTCAGCTTTTCTGAGAAATATTCAGACAGGAAAAAGTTTAAAAAATCTCTAAGCAGAGAAGAATCTGACTTGCCAAAGGAGCATCTTCCCCCTCGATCTCTGTGAGCACTGAACGGCCTCCAGAGCCCTCAGCACAGAGAATTAACTGGGAGGTGTTCCTGGGGCAGCTGCAGAATCCCTGGGGCTGATGGCACTGGGGCAGTGGAGCTGTGAGCAGCTCTGCCTGTTCACCACCACGCTCCCCTTGCACATCACAGGGAATTTCCACGCCTGGAATGGTCTGGGAGAGCTGCTCCACACTGTGCTCCCCTGCACTGCTGACCCAGGGCAGGGGGTTATTCCTGCAAGGAGCTCACTGCTGAATAAAACAACACTGTGAGGACTCTTTTCTGGCCATGCAAATGTGCTGCCAGCAGAGATGCACTGAGAGAGAAATGTTACTTCGTGGCCTTCCACACAGCTAAGAGCTGCATTCTAAAAATGCAGAGCTCCTCCTAAAATTTGGAATCAGTCAGCAGGACTGCAGGAAAACAGGCTGACACACAAATGCTACCAAAGACAGGAGAGTCAGAGGAGCAGCTAAGTAGGAAAAAAGGAAAGAATTAGAGTTTGAGGTGACAGTGGTACTCCTCCAGCCTGTGCTTCACAGGGGTGACAAACCCAGCTCTGCTTTCTGTGCCTCCTCACAAGCACCTCAGAGCTGGACCTGGGCAGGCCAGAGGTTTTCCAGCTTCCATTTCCCTGTGGTTTTCAAGGAGTTCTGGAGCCAGAGATGCCCTCTGTGGATTGAAGTGTCCAAACCAGACTGCTCCTCTGGGAAATGCCCTGTGAGCCCATCTGTGTGCCCCCACAGCCCCCACAACATCCTGGCAGGGGTTTCCCAGCACAGCTTCATCTCCTGGTGTTCCCCACGTCCCACCTCACACCAGAACTGATGTTCTGGTGCTGGAAAAGGCAACGGGTTCTACCAGACCCTCCCTACCCCTTCAGTGTCCTCGTGGATTTAAAGGTGTGCTCTGAGGTCCTGGGGAATCTTCATCCTTCCTAAAGCAGTGCCTTTCCTCCCAGGCAGTTCTGATCAGACCCATGTGTCACACTCTCTTCCTGCCCTCTGCAAAGGGCATCAGGAAAATCACATTTCATTTCTCAGTGGCTCCATTATGCTGATGAGTTCAGGGAATTACACTGTGCCTGAGCCTTTTGGTTTCCATTTCAAAGCAACTCTGCCTGAGTTCCTGAAGTGTGTGATACTACACTCAATTTTTAGCTCCATTGCTCTGCTCCTCTGAAGCCCTTCAGTGCTTTCCCAAAGCCAGCATCACCTCTTCCTGGAGCACTGATCTCTCCTTCTGCTCCTTTATTCTCCCTCCCCTCTCTGCACTATGAGCTTTACTGTATTAATATTTTTCAAGACATTCATCTGTGTCAAACCCTCCAGGTCCCACCCTTTGCTGGGATTCTCCCAAAGCCTGGACTAAGCCCATCCTGAGTGACTGTCACGGCAACAGTTCTCCCAAACTCAGCAGTGGTACAACAATAACCCCACCAGGAACATCCTCAGCTTCCATAGGTGCTTTCACACAGGATTTGACACACCAGTGGTTCTGTCCTGGGCAAGCTCATTCCCCTGGAAGGCCAGACCCAAGAGAAGTGTCCATCCTTCTCCTCACACCCTGGGACTGCTCCAAAGCTCCCTGACCCAGCCTGGCACTGCCCCAGCCCCACCTGCCACCCAGTTCTCCACGGTCTCTTATCCCAACTTGGTTTGCAACAGGCACATTTCCATTTGGAGCACTGGGAAAACACCCTAATCCCAGCTTGATCCTTACTGAGCAACAACCCCAAATTTAACAGCCATGGAGTATCAAATTGCTTCTGCCCCCTGGCAGGGTTTAACTGAGCCTGACCTTCGGGTTCTTGCTTTACTCCTCAACAGGCATTTCAGAGGCCATGGCACAGCTGAGGGCTCACCTTCCACAGCCAGGAGGAGAGGGAAGGAGCTGTCCTGCCCTGCAGGGAAGGGAATGGTGGTGCAGGGACATACCTGAAGGATGGGGCTGTCCAGAGGGGCCTGGACAAGCAAGAGGAGAGGCCCCGGGGAATGTCAGGAGGTTTAACAAGACCGAGAGCTGGTGCTGCACGACCCACACTCTGGAGCAAGAAGAGCTCCCAGAACAGCCTCAACAACACTCCAGTCACTGAACTGCTGCCTGGGGGTGAAGCATCACTGTGTCAGCACCAAACACAGCTCCTACACGTGTGGGGTGAGTTCAAACCCAGGGAGCAGGGGGGAAATACATGGCCTGCACAAAACACCTTCCCAGGACTCTGCTGCTCCAGGCACCGAGGCACTGCGGGGCAAAACTGGGGCAGGAGAAGCTGGAAACTACAATGCTGAGATTTAATTTAATTTATTTATTTTTTTGGCAGTAGGAGCTTCGTTTTCTGCTTTCCAAGTTTCATTTCAAAGGTGCAGTTTGAACCTGGCAGGAACGAGCAGCAGAACCGGGCCACGACTTCCCGATTTTGGGACATTTAAAAGTTGCCATTGTACAAATCTGAGCTGCCCCAGCCCCTCTTCACTCCTCCAAGGCACTGAACCCCACGGTGTGTAGGGCTCCACTACAGCTTGTTCTTTACCTGTACATGCATTAAACAGCCTCATTTTTCTGTATTTTCAGTTCTTACATTTCATGATGGCTTTTCTTAAGTTTAATCACTGATTCCCAGGGTGGTTTGGGTGGGAAGGGACCTTAAAGACCATCCAGTTCCACCCCCTGCCATGGGCAGGGACAACTTACACTAGCCCAGGTTGCTCCAAGCCCTGTCCAACCTGGCCTTGGACACTTCCAGGGATCCAGGGGCAGCCACAGCTTCTCTGGAAAACCTGTGCCAGGGCCTGCCCACCCTCACAGGAAGGATTTTTTCCCATTATCCAATCTAAACCTGCTCTCTTTCAGTTCTAACTGAACCCCCTCAGGGTGCTGGTGACAGGGATGACTCCGGATGCCTTGGTTAGGAAGGATGATCTCTCAGCAGGTCCCACAGCACTGGAACAAGAGCCCACTCAGGGGGAAAGCAGTGCCTCCCCCTAACTGGGAGCCACCCACCTGCACCTGCAGACATCAGCCTGACAAGGCCATGCAGACTGTTATCAGTGGGGGACAAAAAGGGCACATTCAAACTCTGAACCAGTTCAGGCTCTGTGCTCCCAGTACAGCTGGAGAAGGCACTGGGTGAGGAGGGGGCCCACCCAAGGCCAGGAACAGCCCCCAGCTCTCCTGCCCTGGAGCTGTTGGAGGGTGAAAGATCTCCAGCTCAGTGCAGAGCGAGCTCGAGGGAAGGAGCTCAGGTTGTGCCTCGTGTCAGACATTCCCACAGAGCACAGCCCCGTTTCCAGGCACTGCAGGACTGCCCCCAGCTGAGCATGGAAAATTACAGGCCAAGGGGAGCTGTGGGCTGCACTTTCCTGCTGACACAAAGAAGGGCTGCAAGTCAATTTATAGCCACGGATCGGAGGCAACTCCTAATTTAAAAAATTCCAGTTTTAAACCACTTCCCACCAAATCACAGCCTGCGAGGATCCTCTCCTCCCAGAGCCCAGGCAGGGCTTTGCCAAGGGCCTGGAGGGAGCAGCAGTACCTGTGGTTACAGCACTGCTGCAGAGCTGGAGCCCCGAGTGGACTCCCAGGAGCAGCAAACCCTCCTCAGGAGGACCTGCTGCTGCTGCAGGAGGCCACCCCTGCAGGTTCTGGGGGGGGTGTCACTCACCAGATCTGTAGCTTGATCTTCTTTCCTTGTAATTCAACAGTTTTAATCTTGAAGTCTATCCCTAAAATAAACAAACACATAAATAAGTAATTAGTGTTTAATAAAAGGAAAAAATAAAAGCGATTCTGCATCAACTCCAAATGGCTGAGACAGAACAGCAGCTTTTTGCTTCTTCTTTTACAGAATCTTCAGGTAAACCAGGGATGTCCAGGCCCTCTGGAATGGGAGAGGAGCACAGAGACCAACAGAGCCAGGGCTTCAGAGGCTCTGCACTCGAGCACTGGGCACCTCCAGGGATCACAGGTAAGATCATGGAACATCCTGAGCTGG
>NW_021938941.1:125690-127332 GCF_001715985.3 Manacus vitellinus
AGCTTTGAACTCAAGGCCAACCCAAACCATTCTTTCATTTCTATGATTTTACCATTGAAACATTAAATCCCAAAGTCCTTTCCCACAGAACTCAGGAATGCAGAGCCTCTCTGGGACAGGCTTCACCACACCAGATGGGGGGAAGAGGATCCCCCTTCCCTCAGGCCTCTGTTGGGCAGGGGTGGCTCCTGCTGGAGGGTCACCTGCAGCCAAGGAGGAGAATGAACCCTCACCAAGGGTCAAAATTCCCTATTCTAAGGATTTCAGGAGGAATTTCCTGCTGGAAAGGGTGGTCAGGCACTGGCAGGGGCTGCCCAGGGAGGTTTGGAGTGCCCAGCCCTGGAGGTGTCCCAGGAAGGCCTGGCCGTGGCACTCAGTGCTCTGGGCTGGGGACAAGGTGGGGATGGGGCACAGGGGGGATCCATGGGCTGGGAGGGCTTTTCCAGCCTCAGGGATTCTGGGATTCTCTCATTTAAAGCAGTGCAGTGACCAAAGGCCAAGGTCTGCACTAATCCCAGGATGTCAGCCTGGGACGCCCAGCCCTCAGCCTCAGGCCACTGCTCCATGTTTTCCCAGCAGTGCTTCAATCCCTCCCACTAAATCAAATTTCTCAATCAACACAGGAACCATCCTGTGTGGTTTGAAATGCAAACTGTCCCAAATCCTCCCGAGCCCACAGGGAGCCCACAGGGAGCCCACAGGTCATGGGGCCCTTTGCTGCGACGCGGGGCTCGTTCCCCAGCAACGCCACTGAACACACCAACACAGCACTCACCAGAAGATCATAAATCACATATCCCTCACGGTGACACTCACTTCCAGGCCCTGCCCAGCTCCAGCAGGATGTCTGACAGCCACCTTTTGGGTGTTAGGAGAAAGCAAGGCACTAACCCAGCCCAGGAAGTTAACTCTTCTCTGCACTGCAGGGATTTAGGCAGCTCCAGTGTTCAGGGATAAACAAATCCCTAATCCCACGTTACAGCAGCTCCCATTCCAATAGAATACTGGTTCAGCCTCTGGAACACAAGGGCTGCTATAAATAGCAACGACTCTTTCCCTCAGAACACTTCCAGAGGAGCTTTAACAGACTGGCCAAGGGGCTCCCACTGGTGCCCAGCCAGCCCCAGGCCCATCTGAGGGACTCACTGGTGACATCAAACCACCAAAACACAAGGGCTGCCCAGGGGACAGGGACAGGCACGAGGTAGATTCCAGGAAAAGTATGTTCAGGAAAGGGTTGGAGAGGGTAATGGGTATAAAAGGTGACTGGAATGCAGAAGGGAGACATCACCCTCACAGGAGACATCACCCTCACAGGAGACATCATCCTCACCCTCACAGGACACATCACCCTCACAGGAGGAGAACAGGGATGAATTAAAGATGAGCACGGAATTAGTGCCTCATTAGTTGTCGATAAGACATTTATCAGCCTCAGCAGGGCAAACTGGAATTCACTGGAAGACCTGGAAGGACACTGCCAGGTTTATAAAAAACCTCATGGGTTCCATATATTCAGATGAAGATTTGGAAATGTTCGTTACCCTTCAGTACATCTCACACCAGCAGCTGTGAGGAGGCTCCTCACAGGCAGAGCCTCCCGGGTCTCCGGTCACTTCTGGGTTCCAATTTCAATCCTCTA
>NW_021938941.1:131202-143191 GCF_001715985.3 Manacus vitellinus
GCCCTGCTAAAACGTTTGAGGCCGTGTTTCTTACAGGCCCCTTTAGGCACAGAAAGGCCACACTGAGGTGTTTCCTGAGGAACAGTAATGGAGATTATTACTGGATAATCCAATCTGTAACTCTGTCAGCTACACATGAAGGCCCTGCAGAACCAAAGCAGAGTTCAACTCAAGTTTTACTGAGAAGCAATCCTGGGGCTTGTTGGGCCTTGGGTTTCTTTTTAATAAGATGAGGAGACAATGTCCTTTGTAACAGGTGTGTAAATGTGTGTGTGAGCTGTGGGTACTTCCACAGGTATCCACACAGCTGCAATCAGGTGGGGCTGGTGTTCCAGGCACAAATGATCCCCTGGCCTGGGGGATCCAAAATAAACTCTCCTCTCTGAGCTTATGTTTCCAACACCTTCCACCCCAAGTGCAAAGTGCTGTCTCAGCACAGTCCCAGCTCCCAGGACTGGGATCAACACCCAGAAAACCCAACCCTGAGCTCTGTGCTGGAGGGGGAAAATCACTGACAGGAAAAGTCGTGTTGGCACTTGAAATGCTGAGTGTGCTTGGGGATGTTGTGCATCCACACTGTGCAGGTACAAACCCCTTGTAGAAGAAATGTTTTTAAACACCTAAGTAGCAGCTGAGATCATTAAGAGCTTAATTAAAACCAGAACTCCCAGCTCTTGCCCGACGGCCTCGTGCTGGGCTTTCCCTGGAAAGAGAAAGTAGATTTACTGATGGAGCTTTCTTACGAAATAATTAATAACTGTCTGAACTGCTCCATTGATAACAAAGGTTAAGGTCTGCTGAATCCTAGGAAAGGACACCCTGGAGCATGAAATAAGGGTTCTGATGGAGTTTGTAATTCTGGACAGGATAGCTTTGGAAAGTTTGTTACCAGGAGGATTGGAGGAATCAGCTGTATGCTCCAGACACCAACACACTTTGTAAAGCAGTGTTGGGCTTTGGAGTTGGTTTTAGACATCAACTCCTTGTTCACCTGAAGAAAAAGAGGCTCAGGGGGGACCTTCTGGCTCTGCAACCCCCTGACAGGAGGGGGGAGCTGGGGGGGGTCGGGCTCTGCTCCCAGGGAACAAGGGACAGGAGGAGAGGGAACGGCCTCCAGCTGTGCCAGGGGAGGGACAGGTTGGACAGGAGGAGGAATTTCCTGCTGGAAAGGGTGGTCAGGCACTGGCAGGGGCTGCCCAGGGAGGTTTGGAGTGCCCAGCCCTGGAGGTGTCCCAGGAAGGCCTGGCTGTGGCTCTCAGTGCTCTGGGCTGGGGACAAGGTGGGGATGGGGCACAGGGGGGACTCTCCGTGACCCTGGAGGGCTTTTCCAACCCCAGTGAGTCTGTGACTGCACTGAGGTGTTTACACACCTCCCTCGAGACCCAGGATCCAGGAGCTCTGTGTAAGGACACTGGACAATGGTCTCTGCCCCCGAGTTACTCTGGTAACTTTAAAATATTTGGTTATTGCTGGGTTTTCCTGCTGTTTGCTCAGTTTTCTTTTACTGTTTTTTCGTTTTGTAAGGAAAAGCACTTGGGGGCTGTTCAGTGACCCTGTGTGAGCTGTAAGCACGCCTGGAGGACACCAGCCTGCCCTCCCCCTGCCTGCAGGCACAGCCTGTGCCCCTGGGCTGCTGTGCCCCAAGCCCTGAGGCCACATTCCCTGAACATGAGAGCTGGTAACTCAAGGCAGGGACAGCAGAGAGGTTTCCTTCTGCTGCTCAGGCTCTGCCTCTGCTTACCACTGAAATTTCTAGAAAGTGAGGCAGTAAAGACGAGGTTTATACCCTTCTGGGGCTATTAAAGCTCTTGCAACAGCTCCACCTTAGCTTGAGCTGGATTGGTGTGGGGAAGTGTTCCAGGCCAGGTTAAAAAGGCTTGGAGCAACCTGGGCTGGTGGGAGGTGTCCCTGCCCACGGCACAGAGATGGGCTTTGAGGTCCCTTCCAACCCAAAGCATTCCATGATCCACCCTCTGATTTCACTGCAGCTCCCTGGGGTGTCTCCCTTCCCCTGCCCACCAGAGATAAGAAAGGACCAGGCCTCCACCACTAAGTGCCACTTGTAAGGCTCAGAACCCCCTGATAAGAGAGTTTGGGAAAGAGAAACTCAAACTGTTCCCGGTCTCATCCTTTGGCAAAGGCTTGAGCAAAAGCCAAAGTTCTATCAGGGAGAGCCACATGCAGCTGACGTGGGAAGGAGTGGGAAGCTCTGGGCCAGCTGGGACAGGCCTTGGCACTTGCAGCTCCTCCTGCAATCGGGATTTGCCACCTTTGGCATCCAACTGCAGAGCAGAGGAACCTCTGGCAATGGGGCTCCGAAGGGAGTGGAACCCACAGTGTCCTCCCCCATTGCCTGGGGTCACATCTCCCACCAGCCTCTCCAGCTGATGGATCCCTGTGACTACCAATGCTTTGGGAATTCTTCTTTCTCAGGAGGAGACTGCAACAAAACAGTAAGAGGAGTCACCAGACAGAGTCTCAAAATGTTACTCACTGAAAATGAGATTATTAGAGAGACCACAAGGAGGAAAACCAGAAACTTGGGACTACTTGGCTTCTTTTAAACTGTACCTAGAACTTGTGGATCCAGGTTAGGAATCCACACTTCAGCTGATGGCTGCTTTTCCTAACAAAACATCTATCCATCAGGAGTGAGGGATTACACTGCATTTGGAGTTTTCCTTGTCTTTAGCCTTGGTCACGTGGAGCACGGTCAGATATGTGGGAAGGACAGAGTGGGAGGAAGGAAAGGCAGTGTGAGTGTGACCAGCACCCAAAAATGAGTGATGGAATCAAAGCAAGGAGCCTGTGGGTGCTCTGCAGTCTGACAAGATGCAAACACACAGTGCCCCTGGTTTAAACCCAGCAGGCAGCAGGAATTCTGCCCAGGCTCCACACCCCTGGGATGTACAGCCCTGCCCAGCCTCCTCTGCAGTGCCCAAATCCATTGGCTCTCCCAGTAAACAAGAGAGTGACTGTAAACAGGGCAGCTGGTCCTCCTGCTGCAGGAGAGCCCACCCCACAGCAGCTCTGCTGCTGGATCTGGGGTGTGCAGCCCCAGCACACACAGCTCCAGCCTCCCACACAGCCCTGGATGAGCATCCCCCCTGTGGCATCCTTCCTACACTTACTGTGGCCAGGAATTCTCTGAGAGAGCAAAACCAGTGTTTACAGAGTCCCAGAATGGTTTGGGTGGGAAGGGACCTTCAAAGTCACCTAATTCCACCCCCTGCCATGGGCAGGGACATCTCTAACTATCCCAGGTGGCTCCAAGCCCTGTCCAACCTGGCCTGGGACACTTCAGGGATCCAGGGGCAGCCACAGCTTCTCTGGGCAGCCTGGGCCAGGGCCTCCCCACCCTGACAGGAAGGACTCCTTCCCAATCTCCCACCTGTCCCTGCCCTCTGGCAAGTGGAAGCCATCCCCTCGTCCTGGCAACTGTCTGTGTGGTGTAACCCAACAGCCCAGCAGCGTGGATGGAGAACAAGAGCACCAAACCTCCCCACCTGAGCAGCTGGAGCCAGACAGGCCAAATGCTGCTGCTGGCCCAGGATAACCCCCCCCAGAGACTGCAGACCAAGTTATTTATCCCATGGGGCACCCACTGCACAGGTCCACAGCGCTCTGCTGGGCCAGCAGCTCATCCCCATCCTTTTTAACCCCAGGCTGCTCCCACACTGCCCACACCCAAAATGAACCCTCACCAAAGGGACTCCAGTCCCTCACCATCCAGCCTGACAGGGGAGTTTCCTCCCAGCCTCCACAGTCCCTGTGAGTCAGGACTCCTACCCCAGGGCAGCACAGGGAGTTCCTGCTCGGCTTGTTGAGACAGCCCAGGGGCTGGAGCGGGAGCTGAGCTGGCACCGGGAGCTGAAGGGCCCCAGAACACGAGCTGAGGCAGCACAGCCCCCCCAGAGATCCATCCAGGCTCCCCCAGCTACAGGGAGAGCCAGGAGCAGCCCCCAGGAACACCAGGGAGAGCATCAGGTGCCACAGGGACACTGAAGTGGCCTCTTGGCTGCCTTTGCTCTCCTTTTCCACCGGCTGAATTCCACCAGTTTTTGACACTCAGCGACCAGGAGCACCACAAATTACTCCAGGTCTGAGCAAAGTGAGGATTTCTGTGCTAGCAGGGCAGCAGTGCAGAGGATTCCTGTGTCCCACCCTCCGTGCAGGCAGCTGTTCCAGGGCAGAGCCTGCACTGGGAGCAGCAGCAGGAACTCACCTTTCCTGCTCTGCAGGGTTTCAAGTCGTGACAACTCAGCACTGACAGAGCACCTGGAGCTGCATCTAAATAAAGTTAACACACACCTTACGTGAGCTAAAGTAACACACACCCCGCCTGAAACCTCAGGAAATGCACATTTACAGGACAGAATAGTGGAATCATTCAGGTTGGAGAAGACCTCTAAGATCATCGAGTCTGATCATTCCAGTATCCCAGGAAAGTTCCACAGCTGAGTAAGAGAAAGCTCCCCAAAGGTAAAGGTCCTTCCTGGGAGCCTGGTTTGGATGGAGCTGGGCAGGGCAGGACAATGGTAACAGAATGAAGGGATTTAATTCCTTTAATCCCAGCAGCCACAGATGATGACGTGATCAGCGTTCACATTTTATTCCCACGCATCCAGTGCCAATCCTCCCCTTCTCATTCCAGCTCCAGCACCCAAAGGCCTCTCTCTCCTTCCCCAAATGCTCCACTCACCAAACCACCCCTTGCACCCTTTGCTTTACCCCCCTGAACCATCAGCTGGGTGAACCTTCCCTGCTCTCTCCCGAGGTCCTCAGCCTCCACCCACACCGTGACAGCAACAGCCACACACAACTGCTTGCCTTGGGAACATCCATAGGAATGAGCAGAGGAACTCCCCTAGGAACAGGTGTATCCTGGGGATCCACAGCACCTGCACTATCCTAAAAACTGGTAGTTTTGTGGAGCAGGTCTGAAGCACAGGAATTATGGGCTGGTCCCTCTCTGTAAGGGTAAGTTAAAGACTCTAACCCGGTGACATTTGCTGGTGTGACCACACGTGTCTTTACAAACCCCTCATTTAATTCCAGCAGCTACTTTTAGGAATGCAGTAGGTTCCCCAAATCCAAAGGATGCACTTAACCTTCAGCTTCTCACACAGGATTTGCTCCATTAGAGACCACCAGGAACAAGTGCAGCTCCTTCCCACCAGACTGCTCAGCTCCACCAGCCCCTCCTGGGGACCCCCTGGCCCTGTCCTGAATCCCCCCTTTTCCAGCACTTTACAAAACTGTCCTTCCAGGCCAGTTTCACCAATCCTGTACCAACAGAGACATTCCAGAGCCGCTGATGTAAGGCAGGACACGGGACAGAGCAGCAGCACTGGTGCCAGATCGTCTCCTCCCAATTAATCTATTCTTAACGAAGCAGATGACAGTCCTGCGAGACAGCAGCTCCTGGGGTGACCTACATTCCCCCTCCTGGATGTGTTTGTTGTGCCTCAAACGCTGCCACACATCCCCAGCAGGGCTCAGCCTGCAGGGAGATGGGATTTATGCAAACCAGCCCAGACTAAGGATGGGGGGACTCCGCTGAATATTCATTTTGGTGACAAATCCAGCACTCTGGCTCATATCCCCCCAAACACCAGGCTTAATCCCCCCAGACAATAGGAGCCCGCTGTCATCCAGCCTGACCTGGTGCCTGGGAAAAGCCACATGTTGTGAATCCATCCACATTCCCGCTGCTGGAAGGATCTGGGATCCTCACTCCACGCCAGAGCTTCCCAAGGAGCCCGGCTCGGATCCCACCCGCAGCACCAGCCAGCCCAGAGAGGAACCACCCCCCAAACTCCAGCATCCAGAGCTCCAGGAGTGAAGGACACCTCCCCAACTTGAGATTCTTTCTGAAGTGCTCCCGTTGCCCTCCAAAGCAGCAGCGGAGCCGTGAGCACACGAGCTCCTCTGGGCCCATCCAAGGATGCACAGCAAATGTAGGGCAAGGCCAAAGCCTTCCAGGGCCCCAAACGAGTCTCAGCTGAAACCTCCTCCACCACTGTTCCTCTCAGATTTGTATTAAAAAATCACAGGTTAATTCTGAAGGAAATCATGACAAAAGTCAGCATTCCTAGCAGAAATTCTGTAAGAGCACTCTGGGGCAGTGCTAAAAAGACATCTCAAATAAGCAGTAATGAAGGAGACAGGGGAGGTGTGAGCTGTGTGCTCCCCACACGCCAGGCTGCTGCACCTCCACAGCACCAGTGGCCTTCCCCCCTGCACAGCTCCTGTCACCCACTGTCCAAATATGAATCACCTTCAGGAACAAACCTTGAGAGCCCTTCTGTTCCCCCTCCAGCTGGGAGAAGTCCATTACCTTGCTACTCCCCCCTGGACACCCACAGATGTGAATCCTTTTATGGCCTGAGCACAAGCAGCAAGAGTTCCTCCTTCTAAACAGCACAGACTGTACCCACCCATTTGGGTCTGGGAAGCCACAGGGCTGCAGGGAAGAGAAGAGGATCAATCCCTCAGGAATTCCATGGAGCTGCTGCTCCTCAGGCAGCGTTGTCCACACGTCTGACAGATGGGTTACAACGTGAAGTGCTGCTCAGCCCCGATCTGGATTAGAATCCCAGCAACTGGGAGCTGGGAAAGGCCACTGAGCACACACGTGGCTGAGGCCCCACCACAGGGACCTGCCTGGGAGGTGTTTCCAAGGGTCTCTTCCTCATTCAGTGATGCCAAGCAGGGACTTAACCAAGAGCTCTACATCTGCCTGGAGTTCCAGCTCCCTCACTCCACCCACTGCAGATGTTCAAACACTGAGCTGGACACAGACTGCCAGTAATGGAGTTTATTTGCAAAGATCAGCACAAAAGACAACTCTTCTGTGAAGGTGACAACTCCTCCAAGGGAGGAACTCAGGTGCATGAGCTTAAAACCATTGGTTAGAGGTGCCTGACTGGGGGGTTAGAGGGAAAGGGGTCTCGAGGGACTAAAGTTAAACCCACAACAGCTCCAACCAACCTGTTGCTACCAACCTTTCCTTGGGAGACACCACCTCCTCTGTGTTGGGAGGGATAACAGCACAAGTGTCCAGGCCTCAGCCACTCAACCACAATTTTCACAGGATCAGCTGGGCTGGAAAAGCCCTCCCAGCCCATGGATCCCCCCTGTGCCCCATCCCCACCTTGTCCCCAGCCCAGAGCACTGAGTGCCACGGCCAGGCCTTCCTGGGACACCTCCAGGGCTGGGCACTCCAAACCTCCCTTCCAATGGCAATTTTGGAGGATTAACACACACAGCACTGCTGATTTTGACCAGGGGAGAGGCTGAGGCAGCACAAAGGAACAAGGTGGGTCTCCACCTCTGGCAAAGAGCAGGGCAGGGGCCTTGGGCGAGCTCTGGCTGCCACAGCTGTGCCCCTGAACCCCCCAGGGAATGCTGAGCAGCCCCACGTCCCACAGCAGGTCACCCCACAGCAGGGCAGCCCAGGGCCAGAGCTCAGCCAGCAGGCCAAGGCTTCGTGGCACAGTTTGGATCTGGTGATTTCCATGCCAGCGCCTCCATATCGGGGCCTGGGCAAAGTTCGGGAGATAACCAGGGCCAGGAGCATTTCCCACTGAAATGGAGGCACAGGAGCTGGATCCTGGACAGCCACAGCCATTCCCAGGGCTCCCAACCTGCCCTGTTTAACCTCAGCCCTGCTCAGGAGAGGTGTGCCAGGCACGGCCATGAGTGGGGATACCTGGAACCCCAGCCAAGCACACTGAGAGCCCACACCACCACAGAGGGTCAGAGACAGTCCCAGGAGAGCTGGGCTTGGAAGGGCCCTCTGGAGACCATCCTGTCCAACCCCCTGCCCAGGCAGGGTCACCTGGAGCAGGTGGGGTTGGAATGTCTCCAGAAGGAGGGACTCCACACCCTCCCTGGGCAGCTGTTCCAGGCTCTGCCCCCTCCGTGGAAAGAAGTTCTGCCTCATGGTGAGGTGGAACTTGCTGTGGTTCAGTGTATGGCCATTGCTCCTCTTGCTGGGTACCACTGAAGGGTCTGGCACCATCCTCTTGGCACCCCTGGGAAGTATCTGTGTGTATAATGACTTTGGGGCAGTCACCTGTCACGTGCAACAGGGACAGGAGCCATTTCTCAGGCCAGGACCAGTTATGAAACCTCCTCATCCTGCCCTCCCCAGCTGCCTTCAGCTCACTCACAGACACTGCTGCAGCTCCTGTCCCGTGAGGTGTGACCCCAGGCAGCCATCCCTCACCTACCCACACCCTCCCAGGGAAGGGCTTTCGGAAGTCACAGGAAAGTACAGTTCAAATTTACATGTTGAAAAAAATTCTCAGCTCAGAAAGAAGCCTCCAGCTTCCTGCTGACACCACCTACACTGTCCCTGAGCTCCCTGGGACCACGTTCAGCTGCTGCACAAGTACAGCTCCTGCACAAGCCGTTACTTCTTCCAGCAAAAAGAAACTTGATCGTTTTGTTATTCCAGCAGCTAAACCTTACACAAGGCTCCCACAAACAAAACAAAAGAAAACGAACAAAGGAACTATTTTAGTGATGTTTTATGCATACCAAGAGACAAGGGAGACAATAAGGTTTTTATTCCTAAGGTACTAAGGGGGGAAAAAAAGGAAATGAGGCTCTAGCAAGAAACAGAACTTAGTTCAGGGCTGTTCCCATGCAGCAACAATCTCTGCTCAGTGTCAGTTAATTCCAGGTTTGAGGGCTGATTTAATTCCCTGCCATTACATCTTTCATTTTCCACGAGACTCAATTAGCTCTGGCCAGGCAGCAGAGCTCTGCAGCCACCTTTGCCAGCACCTATTTTTAGGGAGGGATGGCACAGAGCAGCTGTGCCTCCCTGTGCACCCCGTTGGCAGGAGCCTGTCAGGCCCCCACACCTGAAACCACGCAGGGAAAGGTCTGGACTCCAGACAGCCCCCAGCCCACAACTGGGATTCCACTCTGAACCACCACAGATGCCAATTAACTGTGCTCGAGTTCAATCACAGCCAATTAAATCAGTTCCCATGCATGTCTCACCCTGCCTAAGCTATATTTGTCAGCCAGAAAACAAACAGGGAAGGCGAATCTGCTTTCACATAAACTGCTATTTGTGAAACACGAAATTTGTCACCACTTGCTGTAATGGTGATTCTGTCCTCAAATTACACAAAAATAAAACTCGAGTCAGCGCTCACCCTGGCTAATTTACACTGAGCAGATGGACAAGGCGAGTTAACACACAACTGAAGGGAAGTGGATTCATTCAGGAAAAGCATCAGCTTCACCAAAGAGGCAGGTGCTGTGCCCTGGGGGCCATTTAAAAGGATCCATCACTCAGTTCACTCCCATGGAATCATCAAAGACTCCCAGAACAGTTGTGTCCAGTGTCCATGCAGGAGGTTCCCTCTGAGCTCCACTGCTCCCACCACCAGCACGACCCAAGAGGTGTTACCTGAACAGCTGCCACCTGATTTGGGATGTCCCCAGCCACTGAATATCAACTTACACACCAAAACCACCCTTCAGCAGCCAGAAACACAGGCATTCCCAGGAGCCCAGCCACAGCCCCAAGTCCCAGGAACCCCTAAGGCCATTCCCACATCCCTGGCTAAGGGCAACAGTGTGACCCTGAGAGCTCCTCCACTCCCTGCTCTTGGAGGGCATCAAGTATTGTAGCACCAGATGTTCCCACCCAGCCCCTGAGAAAGGGAAGGCAGAACTGTCAAGTGAATCAGGAGGGAAAAAGCCTGAATTTAAAAAAGGCCTATTGTTACAATATTGCCCTGGAGCACCTCATTTATCAGTCAGTTTTATCAACTTCTCAGCTGTTACTGATACTGTGACATTCAAAGGGAATGCTCACAAAGAGCCTGAGAAACAGGAATTATGTACTTTTGAACAGGTGGGAAGAACTGAAGAATGTCCCACAACAGGCCCAGAACCAGAAGTGATGGATCCCCCAAAGCTCTGGCCTGTCCTGAGGCAGTGCTGGAGCCCACAAGGCTTCTCTGGATTCTTTATTTGCTGTGCTCTGTGAGGAGGGCAGGGCAGGCACAGCTCCCCTGCAGGAAACACCATCACGGGATGGTTTGGGTGGGAAGGGACCTCAAACCTCACCCAGTGCCACCCCCTGCCATGGGCAGGGACACCTTCCACTAGCCCAGGGTGCTCCAAGCCACATCCAACCTGGCCTTGGACACTTCCAGAGATCCAGGGGCAGCCACAGCTTCTCTGGGCAACCTGTGCCAGGGCCTCCCCACCCTCACAGCCAGGAATTCCTTCCCAGTATCCCATCTGATCCTGATCTCTGGCAGTAGGAAGCCATTCCCTGTGTCCTGTCCCTCCAGACCCTTGTCCAAAATCTCTCTCCAGCTCTCCTGGAGCCCCTTTAGGCCCTGGAAGGGGCTCCTTCAAGCCAGGACGTTGCCAGCTCTCCCTCCAGTGCAAAGGCACTTCAGGATGACGAGACAGATGCTCACCTCTAAGGCAGCTATGGGGACTCAGTTTCAAATCTCATGGGATAAATCCATTTTCCTTTTGCACTGAAGGGAGTCAGGAGTGGTCACAGAATCCCAGAATCCCTGAGGCTGGAAAAGCCCTCCCAGCCCATGGATCCCCCCTGTGCCCCATCCCCACCTTGTCCCCCAGCCCAGAGCACTGAGTGCCACAGCCAGGCCTTCCTGGGACACCTCCAGGGCTGGGCACTCCAAACCTCCCTGGGCAGCCCCTGCCAGTGCCTGACCACCCCTTCCAGGGAGAAATTCCTCCTGATGTCCTGATCCTGCCTCAGCAAAGGACCTGCTCCAGCTCCCTGTACGTGTTCCAAAACAAAGCATCCAACCAGGACACTGGAATGGGCTGTGCCAGGAAATGACATCAGGATTCACACGGAAAGAACTGAGGTCACAGCAGAGCTCTGCCAGCAGCTGGAGCAGCAGCAGCAGCCCCGTGAGCGAGTTACAGGGTGAGAAACCACAACCATGGCCACGGCAGTGCCCGCTCCGAGAGGAGCTTGGGAGGAAGAGCAGAGCAGGACACCAGAGCCCAGCTCTGCCAGCTGCTCCTCCTGCCTCTCACCCAACCCTGGGTTAGGAGCTCTTTGCAAAGCCGGTGGCCATTACCAAAGACCAAAAGGAGATTTTGCCCAGCAGGAACCTCTCCAGACTGCAGAGCTTTCGATGGGATCCAGAGCAGCTCTGACACACACCAGGAAATGGGATCCCCAGCTCAGGTGCTGTCCTGGCACTCTGGACCAACCCTGGACTGAGGCAGGCTCTGGAGCACAGGCTTTGTGCTTCCAACACCCCACGGGATGGCCCCGTTACTTTGGGGTGCCGGGGGTCTCCCCTTGCCCCAAGGACAGCATTCCAGCATTCCTGCACTGCTGTTCCAGTCACACACCACCTGCAGCACACTTTTTCCCCAACACCGAGGTCAAGTTCCCCTTTTGTGACCTGTGAGCTTTAGGGCCCCTTTTAACCCCAACCATTCTGTCATTCCATGGCCCAAACACAGGCAGTTACATCCTCCTGGTTCTGCTGCTGGGTCAAAGCCTCGAGCACACTGGGACACATCCCTGGGGCTGGGACACGTCCCTGGGGCTGGGACACATCCCTGGGGCTGGGACACATCCCTGGGACACATCCCTGCCACCCAGACTGAGCAGACACCCCCAGTCCAACACTGTTGCAGCCTGAGCCCCCTTCCACTCAGCCCAGCAGCACTTCTGCTCACCAAAGCAGGAATGAGATGCACCAGACTCTCCAGAGAACTCACAGTCCTGGTCCATGCTGTCCCAGACACACCAACACCAGGTACAGACCCCAAAGAACTACACAGCAGTTACCCTTGCTTTCACCAGAAACCCGAGTAGCTAAAATAACTAAATAACTGACTTCGTTGTGTACTGGCAAGATCAAAAAGCTCTGCAGAGATGAAAGGCCTTCGCTCAAGGAATGGGGAGCAGGGGTGGCCCTGCACCAGCCCCACACAGCTGGATGAGCTGCAC
>NW_021938941.1:143930-145952 GCF_001715985.3 Manacus vitellinus
CTCTGCACCAGCCCCACACAGCTGGATGAGCTGCACAGCTCAGCTCACTCCCCGGTGACAGAGGCACAGCCACAGAGGATGGGGGGACAGCTCAGTTACTCCCCAGCAATCCCACTGCACAGCTGGAGGGTAGAGGATGGATGAGACACAGCCTGCAGCCAGCCTGGGAAGGTGTGAAATCAGGGCTGCTGCCCAAGGACCTGGAGACAGCCAGGTACTGCTACCAGCATTTTAATGACCCCAGCTCAAGACATTTATTACAGATCTGCCACAGCAGAAGAGTTGAAGAAGAGCAGTCGAGGGAGTGACCTCAGGGAAGGCTCCTGCCAGGGAGGTTGGGTGGTGAGGAAGAGCAGGTACCATGCCCATGGTTAGAAGGGCAGGAGAGGACACCTGGCACATGAACAGGTCAGACACCAACGGGTGAATTCCTGTGTCCAGGTGCCTGAAGTCAATAACTGAGCACCTGAAGTGAAATGTAGAACCACCTTCACTCCACGAGGCTGAAATGCTGGGGAGACCAAGTTAAGACACAGCCATCTCTCAGGGACAGAATAACTTCTTTGGCACCAGGTACAACCTGTTCAGGGCATGTTGTCACAGAACAGAGACAAGAGTTCGATCTCATAAGCCACAGATGAGACAGCATGACCAGCCCAGCTCTCCTGAACCTTCCAACAGCCTGCAGTGGGTGGCACCGTGCCCTGACCCAACCCGGGTCAGCCACCCTGGGAGAACACCTGAACTTATCCCAGCAGGAAGTTATTCCATCCTTGGAACCACAGTTTTTGGGGCTTCTGCAGCTCAGATCCTGGGCCAGGACAGCCTCCCCCAAGGATGACAGTGGTCCTGGCCCCACCAGGCTGCAGCCCCACAGGAACTGCCAGTGCACACAGCACACCAGAGCCATTGGGAAGAGACCCCTTCCAGCACTCCTCCCAGTCCAACGACTGCTCCAGTGCATCCAAACACGAGCAGGGCAGTTTGAGAAGCACCCCTGAGGAGAGAGCTGTGCAGGGGAGGGTGTCAGTGCAGGTACTGCCCACCCAGCAGCACTCATGAGAGCAGGCCTCTCCCTGGGAGAATCAAGTCAGATTTTGGAAGTGCAAGACACAAATGAGCACTTCTCCAGGTTACTCAGATGGAACAAGTCACAGTCCCAGTGGGAGAGAAAGCCTGGAGTTGTTTTAGCTGCAAAAAAGAACCAAAACATGCAGAGACTTCAGTTAAACCCACACAAGAGTCGTAGTCAGACCCACGCAGGAAGGGAAACCCACACAGTGAAGTTGCACCGAAGCACCAGACATTCAAGACAACTGGCAGCAGCAGCTCTGGTCTCTTCCCTGTTTTCCCAGGGCCAGACAGGGAATTCCCACAGCACCAGGAATTTGACAAGCTGGTTTTTCACAAAGCATTTCTGAAGTACCTTCCCCCCCCTCCTCACTGGGGTTCCACAAACCCAAGCCCAGCTGAAACCCTCCTCCGTGTGCCCTCAGGTCATGGAGCAGAGCAGGCCCTGGCTGCCACTGCCTGGAGGATCCGTGCAGGCTGTTCCCACCCCATGTCCTTCCCAGGCATTCCTCAGCCCCAGGTGGGATGCAGTTTCCTGGCAGAGCAGCCTGATCCCAGCCACCATCCTTCCTGGGATCCTCCAGCTCTCCAGCCAACAGGCAAGGACAGCTGCCCGTGCCCAGCTCCAGGAGGGAGGAGCAGGGAGCAGGGTGGGCACCCAGGGCTGCCAGGGGCAGGGACAGCAGAGGGGCCTGCCAAGGCAAAGCCCCTCACAGGCAGCACCGCTGGACCAGAGGCACCAACATCTGCCCCAAACCCCTGCAGGGTGGGATGGTTTCCTTTCTATCCCCTGATGAGCATTTTATCAATAGACTCTCCATTGATCCTCTAATTAAATATCAGTATTGACTTCAAGGGTGGAGAAGATCAAGTGTTTCCTCAGGATAAAGAGAACCATTGAATCTCAGGGTGGTTTGGGTGGGAAGGGACCTTCAAAGCTCATCCAGTGCC
>NW_021938941.1:149090-150239 GCF_001715985.3 Manacus vitellinus
AGGTAGTTTTCCTGCACTCTCACATTTAACATAACAGTTTTGCACAGTTTTGGCTGCGTTCACAACAAAACACAGGTGATCAAACCTCAAAATCACTGCTTTTTCTCCTGGGATTTGTAGGGCTGCAGTGTGGTGAGCAAAGCCCAGGAACACAGAGCACAGCTGCACCTCCAGCAGGGGTTAAGATCCAGGGAAGCTTTACCTCCATCACTGGGAGGGATCTCCCAAAGCTTACACACCCTTTGTTCTCCTGAGCTGTTACCAGTCAGATTTCATGGGGAAAACATTTTTTTGTGACTCATCTTAATTTGCATTTGACTTAGTCAGACAACAGTGATTATATGGTGGGGCTCGGTTTTGACATTCAAATTTTGGAGCCTCCCTCCCTCCCTGTCCCCAGGTACCAAAGGCTGGAGCTCCAGAGTGTGCACAGAGCTCCCACAGCTCCCCTTCCCTGGCTCGCTTCAAACCGTCCTGACACGCTGAACGCCAGCAAAGATCACTAAAAAAATCCAGATCTCAAGGACACACCGGCAGGAAGTTACTTTTGGTAACACTTTTAACTTCGAAAACGAAGAAAATCTGCTGGTAGCAGGAGTGGCAGCAGGGAAAGCACTGAAGCTCTCAGCTACACCAACACCCGGCCCAGTGTGGAGCGTCCCCAGAGCACGGCTGAGAAGCCACAGCAATTCCCAAAAACAAACACCACAAAAACCATCCCTGCACCAGAAAATCGCTGCAGTTCTCACAACTGAAAATGGCTGAGGGTAGGCCAAGTCTGCCGTGATTTGTCCCCTTTCCACCTGCAAACAGCCAGGCAGCAGTGGAGGCCCAGCCCCTGCCTCCCCCCGGGGAGGTGACGATGACTCTGGGATTTCTTGCAGAAATGCCACTGGAATATTTATAGTGCCTGAGACAGGGCAATGAAAACGCTGGCACAGGCACCTCAGCACCTCCAAAAGCTGAACTGCTGCTCTGGCAGGAAATGTTAGATTGGAGTGACTCAGAGTCAAAGTCAGAGTGTGTCAAATCACACGGATGGTAAGTTATATCCCAACGGCCATCGTGGATTAATCAATGTGAGATGAGATGTGACGTGAAGAGAAGTCACTAATGTGAGGCAGAAATGCTTTATTATTTTATCTTCCC
>NW_021938941.1:151469-152818 GCF_001715985.3 Manacus vitellinus
GTGAGGACACACTGACACACCAAGGGATGTTCACACACACCATCCCCAGACATCCAGGCCAGAATCCAGGGAATAAAACACCCCTGCCTTCCAGTTTATGCACTCCAGAGATAAACACCCCCTGGCCAGAATTGGTCTGACTGGTGGGAAACACTTCCAAACTCTGCACATCCTAAACTTGGTGGTGCTGCTCTTGAAGGCCCCAAACCCGCAGTCAGACCAACAACCACCGCCAATTACTCAATTCTGATTGCTCAAGGATCACCAAAAGCACAGGGACCGGGGAGCAGGAGCCTCCATGTGCCCGCTGACTCCTCAGCTATGACGTTGCCTATTTTTAACTTTGGGAATTGAAATAAACCTCGGGAGCGGGGTGGGAGGGCGAGGAACGCCATGTGATCCCAGCCAGGACCTGCCAACAGCGCTGGAATACACCAGGGCAGCAAATCCCTGCAGCCCCCAGAGCCAAGGGAGCCCTGGGAAGGGGCAGTGTTAACCCACTGTCACACACACACACACAAAAAGGGAGCAAAACCTTGAGCCACGGCCCTAAAAGCTTTTGGGCAACAACATTCTTGACACTTCATTGTCCCAAACATACTCTTTTCCCCCACTCTGAATTACCCAAGGCTTGCTTAAGACAGTCTTTTGATGTGCTGTAGTCCAAGCTGCAATTTTTGGGTGGCATTTCCCCACGGATGAGGAAGTCCTTACACCCAGCACTAAGATTTACTCTGACACTCCACACTCTCCTGCCCTTAGTGAGCAGGGCACTGCCCATCACTTCAGGGATTTACAGCAAGCACAAAAGCCAGGTCCAACTCAAGCCCCCCCAAAATCATTTTCTTTTTTACCCAGATGTGGGCAGACACATGTTACACCACTGGGGGCTGCAAGAAAACGCAGGGACGGGAATTCTCCTAAATTTCCAGAGCCAGTCACCAAGAAGGTGAGAAGCTGCTGACCTGAACTGTTCATCTGCAAGACAAGGTGTTCAGGGCAGGCAAACAAAACGCTGGGCTATACCTGGAAGGATGTTAGGGCCCAGGCCTGTCCCACGGCACAGATCACACGGAAAAGGGAAAGCCAGGGAAAAGACACATCCCTCCTTGGCGATGTCAGGGCAGCTCTACCTTGGTCAGGAGCTGCACAAGCGAGGAAGGGCCGGAGCCAGCCCGGCCAAGGTGTGGGGGGGAAGCACAGCTTTGTTGGGCGAGAAAACAGACCCCACCCACGAGCGCGATCGCTCCCGAGCCACATCGCCGGCGGTGGAAAGGCAGGCCCGGGGATCCCACCGCCCTCCTCTGCCCGCGGGGAGCGGGATTAGCGCTGATGGAAGGGGCCAGGTG
>NW_021938941.1:155319-157463 GCF_001715985.3 Manacus vitellinus
CTCCAAGCCCCGTCCAACCTGGCCTTGGACGCTTCCAGGGATCCAGGGGCAGCCACAGCTTCTCTGGGCAACCTGTCCCACAGTGCGACCCAGCGCACTGCCAGCTGCAATTTGCTTTCATAACTGAGTATCCTGCCATCAGTCATTTCCCACTGTTTGCAGCGTGAGTTATCTCAAACTCATCTGGGGACAGGGTGGCTGGAAAGCTGGAAAAGGCCCTGGGGGTGTTGGTGGCAGCGGCTGGACACGATCCCAGCTGTGCCAGGGGAGGCTCAGGTGGGACAGGAGGAGGAATTTCCTGCTGGAAAGGGTGGTCAGGCACTGGCAGGGGCTGCCCAGGGAGGTTTGGAGTGCCCAGCCCTGGAGGTGTCCCAGGAAGGCCTGGCTGTGGCACTCGGTGACAAGGTGGGGATGGGGCACAGGGGGGAACTTGATTATCTTGAAGGGCTTTTCCAACCTCAGTGATTCTGTGAAAAGGTTTCATGAAAGTCGTGTCCCTCCCAGGGTAGGGCTCCGAAGACAGACGCTGGGGTTTATTTAGTGGTTTGGTCTCTCAGCTGCCCTCACTCTTAGTGGGGTCCCAGCTCTGTCTCCAGATCCCCTGGCCTCCAGCAGTGTCTCCTCTCCAGGAGCTGACACAGCAGACACGCAGGAGTTTGCGGCTTCACAGGGAAGGTTTATTTTTAGCACTTTGCTGGATCAGTGTAAGGGCACTGTACAAACGCTTCCTCTCTGTCACTGAGCAGACAGGGGGAAGCTCCAGTGTCCATGGAGAGCTCCGTGGCACAGGCACTGCCACGGATCCCGGCTGGGGACCCACGGGCCGGCGGCTCCCAGTCACTCCCGAAAGGTTTATGAGCAGTAGATGTTTGCATTGATGTTACAGCAGCCTTTTGTCCTAGAGAGCTTGTCCATGGCCTCCAACACTTCAAAGAAGTTCATCTTTAGGGTCCTGGAGAGGAAGTGGTACCACACAGAATCACGGAGTCACTGAGGTGGGAAAAGCCCTCCCAGCCCAGAGAGTCCCCCCTGTGCCCAATCCCCACCTTGTCACCCAGCCCAGAGCACTGAGTGCCACGGCCAGTCCTTCCTTGGACACCTCCAGGGATGGGGACTTCAGTGCCTGACCACTCTTTCCATAAAGAAATTCTCCCTGAGATCCTCACTTATCCCTCTGCAAACAAGACGGAGTATTTTCTGTCTGTCGTCTAAGGCTGGCCCTGATTTTAAATTGTTAAATGTTATTCCCTGAGGGAAATGATCCCGCAGGAGACACTCCACCAAGGACAAGGACACCTTTGCTCTTGGTTGCTCCCTCAGGAGACCATCCTTGCACTGCTGGTATGTTTGGGAGTCCTGGGAGAGGTGGAACAGCTCTCACATTTCTCCACACCACACCCTCCCCAGGGCCTTCTGTCTGATCCCAGTGGGGCACTGATGTGCTGTGACTGGGGGAAATTACCCAGTTAGGAGGAATGGGGTGGAAGGGGAGAGCCAGCAGGATCCAGCAGGACCCAGCAGGCTCTTCCCTCTTCCTGGGCTTGCCAGGGAGAGCTGAGCACTGGGAGTTGCAACACCCAGGGCTGGAGACGTGTGTCCTGTGTGTGCCCTCTGGATCTGCCCTGGGGACGGGAACGGTGAATCACTGCGAGTTGTGCAACAGGGTTTGGGTTGGGGAGGTTCACTGGGGAGAGCTGTTACTCACACTGGGCTTGCTGGTTACTCAAACCCTCTCAGAGCAGGGCCCAGCCTGGGGATGGAAGAGCCTTTGTCACCCTGGAGCCGCCCTGAACAATCCACTTTGTGTTCTCCAGCTCCTCCCCCAGCCAAGGCAGGGCCAGGGGCTCTGCTGTGGGCCCAGGCACAGGTCAGGCCGTGTGAGGAGGTTCTGGGCCCACTGTTCCTGGTTGCTCACCTCGAGGGACGAGCCCCCATGGAGCACAGGCTGTCCCAGCCCTTGGACACCTCCAGCTCACACCACTTCGGGAATGGGTGGGACCCCAAACTTGTGTAGGGACAAGAGCCCCAATGGAGCTGTTAAACGGCCCCAGGTGCTCAGGGAGTTGTGTGAGGAGGAATAGAAAAGGGGTTGGATTTGCTCCACCTGCTGCCACAGGACGTTGTCCTCTTAGCAGGGGTCCCAC
>NW_021938941.1:158250-161297 GCF_001715985.3 Manacus vitellinus
GCCGCCGCTGCCAGCAGGATCCAGCTCTCACCACCTCGGATCTCACCTCCCTGCCTCTCCCAGGCAGGTGGACAGACAGAGCACGAGAGGAACGAGAAAGGCAGCTCCCTGTCCCTGGAATGGGGATCCCCACTCCCATTTCTGTTCCAGCCACTCCGCTGGGAGCAAAGGACTCGGTCAGTGCTTCAGGGGACAGGGAGGACACAGAGGGCCTGCAGAGCCTTTGGCAGGTGGCTCCATGTGCTGGACGTGGCTCTTATTTCTGCACAGTCACCTCGGCCTGGCTTCTGACGTGGCAGTGCCTGGATCCATCCCGGGAGCCTCCTGCCCTCGCCGCTGCCCGGTGCACCAGGACAGAGCTCGGCCCTGAGCTTGCAGGGGCTCCTTCCCCGGCTGGAATCCCTGCAGACCTCGGTGTTCCCGTGCCTCTGCCCCATCCAGGACAGCCAACCCCTGCAAGAGCTTCAGCCCCTCTGTCTGCTGCCAAAAATTCCTGCCCTCCAGCCGTGGCACCGCCTGCTCGTGCTGGGTCAGGATCCCGTGCTGCTGAGGGGGGAAGAAGCCCGGCATTGTTGTCAGTGCTTTGCAGAGCCAGTCACAGCCTCGTTTCCTGCGCTTGGCAATCGGGGAGCGGAGCCACGGTGGAACAAGGGGCTCAGAAGCGGCGACTGCCGACTCCCCACCGCTGCTGGGTGAGGCTCTGACCTCTGGCAAGGGCAGCTCCTCTCCCCTGGCAGCCGGGGACTCCCACCTGGAATGAGGGAATCGCAGAACCAAGAACCACTGGCATTAGAAAAGCCCTCTGAGACCATCGAGTCCAACAGTTCCCCCAGCACTGCCGAGGCCACCTCTCACCCACATCCCCAAGTGCAACATCCCCACGTACCTGGCAAGGAGGCAGTGCCAGTTCCAACTGCTGATTCCTTCTGGAGCAGCCCCTGCTGACTGAGGGGCTCCCTGGCAGGTTGTTAATGACGAATCAATAGTTACCCGCGAAGGAAGATGAGGTGTTAGTCCCTGGATCCACGGAGAGCAGGGCCTGCCCCACACACACTGGGCATTCATTCTGCTTGCCCGAGGGTTTGGAGGGACCTTGGGAGCGTGGGAATGTCCCTGTGCAGCAGTGGAGTGTGGAGTGCAGTCCAGGCAGACTCTGCCTTTTCCAATCCCATCTTGCCAGCAGGTTGTTAAACCCTTTAATCCGGGAGCGGCGATGCTGAGCTGCTGCCTTACAGACGCTGCTCACTCCACATCTGTTGGAAACCACGGCCCAAGATAAAAGCCTGGAGCCTCCCACGTGGTTGCCAGCCATCCCTTCTCCCTCCCCTCTCAGCCCCTGTGGGACGTGGGCAGAGGTGGGAAGAGGGATGGGGGGCACAGCCCGGGGCTGCGGGACCTTGGCAGGAGGCCGCGGAGTTCCCGAGGTCCCACAGGAGCTGGGACACGGCTCGGGAGCCACAGACAAGGAGCACTGGGCACGTGGGGGCTCCCAGCCTGCAGCTCCCAAACCAGGCAGGGCTGCAGCTCCTTCCAGCCTCCTGGTAGTGGGGCTGGTGGTGGGTGAAGTGGGACAAGACACTGCTAAGCCATCCAGCCCCACATCCCAACAGGATTCCTCCTCTGGAGCCGCGTCTGCTCCTTGGAGCAGCCCCAAGGGCCTGCAGGAGAGGCAGCACTCTGCAGTGGGTTTTATTCCTCATGTCCTGTTCATCAGGAGACACAGCTCACCCCTCCCCTGGCTGTTTGGAGCATCCAGGGGTCATGTGGAGCGACCTGGCTGTGGAGGGGAAGACGCTGGAGCTCTGCACCCTGCGCTGGCTCCTGTTCCCCCGCTGCTGTCTAATTATAGAGGAGTCAGCTGCTGGCAACTGAGCCCTCCTAAATCCAGGCTTATTACGAGCTGTGCTGGCCCCTCCGACTGCCCCCCTTGGATATGGGCTGAATCTCGCACCAGATCCCCTTCCTGCCTTCCCAGCTGGCTGGGGGGGCTCCCCTTTCCCACCCTCCTGTGCCGTGCCCGGGCAGTCCCTGCTCAGTTCACTGCCTGAGAAGCCAGAAATCCTCTGATCTCAGCCCAAGGGCTGGAGCCCGAGGCCCTGCTGCTTCCCAGGGATCTGGCACGTGGAAGTGGGGACGGCAGGAGGGACGCCGGGAGCGTGGGGTGGATGAGGAGTGCCACAGGCAGCTGGGCACATGGCTGAGCTGAACCACAGAACTGCCCTGGAGGGGGGAAATGGAAACAAATCCAGTGGATCTCTGGGAATGCTGGCAAGGTGGTTTGGGGGAAAGCAGCCAAATGCCTGCCAGACCCCCAGAAACCCTTTTCCCCTGAACAAACCAAGAGGGTGAGAGGGAGAAGGGCCATCGGTGGGGGACAGTGAGAGGATCCACCTTCTGAGCCCGAGCCAGGAACACCATCCCACCAGGACGTGTCCTTTTCCAGTCAGGGAACACAGGCTTTTCTCCAGGACTGCTCCAGCCAACACCAGTACCAGGTGGTCAAACCCCAAGGGAAAGCTGAAGGAATGTCAACCCAGTGACTCAGCACAGAGGCTGCTGTCCCTGCTCCCTGTGCACTTCCCTGTGTCCCTGCAGCAGCACTGCAGAGGGATGAGGTCCCCCCTGGGGACACTTGTGAGCCCCAGCCCGTTTTGCTGGTGACAGCAGAGGTAGGATTTTGGCAGCTCCTGCTGCAGCTTTGGTTTAAGCACCACAGGGCTGGGCAGTGGCAGCAAGCTGGGAATGGCACTGGGACCAGGGAATGAGACTGAGAGGGAGGAGGGGAGGCCAAGCTCCATCCTGCATCCTGCCCTGGGCTGAGGCTCCGGTCAGAGCAGATCTGAGGCACCCTCGGAGCAGGGTTTGGGAGCAGGGTTTGGGATCAGGGTTTGGGAGCAGGGAGCTGCTCTCCAGTCCCACAGCTGGGGCGGAACAAGGTGGCTCGGGGGAGCTGCTGCTCCAGGGCACGTGGGGCAGGTCCTGCCGTGTCCCTGGCACCCTTTCCCTTGGGCACGGCCCTGGCAGAGCGCCCAGCACGCCACAGGGAC
>NW_021938941.1:161729-162917 GCF_001715985.3 Manacus vitellinus
GCAGCCGCTGCCTGGGCCAGGCAGCCAGGGAATGCTGAGAGACCCGTGGGAAGGGCATCCCAAGGTCTCATGGCAGCCCTGCTGCCAGCCGAGGGTGTCGAGTGTCCCAGTGGCAGGGGGTGCATGGGGCCACAGCCCCCCCGGCTCCCCCCGGCTCCCCCCACCTGCAAGAGCTGAGAGTTGGCTCGTTTGGCATTTTCCAACATTTTTTTTTATCATGTGGATCATCTCTCTGGAGCAGAGCTCAGCTGTTTCCACAGGAGCATGGGAAGGGGGCTCAGGTGGCTGTAGCCCCTTTCCATCCCATCCCATCCCATCCTACACACCATAACTCCCCCATACACACCATAACTCCCCCATAGGCACCATATCCCCCCCAACACCATRTCCCCCCCATACACACCATATCCCCCATACACACCAGTTCCCCCATACACACCATATCCCCCCCCAACACCATGTCCCCCCYATACACACCAGTTGCCCCATACACACCAGTTCCCCCATACACACCGTACCCCACCATGGAGCAAAGGGTGGGGGCAGAGGGGGCTCAGGGCTCTGCCCTGGCTGGTTTGGGAGCTGCTGTGGGGCACCCCAGGGCTGGCCCAGGAGGGGCACAAGGAAGGTTCAGTGTCCCCTCAGCCCCAGCACCCCAGGACAGCCCCAAGGGACAGCCCTAAGGGTCACCCCAGGCCACCAGCCATCAGCAGAACACTCTGGTCCCGTGGTGACACCTGCGGGCGAGGGACCATCCTCGTGTGTCACCCTGCCCAACCTGGCACCCTGCCCTACCTGGCACTGTGCCCCCACATGTCACTCTGTCCCTACCTGTCACCTCACCCTCCCTGTGTCAGCGTGTCCCTACAGGTCACCTGTGACATGTCACGCTGTCCCTGCCTGTCACCCCCTCCCTACATGTCCCTGCCCCTGCCGTGTCACCCTGTCCCTCTGTTGCTTTGTCCTTATCTCATGCCCTGCCTAAATATCCCCCGATCCCTGCATGGCACCCGCCTGCCCGTCCCTGCAGCCTTTGGGACATGGGCACCACGGCTGGGGCGGCAGGGCTGTGGTGCCCTCAAACCTTTGGGACATGGGCACCACGGCTGGGGCAGCAGGGCTGTGGTGCCCTCAAACCTTTGGGACATGGGCACCACGGCTGGGGCAGCAGGGCTGTGGTGCCCTCGA
>NW_021938941.1:166442-167878 GCF_001715985.3 Manacus vitellinus
CTGGGCCAGGTGAGCATCCGCAACCCCCGCGCCGCCCCCGGCGAGCTGCCCAAGACCTTCACCTTCGACGCCGTGTACGACGCCAGCTCCAAGCAGGCCGATCTGTACGATGAGACGGTGCGGCCGCTCATCGACTCGGTGCTGCAGGGCTTCAACGGCACCGTCTTCGCCTACGGCCAGACCGGCACCGGCAAGACCTACACCATGCAGGGCGCCTGGGCCGAGCCCGAGAAGCGCGGCATCATCCCCAGCGCCTTCGAGCACATCTTCACGCACATCTCCCGCTCCCAGAACCAGCAGTACCTGGTGAGGGCCTCGTACCTGGAGATCTACCAGGAGGAGATCAGGGACCTCCTCGCCAAGGACCAGAGCAAGAAGCTGGAGCTGAAGGAGAACCCCGAGACGGGGGTGTACATCAAGGACCTCTCCTCCTTCGTGACCAAGAACGTCAAGGAGATCGAGCACGTGATGAACCTGGGCAGCCAGACGCGCTCCGTGGGCAGCACCAACATGAACGAGCACAGCTCCCGCTCCCACGCCATCTTCCTCATCACCATCGAGTGCAGCGAGACGGGGCCGGACGGCGAGGAGCACATCCGCGTGGGCAAGCTCAACCTGGTGGACCTGGCCGGCAGCGAGCGCCAGAGCAAAATGGGGGCCCACGGGGAGCGCCCCAAGGAAGCCTCCAAGATCAACCTCTCCCTCTCCGCCCTGGGCAACGTCATCTCCGCGCTCGTGGACGGCAGGAGCACGCACATCCCCTACCGGGACTCCAAGCTGACCCGCCTGCTGCAGGACTCCCTCGGGGGCAACGCCAAGACAATCATGGTGGCCACCTTGGGCCCGGCCTCCCACAGCTACGACGAGAGCCTCTCCACCCTCAGGTTCGCCAACAGGGCCAAGAACATCAAGAACAAGCCCCGGGTGAACGAGGACCCCAAGGACACCCTGCTGCGGGAGTTCCAGGAGGAGATCGTGCGGCTGAAAGCCCAGCTGGAGAAACGCGGGATGCTGGGGAAGAAGAGGAGAAGGAGCAGCCGGAGGAAGAAAGCGCCGGAGGGAGAAGGCACCGCGGAGAACGAAGGGGAGGACGACAACGAGGAGGGCCTGGAGAAGAACATGGAGAACTACTTGAAGGAGCAGAAGGAGAGGCTGGAAGAGGAGAAAGCCGCTATCCAGGATGACCACAGCCTGGTGAGCGAGGAGAAGCAGAAGCTGCTCCAGGAGAAGGAGAAGATGATCGAGGACCTGCGGAAGGAGCAGGAGGCCACGGAGCTGCTGGCCATCAAGTACAAGGTACGTGTCACCACGCGCCGGCACCGGCGAGGCCGGGGGAAAGACCTGCTGTGCCCCCAACCCTCCCGGGGTGTGGGAATGGGCCCCGAGCAGGAGCCTGTGCCAGGAGCCCACCGGGGTGCCCAGGCAAGGGGGGCTCT
>NW_021938941.1:169760-171552 GCF_001715985.3 Manacus vitellinus
GGGGGCACTGCAGGGGACACTGGGTGGCCTCCCGGTGCCCACGGGCAGCTCTGGCACAGAGCAGGGCCAGGCAAGGAGCCACTGGCTCTGCAGTGGCCGTGGCAAAGGCAGCCAAGGTGACGGGGGGGACACGGGGGGCCCCCCACGCCCAGGGGGGACACACTCTGCACCCCGTGTGTCATCACACTGCTGGATGTGGGCTCTGCCTCTGCCACCCCGCTGGGTTAGTGGGCACCAGGGAGCTCGAAGAGGTGGGGGCCAGCCTGCCCAGCTGTGCTCCTGGGCTCCCAGCTGTGCTCCTGGGCTCCCAGCTGTGCTCCTGGGCTCCCAGATGTGCCCAGGGGGAGGGGCAGTGCCATGGACAAGCCGGGTGCTGTGGGCCCTGACAGCTCTGCCGGGGCTGAGGCCGAGGGCAGCGGGAGGGAAAGTGCTGGGAAGTTATTTGGGTGCCGGAAATAAGTTCCCGGGAGAGGCTTAGTGCTAAAGGAGATTGGGAGCCTCCTGGTTAGAGGGAATGAGGGCTCTGCAGGGAGGGAACAGTGGCACTGAGAAACCCCTTAATCCGGTGGGGAGGGGAGGCAGCAGGAACATCATCCCTGCACCCAGCCGGCCCCCTCCCTGCACCCCAGCGGGGGTAGGGGCCACTCAGCATCCCAGGGAGCAATTAGGGCCAAGAACTGGGTTTGGAGGAGAAGGGTGAGGGGCCTGGAGCACCCCAGTGATCCCAGCCCGGCCGCTCTGGGAGCCCTGGCAGGGGATGGCACGGGATCGAGTTGGGGGGCTGCCCTTGGGGGTCTCACCCCGAGCAGAACACCCGGCCAGGAACCCCCATCCGAAGGTGTTGGGGACAGGAGGAGGAGGGATCCCGGGGGTCGGGGTCAGGGGCTGGATGGGGCACCCCTGGGGGGCTCTGCCCCCGCAGTGCTGAGCGGCTGCAGGGCTCTCGTGGGGTGGGGGAAGGTGGGAGCTGGTGCTGCAGTTGTGTGGGTGTTGAGGGCCTGTCTGCAACACCCCAGAACCCCACAATGTGCCCCCCTGCAGCCAGGAAGGGGAAAAATGGGGGGGGAAACAGGGGAAATAGAGTCTGGGCCCACATGGCTGCTGGTGGGAATGGGGGTCGCTGGTTTGCTGGTGCTGGGGTCCAGCCAGGGGACATGGCTTGGGACCCCCGTGGAGACCCCTGTGTGGGGACATGTGACAGCAGCATAAATGCCTTCTGTGTCCCCCGAGTCCTGGCACCCCTTGGGCTGGGGTGGTGGCCCTGCTGCCCCTCAGGGCTGTGGCTGTGGCAGTGAGGGGGGTCCTGGGAGTCCAGGCACCATGAGGAGCAGGGACCCTTGATCTGGGGGTCCAGAAGGACCCTGTGGGCAGACACCAGTGGGTGAGAGAGGCCACTGCTGGTGACAGGAACACCCCGGGGATGGTGGCAGAGGGCACACCCTGGGGATGGTGGCAGAGGGCACACCCTGGGGATGGTGGCTGTGCTGGCTCTGTGTCTGGCAGGTTGATTTTAAAGCTGTGTGGTGTCATGGGGACATCAGGGTCCGTCCCTGCTGACACCCCAGAGCGCAGCCGTGGGGACCACGGGCACCCTGGCAGGGGAGCAGGGCTGGCACCCGGCTGCACACCCGGCTGGCACAAATGGGCACACACGGGGTGCTCCCCTCCTGCACGGCTCTGCCACACCCGGGGATCCCACACGCACTGACACACGTGTGTGAGCGTGTTCACCCGGCACGGAGTGTGCACCCTGGGCTTGTGCACACGTGTGTGTGTCTGTGTCTGTGTGCAC
>NW_021938941.1:172539-174176 GCF_001715985.3 Manacus vitellinus
GAACCGGCCCCGGGCTGGTGGCTGTCCTTAGGATCATGGAATTATTTAGGTGGGAAAAGCCCTCCGAGACCACGGAGTCCAACCATCCCCAGCACGCCAAGGCCACCACTGACCCGAGTGCCACATCCCCACGCCCTTAAATCCCTCCAGGGGTGGGGACTCCCCCCTGCCCTGGGCAGCTGTGCCAGGGCTGGACAGCCCTTCCTGTGAAGGAATTGTTCCCAGTATCCAATCTAATCCTGCACAGCCCCCTCCCCATCAGCTGGGCACTGGAGCGTGTGCCACACGAAGACCTCCAGCCTTCCCCAAAAGCAGGGATGAGGACAGGGACCAGGGATGGGAGTGACCTCCCAGTGAGGGTGGCCGGAGGCAAACCCTGCGGGTTGGGGGGGTGACAACACGCTCTGCCCCCCCTCTGCCCCCTCCCCAGGCGATGGAGAGCAAGCTGCTCATCGGGGGCAGGACCATCGTGGACCACACCAACGAGCAGCAGAAGATGCTGGAGCTGCGGCGGCAGGAGATCGCGGAGCAGGTACCGGCCGGGGGGTGACAGGGGTCACTCGGGTTTTTTTGGTGACAAGGTCAACTTGGGTTTGGCGGGGGCCGTTGTTCCCCTCTGGTCCGACCTTTTGCTGCAGAAACGCCTTTGGGAGCGGGTAGAGGAGTGTGCTTTGGACGATGGAGACGATGGGAGCTCTCCACTGTGCAGGGGTTTTCAAAACAAGAAGCTTTGAAGAAGGTGAGGTTGTGGCGGGCGGGGACAGGGATTTTTAAGGAGTCCCTCCCCAGGGCTCGCCGCAGCCCCAGTGTGGGGCTGAGGGTGCTGAGGGTGCTGTCCCCCCCAGCTCTATGCCAAGCTGCAGGCCGTGAAGGCCGAGATCCAGGACCAGCACGACGAGTACATCCGAGTGCGCCAGGACCTGGAGGAGGCCCAGAACGAGCAGACGAGGGAGCTGAAGCTCAAGTAGGTGGTTGTGAGGTGGTTTTGGGGCACCTGGGCCTGGGGTGTGCCGGGCTGAAGTGGGGTGTGCTGGGCAGAATTGGGGTGTGCAGGACAGAGCTGGGGTGTGCTGGGCAGAATCAGGGTGTGCTGGGCACAGTTGGGGTGTGCTGGGCAGAATTGGGGTGTGCAGGGAAGATCTGAGTGCACAAAGCAGAGCTGGGGGGCACAGGCCAGGCCTGGGGTGCTCACAGCAGAGTTGGGATGCACAGAGCATAGCTGAGGTGTGCTGGGCAGAATTGGGGTGTGCTGGGCAGAATCGGGATGTGCTGTGCAGAATTGGGGTGCTCAGGGCAGAGATGGGGTTTCCAGGTCAGAGTTGGGGTGCTCAGAGCTGGGCTGGGGGGCTCAGGGTGGGTGCAGAGCTGGAGGGAGCAGTCCCCCCATGCCAGGGACAGCTGAGCCCTTCCCACCTTTGCTGGCTGTGGCAGAAGGTGTTGGAACCCTGAGTGCCGGGCGAGCAGCACTCGGGGTGTCCAAAAGCTGCTGAGAAAGGGGAAAAGCAGAAAATATTCCAGCAGAAACGCCAGTGCAGCAGCGGCACCGGCTGGGGATGAACCCGGGGGTGGCAGCGGGGGCTGGGGGCATCTGGAGACCTGCTGTGCCCCAGTGCCATSCTCGGAGGGTGAGCGGCTCC
>NW_021938941.1:178086-179592 GCF_001715985.3 Manacus vitellinus
GGAGATTCCTACGCGGGTTTGGAGACTCGGTGGTGGCAGCACCKTGTCAGAGTCCCCCAGTGGGACTCCCCAGCCTGTGCCAACGCCGGTGGCAGCAGGGACATCTCACGGACACGGGCACGGCTGTCACTCCAGGAGCACCAGCTCCATCCACAGGGATCACGAGTCACCAAAGTCAACCAAAGCCAAGGGCTTTGTCCACCTGTGCCACGCTCTGGAGACACTCTGGAGGCAGCCCCGGCCCGTCGGGGTGCCTGACACCATCTCCCGTCCCTGGGCGGGGACTCCTGACAGCAGCAACAAGAGGTGGAGCTTTCCAGCCCCTTCCATCCGCCCATCCCAAAGGCAGGCAGCGTGGGGAGCGGTGCTGCCTGTGGAAAACAGAGCTGTGGGATGGCAGTGGCTCCATCCTGCAGCTGAAGGCAATGGAGAAACGTGGGACAAGGTGGTGACACCCGGGGGAGGGAGGTCATGCTCCCCTCTGGGCTGGGAAATGCCACAGGGAGGTCACTTCTGAGCTGGGGGAGATTTCCAAGCGGGTGGGGGAGGGATGGGTGTGAAATGGGGGATGGGGAAGGGGATGGGACTGTGAATCCCATCCCAGGTGTTCCTGTGGGATGCGGCTTCTGGAGGGAGGGAAGGTGGGACCTTGGTGAAGCCCCTTCCTGGCAGTGCCAGGCCAGCAGCTGTGCTTTCCCTGGCATGAGGGGGTGAGGAGATCTGTTTGTGTGACACGATTCTCATGGATAAGGGAGCGACCCCCGGCTCACCTGGGAGGGTGTGTCTGTGTCTGTCCCCGGGCACAGGGAGTCCCCAGGCACAGGGAGTGTGTCTGTGTCTGTCCCCAGGCACAGGGAGTCCCCGGGCACAGGGAGTCCCCGGGAGGGCAGGTCAGAGAAGATTGCAGGGAGGGAATGTCTTCTGGAAACAAAGAGAATTCCTTCACGGGATGGTTGAGACTGGAAGGGACCCCTGGAGCTCATCCAGCCCCCTGGAGCACGTTACCCAGGATCGTGTCCAGCTTTGGAGTATCCCCAGGGAAGGAGACTCCAGAAGCTCCCTGGGCAGCCTGTTCTGTTCTCCCGCTGTTGGACTGGTCACTGCTCACCCCGATGGTCCTGCACACAGGGCGTGGTGAGGGAGCAAGGCACAGGCACAGGAGCAGGAGCAACAGGAGCAGGAGCAGCAGGAGCAGGAGCAGCAGGAGCAGGAGCAGCAGGAGCAGGAACAGCAGGAGTGGGAGAACCAGCTGTGCTGAGCTCAGAGCTGGGCAGGTCCCCCCAGCCGTGTCCTGTCGGTGCAGCCGGGCCGGGGGAATCCTCCTGCACTCCCCCCTGCTCTGGCACGGGGTGTCTTCTCCCTGTCCCCTCTAACATTGTCCTGCCTCAAGCTCTCGATCATTGCCCTCTGGCTCCACCTTCCCCTCCTCCATCTGCCCCCCATAACACCTTCTGCCCCTCCAAAACCTTCGTCCCTTCTCCCCCCTCCCAGCACCTGGCTGGGAAT
>NW_021938941.1:182242-183331 GCF_001715985.3 Manacus vitellinus
CCTTGGCAGTGCTGGGGGAACAGTTGGACTCGGAGGTCTCCGAGGGTTTTTCCAGCCCAGCCTGACTCCATGTCTGTGATTCCAAGTGTCTCTGTGATTCCAGGTGTCTCTGTGATTCCAGGTGTCTCTGTGATTCCAAGTGTCTCTGTGATTCCAAGCACGCAGAGATTTGTTTTGCCTCAGTCCTCCTCAGAAAGGTCAGCTGTGATCAGGTGAGTAACAACAAAGGCCAGTGACAGGGGGCTGAGGCTGAAATAACAAAATGGAGTGTTAAAGGTCTCTCATGGACGCTGGATGTTCCCAAATCAGCCAGGTCGGATTCAACTCACACAAAGGGAATTTGGTAAAGCAACCCTGGAGCTGCCATGAGGTGTTTTGGGATCTTGTAGAGAAGAGGCCGAGTGTCCAAACAGGAACAGGACAAACACAAGGAATATCCTTAAAACGGGGAAAGGGGGACTCAGGGGGTTTAAGGAATATCCTTAAAATGGGGAAAGGGGGACTCAGGGGGTTTAAGGAATATCCTTAAAATGGGGAAAGGGGGACTCAGCTCCTGAAAGGATGGAGTGGATCAATAAAATCTGTGAGTCCTGATGGGAACACGGAGAAGGGAACGGCCAGCACGGGTTGGTCCAAAGCAGATCCCACCAAAGGCAGCAGGAAACAGTGAGATGGAATTGGGGCTGGCTGTGGTGAGCCCCAGGGACAGCACAGCTCACCCAGGAGCCACACAGGGCTGTCTCCAGGGAGAGCAGGTGGCACTGACCCAGCCAAGGACCCTTAGTGACGCCGGAGAGCAAAGGATAAACCCTGAGCATCCCTCCCAGTCCCGCTTTCCATGAGTCTGGGACTGGAAATTCCTGCAGGGCTCCAGTCTGGGTGCCCAGGAGGACAGCGGGACCCTGGGCAGAGCTGGGAGAGCTGGAGAGGGGGGGGACAGGGGAGGGAGAATGTGGGGTTTGGTTTAATTGCACCCCACCACCCAGGGCAGGCTGTGAGCACGAGGTCCCTGAGGGACACTGGGGATAAAAGGGGGACAGAGACAGAGAGCAGAGATTGGGGGGACACAGAGCAGAGCTCAGGGGACAG
>NW_021938941.1:187989-189633 GCF_001715985.3 Manacus vitellinus
TGAGGTTACAGAAATATGGTTTGAAGGGTCATGTCCCATCTACTGACAGCTCAAGAAAGATTATAATTTTCTACTGAAACCTAGAAAATTCAGGGTAAATTCACTGTAACAACTTTGGTTCCTTTCTTACTGCAATTCATAGGGCTTTTTCCGTCATAAACCTAAAACTTATGCTCGAGGCCCTGGCCCAGGTTGGCCAGAGAAGCTGTGGCTGCCCCTGGATCCCTGGAATTGCCAAGGCCAGGAGGGATGAGGCTTGGTTTAGGTGGGATCTCAGGACAAGGTTCCTCCCCAGAGGGTGGTTGGCACTGACCAGGGAATGGGCACGGCCCCAAGGCTGCCAGAGCTCCAGGAGGGTTTGGAGGGACAGGGGGGGATTGTTGGGGTGTCTGTGCAGGGCCAGGGGTTGGATGGATGATCCCTGGGGGTCCCTTCCAGCCCAGGATGTTCCCTGGCTCTATTGACTCCATGGCTAAAGCAGCAGTAAAGCTCATTATCATCTTTGTGAAGTGTTTGGGGATTTATTTGTTATAAAAAGCTATAGCAGAGCCGAACATTTTCACTCCTGGGTAGAGTGTAAGTATTTCAGCACCGAGGGAAGCACAGCCACGGGAATTCCCTGGGTGCAGCTCCCGAGGCAGAAGCTCTGTGGGAAGCCTTTGGTGCAGAGAGGGTTTGGGGGCTTATTTTGGTTTTTTTGCTGTTCCCTGACACTCTGATGACACCCTGTGGGCTTCCCCCTCTACTACTGTAGATTTTCCTCCCCAGTGCTTCTTCTGCTCCTTTCCCCACATTTTTCTCTGGTGATTTTTCCTTCAGGCTGTACTTCAGCCTTTAATGAGGAGGAGTCACTGATGTGGCTGCCCCTGGATCCCTGGGAGTGTCCAAAGCCAGGCTGGACAGGGCTTGGAGCAACCTGGGCTGGTGGGAGGTGTCCCTGCCCATGGCAGGGGTGGCACTGGATGAGCTTTAAGGTCCCTTCCCACCCAAACCATTCCATGATTTGATGATTCCATGCAAAGCACAGTCAACACTCTGCCAAGGTGAGATCCAGACTAAACCTCGGATGAACACGATGAAAACTCAGGATGAATTTTATCAGTAATGTTTGGATGAATTTTATCAGTAGTATTTGGATGAATTTTATCAGTAGTATTTGGATGAATTTTATCAGTAGTATTTGGATGAATTTTATCAGTAGTATTTTCCCAAATGGCAGCAGCAGCAGCAGAGTCATCCCAGAGATCTGCTTGCCCTCCAGCAGTGCCAGAGCAGACAGTCTGGTTTGGGGAGGATGAGGCAGTGGATAGTCAGTCACCTCTGCAGGAATATCAGCCTTGTAAGCGTGGGAAAAAGAGGGAATGTTCCTCCCAGGTACAGCTCCCAGAGGTTTCACCAGGGCTGGGGAACATCTTGGAGTGCTCCAGGCCTGGCAATGCTTTAAAATGTTGGGTGGAATAAACTGAATGGAGGCCTCCAGGATGGATGTTTCTCAGGAAATCACAGACTCACAGAACCATGGAATGGTCTGGGTGGGAGGGACCTTAAAATCCATCCCATTCCATCCCCTGCCATGGGCAGGGACACCTTCCACCAGCCCAGGGTGCTCCAAGCCACATCCAGCCTGGCCTTGGACACTTCCAG
>NW_021938941.1:189878-190679 GCF_001715985.3 Manacus vitellinus
GGAAGAGCCCGTGGCACCCTGCTGGGAGCTGTCAGGAGCTGGAGCTCAGCCAGCAGTGATGAGCCGAGCTGGGCAGCCACAAGCTCCCCCTGCAGCAGCAATTCCAGCCCATCCCAGACCCCAGGGATTAGTCACACTGTTCCCTGGGAAGAGCAGTCCATTGATTTGCCCTTCCCCCCTGGAATCCAGCACTGGAGGCTGCCCTTCCTCCCCCTGTGCACAGCGAGGGTGGGCAGGAAAGCTCCAGCTCCTGCAGACAGGTCCCAGAATCCAGAAATCCAGCTGTGGGGAATGACCCCTCTGCTGGAATGTCCCAGCTGGTGCTCAGTGCATCACTTCCCAGGGAAGGGGAAACAGAGGCTGCATCCTTCTGTGGGAACAGAGCAGAGTGATCTCACTGCTATCATGTCTGAGATCTCCTGTGCAGGAGAGGAAGGCCAGCCCCTGTCCCAGAGTGATCTCACTGCTATCATGTCTGAGATCTCCTGTGCAGGACAGGAAGGCCAGACCCCATCCCAGAGTGATCTCACTGCTATCATGTCTGAGATCTCCTGTGCAGGAGAGGAAGGCCAGCCCCTGTCCCAGAGTGATTCACCTGGGGTGACCATGAGATCACCAGCCAGGGCTCCTGGCAATGACTCACACCTGAGTGCTGGAGCAGCATCCCACTGTCACCTGGATCCTGGCAGGCTCTGGAGTCACTCTGCTCCACATGGTGCTCTGGCCGTGCCCTCAGCAGAGGGGTGTGATGCTCTGGAGGAACATGTGGGTAATAAATGACAATGAGACGGTGATGCTGAA
>NW_021938941.1:191374-192300 GCF_001715985.3 Manacus vitellinus
AGCTTCTCTGGGCAACCTGGGCCAGGGCCTCACCAACCTCACAGCCAAGAATTCCTTCCCAATATCCCATCTAATTCCTTCCCAGGATCCCATCTAATTCCTTCCCAGTATCCCATCTAATTCCTTCCCAGTAACCCATCTAACCCTGCCCTGTGGCAGGGGCTTGGTGGTCTGGGGGAAACTGAGGCAGGGGCCGTGCAGGGGTTGATGTAAGGGGGGAATCGGCCGGCACAGGGCACTGGGGGACACTGGAGGTTTTAGGATTTTAGGAGCTCTCTAAACCAGACACAGAGCCTGGTTTATAAAGGAGACGTTGCTTGTTCTGCGCAGGGTGTAAGGTGGAGGTTTCCACAAATGAAGCGCCGCAAGGAGTAAAAAAGTCACATTTATACAGTAGTATTTTCATCAACCCACCTATGCAATATATAGCTGCCGCCTACCTGATGCACATTTATTTAGCCGGTGCGATCTTATGCAATCCTTGTTTCTGTGCCAGCACGGATTCACTCGGGGGGCTCGGGGGGTCGTTTGGGTTTGGAGAAGTGCCCCCTATGCAGTTTTAGGCAAAGTCCCTCAGAGGATTCCTTGGCAAGCAAGATGTGACCTGCTGCCCTGGGCCCCAGCTTCTGAACAACACTTAAAGCCACATTTACATCCTGTGGCCCAGCCAGCTGACAGGAGACACAGCTGGTGACAACTGTGCAACAACAGCCCAGGTGGCCCTTTGTGCCAGGTCCCTCCTTTGAGGCCACGGCACCTCCTTCACTGACAGGCCAAGACCCTGTTTCACCCCCCCACACACTCTCTGTGAGTCTCTGGGCGAATTATTTACAATTTCTGAGCCTTGAGATGTTGGCATTGGTGTCACTGGGGAGGTGGTGGGCACCGGGCGGCGAGGGGCGGCTGTGGCTGTGAGGGGGCAGTTA
>NW_021938941.1:193336-195367 GCF_001715985.3 Manacus vitellinus
GGCAGGGTTTTTTTATTTTGACCTGTTCTCCAGTTGCTTAATGCTTCCCGGCAGGAATTTCCCTGGGAAGCGCCGTGGGGGAGGGACTGCCGCCCGGGTTCGCGGTGGTGAGCGAGGGTTTAAGTCGCTTCCGCCAACAAGTGACACGCACAGGGGTGGTTTTTTTTCGGTGTTCGCAGCGTGTCGGTGGCTCTCGTGCCGTGGGAGCTGCGGAGTCGCCCCGGGTCAGGCGGAGTCGCAAACCCCGAAAGGAGAGTTTTTATCGTCCAGTTTGCCAGCCCGACGGTGGTTATTTTTTGCCGTCCCGTCTCCAGTCTGGACTCGGGGTAGCCCCTGTGTGGGACAGGCACGTTACAGGGCGGGGAAGAGAAAAGGGAAGTTGAGGAGCGGGACAGGGACGAGAGAGGGAACCGCAGCAAGGCGACCTGCGGGAGCTGGGCCGGAGCGCCGGGCTGCGAACGCCCAGCAGAGATCCCCGAGGGGGTAAAGCCCCCTCCTGGAGAGGGGGAGGAGCTGGAGCTCTGCGAACCTCTCTGGAAGAGGGATCTGTTCAAACAGGACTTGAAAAGTCTGGCTGGGAAGCAAATGTAAATAGAAACCCGCGGCTGAGACTTGCAAGGGATATTTTAATAAATAAACGCGTTTGGACCTCGTGTTTGCAGCTTGGGAGGCGTCAGAATAGCTGCTCTGCTTTCAGGAGGTGGGATGCAGTTGGAGATTTTGAGAAATGAGACACTGTCCCACAGGCAAACACTTTGGTGTTTTCTCTCTGTGCTTTTGGGTATGATTTGAACCCGTTTGTTCTGAAAGAGCAGTGGAAGAACGTCCAGTGGAGGGTATAGGTGGGACCAGATCTTTTCCAGCCCCTGTGCTCTGCTGTCCATCCTCTGAGCTCTCCCAGAATCCACTTAAGGGCTCAAACAGGTCTTTAGCCAGAGGCTGCTCTGAGGCCTCAGAACTGCAGGTTCCACGTTGCCCAGTCAGGACAGGGGCAGACAAAAGCAGGAAAAGATGAGTAAACCCCTGCCAAAACCTCAGCCCTGGCAGATGTTCCTGTTGGTGTGCTCAGCAGGAATGTTAGACTGCTCTGGTCAAACTCCAGCTCCAATATTCCATAAGTTCCCCGGCGGTTTTTTGGGTTGGAATCGTGGCTTTTGGTTCTTGCCTTCGCCTGTGTGCCTGGGCTGGGCTCTCTGCTGCTGCCTGGGGTTTGTAGGGAAAGTTATAACATTTGTGGCAGCTTCCAGATCTCCCGTGCTTCTGCTTCTGGGAGGTGGCATGGAACTGTCCTCGGGCCTGGGAAACCTCCCAGTCTGTGTCCAGGTGCCCCCCCCCGTGTGGGGGCTGAGCTCTGAGCTGGCCCTGGGGTGGGGTGACCCCAAAAGGCTGCAGGGGAAGGGCCTGGGGCTCTGTTTTCCTGGAGCCCTGCTCCTCACAGGATCCTCCAGGTTGGAAAAGCCCCACCTTGTCACCCAGAGCCCTGAGCAGCAGCCTCAGGCCGTCACAGCTGGATGTTCTGGTGCACTTCTGTCCCCCCTCCACCTCCTCCTGTGCTGTCACCTCCCCACTGGTGCTTGCAGGTGGTTAGTGCAGCCAAAACAGCAAAAAAAGAATTGTTTTTTATAATTAACTGTTGGTGCTGATCTGTTCTCGTGCCAGTTCAGTCTTCCCAGCCAGGAGCTTGGGGTGAGTGTCCTCCAGTGCTGGGGAGGTGGTGGGAGTGTGAGGAGGGGAGAGCACCAAGGTAATCCCTTCCTCAGTTTGCTTGGTCCCTCGGAGTGGTCCAGTATTAGCTGGGAACAAGATAAAGCACAGAGGTGTGGCCTTGCTGTGTGCTGGGAACACCTGGGAGGGGTGTGGATGAGGGGGTTCAGTGGGCCCCCGGCTGTGGATCCTGTTCTGGGGTGTGTGGGACTGTTCTGTGGGGCAGCAGTGCGGGCTGAGGGGAGGGAAGGTCCCTGTGTGGGCAGGAAGTCACTGTTGATAAACAAGGGTTTTCTCATTTCCTGGCTGGCTCAAAGTGCAGCTGCA
>NW_021938941.1:196902-197867 GCF_001715985.3 Manacus vitellinus
GCCCCTTTAGGCTCTGGAAGGGGCTCCAAGGTCTCCCTGGATCCTTCCCTTCCCCATGGGAGCCCCCCCAGCTCTCCCAGCCTGGCTCCAGAGCAGAGGGGCTCCAGCCCTGGCAGCATCTCCGGGGCCTCCTCTGGCCTGGCTCCAGTGGGTCAGTGTCCTTCCTGATTGCTCCATGGGAAAGGTCTGCAGTCTGGGGTGGAGCACAGCAGGTTCTTCCTGGAGAACCTGGGAATGGGCCTGTCCCTCCTCAGTGAGGTGTTGAACGAGGTGGTGCTGCAGGAGATTAAATGATTAATCCCAGCTTGTGGCCTGAGCTGGTGGCTGAAGCCTGGGAAAGGCTTCCTGGATTTTGTTTTTTTCTGGAAGGGATTGTTTGTTGCCGTGTTGGGTTTTTTTGATGGTGGCTTTTTTGTTGTTGTTGTTTTAATGCCCTGAGTGTTATCACAGCTCCTTCCCTGCTCTGGGTCTGTGTCCAGGCACAGGAGCTGTGTGCAGGGGGGACGTGGGGCAGTGCTGCAGGTCTGTCTGTGCTGTCTCTTAAGTGCTTTTGCAGAGGTTCCTGCAGGACAGGGAAGGGCAGTTGGTGGCCACTGCCCTGGGGACCAAACCACGTGGCCCAGCGACGTGTCTGCTGGCCAGGGAAACACCTTGGCAGCACTTCCAGGGAAAGGGACTCGTGGCTGCCCAGGACTGAGCCCGAGCTGGCACAAACCCCATCACGTGTTCACAGAGAGCTGCAGCTCCTTCACTCCTCACTCCTGCACATCTGGGAGCAGCCACGGCCCTTGGATGTGTTTTTCCTGCATTTTTTTTTGAGTTGTTTCTTCAGGATTCCTGTGCTGGCACTGCTGGGGCACCTCCAGTGCTGGGGCAGCTCTGGGACCTCCGACAGGAGACACAGGGAGGGGCTGGAGCGTGGGCAGGGAAGGGAAGGGAGCTGGGAAGGGGCTGGAGCAGCAGGA
>NW_021938941.1:200942-202994 GCF_001715985.3 Manacus vitellinus
GCTTGAGATCTGGTTTTGTTTTCCTGGGACTGTCAGGTGTTCTGCTCCTGTGGTTCTGCTGGGAGCAGTAAAAACAGAGGGCCAAGAGCAGCCAGGACTAGTTCCAGTCCAATTCCTGTAGTGCCTCTAAAACATCTCTGCTGTAACCAGCTGTGGGACCTTCTCAGAGGTCTGCTCTGCAGCCTCAGTGGTTGGTGGGGAAAGTTCTTTCACTGGTAATGAACAGCCTTTCCCATGAAATGTGGGGATGGGATAATCACCCCCCTTGCTGACGTTCTGTGGGTGCTCTGAAACCCTGCTCAGGATCCCAGGGTGGTTTGGGTTGGAAGGCACCTTAGAGGTCACCCAGTCCCAGCCCCTGCCAGGAGCAGGGACAGCTCCTTGGCCCAGCTTGCTCCAAGCCTCTCCTCCCAGGGAACAGGGGACAGGACAAGAGGAGAAGGCCCCAAGCTGTGCCAGGGTCGGGTTGGACACGAGGAATTCCTTCCTGGAAAGCATGTTCTCCTGGAGCCCTTCTCAGGGCCTTCATGGATATTGGGCACTGGTAACTGCTGGCCCTGCAGGAGCCTGAGTGTGTGAGTGTGTGAGTTCCTTGTGTTTCACTGGGTTCTGAATTCAGAATTGATTTCCTAGGATCACTTGGTAAAAATGGTCCTATTGTTGTTTTCCAGCAAGTCCTGCAATTTGTGTTCTTTTCGTTCCTGCTTCCCATGTGGGGTAATTTGACTTTGCTCTCAGAGTTCTTACAAGGAGCAGCAGTAAACGTAGTCCCTGCTGGCTTGCAGAAGCTTTTCCTGAGCTCAGTGCCTGCTCTGTGCCCGTGGAGCATCCCCTGGGATCAGCAGAGCCCGTTTCCCATCTCCCCTGAGTGTCCTGGCACACGGGGCACAAACGTGCTCTGTGCTCAGAGCTGTGCCCAGTTCTGGGCTCCACAGCTCAGGGGAGACAAGGAGCTCCTGGAGAGGATCCAGCAGAGGCCACAGAGATGATTTGGGGTCTGGAGCATCTCTCTCTGATGAGGAGAGGCTGGGGTAGCTGGGCCTGGTTAGTCCGGAGAAGACTGAGAGTGGATCCCATCAGTCCACCCAAATATCTCCAGGGGGTGTCCAAGGATGGTCCCAGACTCTGGTCAGTGGTGCCCAGGGGCAGGACGAGGAGCAATGGCCATGAACTAAAGCACAGCAAGTTCCACCTCACCATTTGGCAGAACTTCTTTCCACGGAGGGGGCAGAGCCTGGAACAGCTGCCCAGGGAGGGTGTGGAGTCCCCCCTTCTGGAGACATTCCAACCCCACCTGCTCCAGGTGACCCTGCCTGGGCAGGGGGTTGGACAGGATGGTCTCCAGAGGGCCCTTCCAAGCCCAGCTCTCCTGGCACTGTGGGATTTTCAGGGCTTGCTGGTTTAGATGCCTGGCTGTGGGTGGTGGGGTTTGTTGTCCCTCCATGGCATGTCCTGTGCTGCTCCCTGGGTTTGGATCCTGTTCCCCTGCAGGGAAGGTGTGGAAGGTGTTTAATGCTCCTGCTGTGGCTGTGGTTTGATCCCTGGGAGGGGAGGTGACCCTCTGGATGGTTTGGAGCTGGGTGTCCCTGAGGTACTGGACTGTCAGCTCATTCTGTGGTGGTGAAGTGCTGGCTCTCCTAAGGAAGCAGCAGAATCCTGTCAGACAATGACAGGAGCTTCCCCACTGCAGTGTTTTAAACAGGCCCTGGCTCTCAGCAAACCTGGCAGGGGGTGCTTCCCCTGGGTGGGGTCAGGGGGCTGCAAGTGGGAGCAGGAGCTCCTGTGGGCTCCTGCCCTGCCCAGCCCATGGAATAGGGGGTGTGCCTGTGCCCTATGGAATAGGGGGTGTCCCCTGTGCCCCATGGAATAGGGGGTGTCCCTGCCCAGCCCATGGAATAGGGTGTGTGTCCCTGTGCCCCATGGAATAGGGGGGGTGTGCCTGTGCCCCATGGAATAGGAGGTGTGCCTGTGCCCCTTGGAATAGGGGGTGTACCTGTGCCCCATGGAATAGGGGGTGACCCTGCCCAGCCCATGGAATAGGGGGTGTCCCTG
>NW_021938941.1:204063-217280 GCF_001715985.3 Manacus vitellinus
GCTTGGATCAACCTGGGATAGGGGAGGGTGTCCCTGCCCATGGCAGGGGGTAGAATGAGATGGGCTTTAAGGTCCCTTCCCATCCAAATAATTCTAAATGAATGTCTGACTGGAAAGGCAGCTCGAGCCACCACCTGTGTCTTTGTGTTTGACCTCCTGCTTTGGGGCACTTGGTGAATTAAGAGCCTGGAACCCACATTTTAGGCCCAGCAGTGCCCTGGCTGTTCTCAGTGCCTGGAGTGCCACATGAAACACGCTCAGAGTGTTGCTTTTCCTCCTTTCCCTGTGCTGAAAGGGTTTGCAGGGGGTTCCCTTCCCTTCCTTCTGCCACCTTCAGCTCTTGCTGTGCAAATGGGAGTTCTGCAGTTATTTGTTTTTCTCTTAAAGCTCTCGAGCTGTACATGAGCAGCTCAGAAACAAACTGGTTTCATTTGGGGTCTCTGCAAACAAGCAGCAAATGTGCTTCCAGTGCCATTTCTTGTGTTGTTTCGGGGTGCTGGGGCTCCCTGTCCATCTCTGACCCAGTGTCTCCCCCAGACCTGGGCACAGTTCCGTGTTTTCCAGCCCTAAGAGGGAGGGATGAGTGTTCAGGTTTCTTGTCTGCTGGAGGGGAAGGGATGTGTAAAAGCAGTGTCCTCCCAGAGAGCTGCCTGTGCCCTCCAGGGTCACTGGGCTGGGAAACCCAACAGCTCCACTTGGCCCTGAAGGTCAGAGTCATCCTGAACTTCCCCAGGAAGGCCTGGCCGTGGCTCTCAGTGCTCTGGGCTGGGGACAAGGTGGGCACAGGGGGGATCCACGGGCTGGGAGGGCTTTTCCCACCCCAGTGATCCCGGGATTCTGTGCCAGCACTGCCCTTTCTCTGGCCTCTTCTCCAGCACCCTCGAGTGTGTGAGGCTGCTTGGCAAACTCGACCCTAAAGCTTTTTTTTTCCCCCTCAACTGAAAGGAAAGGTGCTGCTATTTTTGGCTGGGATCAGATCCCTGACCCTGTTTGCCACCGGGCTGGTGCACGTGGCCCTGCAGCCTGGAGGGAGGAGCTGTGCCAGAGCTGTGGGAGCACCTTCCAGCAGGAGTTGGGGGCTTTGCTGGGACATGGGGACACTGGAGTCCAACGTCTCTCTGCCCTGAGTGAAGCCAAGCCCCCTGGCTGGGTTCAGCAGCTGTGGGATGGTGTGGACGTGCCTGTGCTCTCCTGCACAAACCCTGGAAGCTGCTCCTGTGTCCCTGCCTGGCCCGAGCAGGAGCTGGCTCTGCCCCTGGGCTGGCTCTGCCCCTGGGCTGGCTGAGCAGTGCTTGTTTTGGGGACTTCTCTGTGGGGCTGCTGTGCAGGCTGTGGGACTCTGAGCCCTCCCCTGTGTGCTCTCCAGTGGCATTGCCATGATTTCCCTGCTGGGAACCAGGGACTTGTCCCAGCCCTGAGCCAGCTGCCTGTTCACCTGGCACTGACTGAATGGAGGTGCTGCTGCAGGGCTTCAGCTCCAATATTAATCTTATTGCCACTAAGACTTAACAGAGAGCTTAAGGCCTGACAGCTGAGTGTACAAAACATCCCACAGCTTTGTTGAGCTTCTTTCAAACCTAGAGTTGGACCCGGTTCTTGGGGGTCTGTTCCAACTCATGACACTCTGTGGTTCCAAGAAACTTTATTCTCCATTTAAAGATGGGCTTGTCAAGCGCCTGGGTGGGGGTTTTGGGAGTCAGTGGGAGCCCAGTGTGGTCTGTGGAGTGGTCACGTTGTCTTTTGGTTGGACAAGTTCTCCGTTAATCCAGATGAGGTTGGTTTGAAGCAGCACCTCAGTGTCCTCTTGGACATGTCATTGAGATGAAACATCACAGAGAGGGACAGCTTAGAGGGTAGGTTTAGATGGGATATGGGGAAGGAATTGTTGGCTGGGAGGGTGGGGAGGCCCTGGCCCAGGCTGTCCAGAGAAGCTGTGGCTGCCCCTGGATCCCTGGGAGTGTCCCAGGCCAGGTTGGAGCAGCCTGGGCTGGTGGGAGGTGTCCCTGCCCATGGCAGGGGTGGGATGAGCTGAGCTTTGGGGATCCTTCCAGCCCAACCCAGTCTGTGATTTTCAGTTTGGTTCCTGCCTGTGCTGAGTGTGGGGCACAACTTCCACCCCGTGTGCCAGTCCTGCCCCACCTCTCCAGCAGTGGATCCTGGCAGGAGCCAGCAGTTCCTGAGCACCCCTGGCACTGCTCTGGCAGCACAGCCTGCAGTGCTCCGTGCCCTCCTCCAGGCCCCCGTGGCACTGAGGTGGAACGTGGCTGTGGGGTGTCACCTCTCCAGGCTGCTGCTCAACCCCCTCAGGGATGGTGGGAAATGACAGCATTCCCTGGGTTTGGTGGCACCTGGAATTGCCCATTCCTTCCTGACCTCGTTTCTGGCTAAAGCCCCGGGCAGCATTTGGCTAATTGGATGAGTGGAGCAGATACTGCAATCTGGGTCAAGCCCTTCATCCCCTGTTGTCCCTGCTGCTGTCCCTGTTGTCCCTGCCCCTGTCCCTGCCGCTGTCCCTGTTGTCCCTGCCCCTGTTCCTGCTGTCCCTGCCCCTGTTCCTGTTGTCCCTGCCCCTGTTCCTGCTGTCCCTGCCCCTGTCCCTGCTGTCCCTGCCCCTGTTCCTGCTGTCCCTGCCCTGTCCCTGCTGTCCCTGCCCCTGTTCCTGCTGTCCCTGCCCCTGTTCCTGCTGTCCTGCCCCTGTTCCTTTGTCCCTCTGCCCTCCTGCCCCCTCATGTCCTGCCCTGTTCCTGCTGTCCCTGCCCCTGTTTCCTGCTGTCCTGCCCTGTCCTGCTGTCCCTGTCCCTGCTGTCCCTGCCCCTGTTCCTGGTGTCCCTGCCCCTGTCCCTGCTGTCCCTGCCCCTGTCCCTGGTGTTCCCGTGGCTGCTCCGGGGGGTCTGACCGAGCAGGAATTTCACATTCTCCCCGGGCTTTTTATAGCTGACCCACTTCCCTCTCCAGGGTTTGTGTTGCACGGGGATGGTTCCTGCTGGAAGGGGATTTGCAGCTCTTGCTGGTGTCTGGAGCTCAGCTGGAACTCTCCTCCTGGAGGGGGATGGATGGCTGGGAGCTCGGAGGTCCCTGTTGGGTGTGAGGAGGAGGAGGTGGAACCAGATGATCAGGTTTTGTGGGGACTGAGGCAGGAACTCCTCAGGCTGCTGTGGATTCATGGCTCTGGGAAGTTTAAATGCTGTTTCCAGGAAGGGGTGCAAGCAGTGGCTGTGTCTGCACCATTAGGTCACCCAGTTTTAAACCCTCCTTTGCACGAGGGAACAACCAGCAGCAGGAATTCCCAAGTGCCCTTCTCCAGAGGCTCTCTGAAAGCATTCATGGGCTGAGGTCTCCTTCACATGCAGCCTTGGAGAACCTGGGGATTAAACCCCGATGGGCTGATGGCTGCTCCAAACAAACACAAACAGACCCAGCCACTTCAAACACGGGTTTCCACGAGGCTTTCATCCTCCTCCCTTTGGAATCCTGGCGTGGTGCACTGCTGGATGTACGTGGGCAGGCCTTGGATCACTCAGAGCTTTCCTGATTGGAACAGTGCAGCCAACTCCTGCTGCTGGCAGGGGCTGAGCTCCCAGCCCGGCCCTGCGTCCCAGGGAGAGGTGCTTTGTGCTGGGCAGCTCTGGGGGAGGGCAGCTCTGCTTTTGCCTCCCTCACTGAGGGTTTCAGCCCCCGTTTCATGGGTGGTTCAGTGCAGCCCTCCCAGGAGTGTGGCTGCTGTGGTGTCCTGCACGCCAGGGTGCTGTCCTGGGGCTGCTCTGCAGCTCTGGGGGAGCCAGGAACCTCTGTGCAGGGAGGGGAGGGGGGGATTTGCTCCCTGGGGCAGAGGCACCGTGTTCCCTGTCACTGCACCCATCCCTCCTGGCCCGGGGATCAGCCCTGAACGTTGGGTTTTGTTTGGCAGTCGCTGAGTTTCCCCAGGCCCTGGTGTTGGGTCTGGAAGGAACTCATTCCTGCTGTTTGATTTGTGTCACAAATGGGGTGGCCACAGGCCCAGGGCAGTGCCTGTCCCTGTGCTGGGCACTGCTGGGGCACCCCCAGTGCTGTCTGGGTCGCTGTGGGTATGGAGTGCCCACATGGGATCCCTGGGTGTGTATGGAATCACCGGGAGAGCACAGCTTTGGTGACCATCCCAGTGATCCAGTGTCCTGGGGGGGGATCTCCACTGCCCAGAGCTTTGTTCCATGGGGCAGGTGGAGCTGGGAAGGGGAAGAGCAGTGGTGGTTTAGTTAATTCCCATCTTTTCCTGGTGTGAGGGGGTTCAGTGCAGGGTCTCTGTAAGCTCTGTAGGAAGAGTAACTTTCCTTTTCCTAGTGAGAAGCAGTAGGAAAATGTAGGATGTAAGGAGCCATGAATTTGGCCTGTGTGTTTTTTAGGAGGAATTCAGATGGAGTAGGGTGTGTGGAAATGCCTCCCCAGCTCAGCCTGGCCCTGCAGGTTCCAGCTCCACCTCCAGGTCCCAGCCCTGCTCTGGCAGAGCTGCTGCCTGAGCACTGAGGTGTCAGAGCTGAGGTTCTCACCACTTCCTTCCTGACCTGTTCTCACTCAGCCCTCAGTCCAGCCAGCCAGCCCCAGCCCTTGGCCTGCTCTCCTGCTTTCAGATGATCTTCCTGTGGGTTCTCACCTCCTCCTCTGTCAGAGGACTGAGGAAAGGAACAAAACCCAGGAATGGGCAGCCTGGAAATGCATTTTCTCGTGGCAGTTTTAGCTCTGTTGGACCAGAGGTGGAGCTCTGTGTGAGCAATGATTTCTGCTCACTGGGGAGCAGAGGGGGTAGATGTCCCCCTGTCTGCAGGTACAGCAGCCCAAGACACATTTCCCAGGGTCACAGAACCATTTCAGCTGGAGAAACCCTCCAGGATCACACAGAGTCCTGGCAGTCCTGGTTAGAGGGTGGTTGGGTTTAACTTTTAACACTCTCCTATTTATGTGATATGAACACCAATATCAGCTGATTCATGTGAACATCTTCAGCAGGACCATGACACAAAAGAGATGAACCACAGCTTTGCTGAGGTTGGAAAAGCCCTTTAAGGCCATCGAGCCCAACCAAGGTGTAAAATCAGGAAACATCTTTTCTTCTGATGATCCTTGGAACTGGAAAACAGGACTGGAACGAGGCAGGTTGGAATGAGATGACCTGTAAGGTCCCTCCCAACCCAAACTATTCCATGATTAATGTTTTTTTGTCAATAAGGAGCCAAGTGGACTGTTTCCCCCCCTGAGGGGGTGTGATTTGAGCATCAGTGACCCCATCCCAAGCAGTTGGCTTCCCCTGCATTGGGCTGACCCTTGTCAGCATTTCCAGCTCTGCTCAGGGAAGGAAGGGTTCCAGGACCCAGTGGTGGCACCTGCTGGTTTGTTCTCCTGGCTCAGCACAGCACGAAGGTCCTTCATAAACCCTCCCTCCTAATCCTCCAGTGCCTCTCCAACCCAGCCCTCTGGCAGACAGGAGGTTTTATTTATTTACACACAGCAACTGAAAATGGCTCCAGTGAAAGATCTGATAGGGGATTACAGGGCAGAGGGGAGAGGAGAAGGTGCTTCAGTGTATCTGGGTTTTTTTAAGAGTCTCTCCAGCCCTCACTCGTGGTTCTGCTGGCTCAGCCTGTGTGGCAGGAGGCAGCTCCTGGTGCAGCTGGAGGTGTGAACTGCTCTGTTCAGCCCACCAGGCAGAGAGTCAACATTCAATAAGCTTCTTGAAGAGCACCAGATGACCCTTATCAGGAGGGTGCAAATGAATCCTGGTCCTGGGGAGGCACAGGGGCCCTTTGATGGGTTTCCCCTGTGCTGGTGGTTGCTGAACAAGACACTTTGATGCTGAGTTGGCAAAGCCAGGGTGGCACTTGAGGCCGTGGGTCAGTGGTGGCCCTGGCAGTGCTGGGGGCTGGTTGTGCTCGGTGGTCTCAGGGGTGTCCTCCAAGCTAAGTGATTCCACGGTTCTAGGAATGTCTCCTGTGGAGCAGAGGAACCCAGCAGAGCTGGCTGATGTTCCAGGGTGACCCTCTGAGGGCGGCCCAGGCCGTGTGCAGGGAGCAGGGCAGGGTGGCAGGAGGCCAAGCTGCCCTGCTGAGCTCAGCTCCAGGGAAAAGGCCTGGGGGAGGAAGGTGTGGGGGCAGGACACCTGGGAGAGGTGCCTGGGAGCACCCTGGGGGCAGGCAGGGATGTTGTTGGGAAAGCTTCTGTTGCTCCCTGCACTCCCTGATGAGGTTCCCTGGTCCAGCTGGGTGTTAATTGGCACTGTGGTGGTGAGGAGTTAATGAACTGAGGGGTTGCTGCCAGATGGGGCCTGTCAGGAGCACGTCCAGGTGGTGGAAGTGAGGAGAACACAGTGCCCAGGGAGAAGAATGCCCAGCTGGGTTTGTGTGTGAGCAGTGCCCTCAGGCTCCCTGGGGATGCACTCCCAGCACTGCCTCCTTTCTCTCCTGGCTTTGCTGCCTGCAGTGGGGAGGTGACTCTGCAGATGGAAATGGAGATGAACCTCATTTCTTGCCCTCACTTGGTGCAGAAGAAGCTTTCAGACTGAGCTCCTGGGCTGGTGGAAGGTGTCCCTGCCCACGGCAGGGAGTGGAGCTGGGTGATCTTTGAGCTCCCTTCCCATCTGAACTGTTTTAGGATTGTCTGATCCTCTGAAAGTCAGGCTTTAACACCACTTAACAAGAGATTTACCAGGATGGGGCCATCAGCTGGAGCTTCCAGAGCTGCAGATGCAGCCAGATGCAGGGGTTTTGTTCTCTGAGCAGGGAGAGGCTGCAGCCCAAGCCAGGTCCTTTCCAGGAGAGCAGAACCTGGGGTGTTCCTGGAGGGAAGGAGGTGCAGGGGGAGCCCTGGGTCCTGCACAGCTGCTGAACAGAGGAACTGAAGCCGTTGGTCTCCTCCTGCAGAGTCACTGGCAGGGCTGGCACTGTCGGGGTTGGCACTGCAGGCTCCTGTGGTTTGGGTCTGGTGGAAGCCCCAGGTCGGGACTGGGGGTTGCTGTGCCGGGCTCGGGTCAAAAGCTGATGACTAAGAAGGAAACGAGGCATTTCCTGCCCATCCCCCAGCACAAACGACTGCCTAAAATATCCAAATGACGTGTGGTAACTGGCATCTTCCTTCAGAAGCCTCAGACATCTCCCTGGCCACTCTTTCAATTCTACTTTTGCATCTCAGTGCCCTCGGAAGGGAGGAGGGCAGTGCCAGGCTGGGCTGGGGAGGGGTGGGAATGTGTTTGGCAGTTCACATTTCCATGGACCACATTTATGGACTTCAAAGGCTGACCTGTGTGCAGAGAGTTCCCAACAGTGTCAAACCTCCCTCTTTCCTTCAGCTTCTTTGGTCCTTTCAGCCAAACTGAGCAGCAGTTTTGCCTCAAGGGTTTGGGGTTTTTGGGAGTGTTGGGTCTGAGGTACCTCAGAGTTCCTGAAGCATTCCAGGGTGGGAAAGCTGATGGTTGGGGAGCTACCCCGGTGCTGTGGAGCCTTTGATTCTCCACAAAGTGCTGTCAAGGGGCAGCACATTCAAAATAAAACTCAGGAGTTGCACTGAAGTCCCTCAGCTCCTCTCTGGAGTCCCTCTGCTCCCTGTGCCCTTCAGGGGGTGGCCATGAGGTGGGAGAGGGTCAGCAGTTCCTTCCCTTGGAGAAATCCCAACCATTAAATGTAGGTTGAATATTAAAGTCAAAATGCAAATGAGTGACTTCCTCTCAATCTGCTCTCGCTTGCCAGGTCCTGGAGAAATATCCCAACACACCCATGAGCCATAAGGAGATCCTTCAGGTTATCCAGAAGGAAGGACTCAAGGAGATCAGGTGAGTGGAGCACCTGTGCCAGTCCAACCCGTTGGTCCCAGCTCGGGGTGGTTTGCTGTTAAACCCCCATCTCCTCAGGAGCTTTGGGACTGGGATGGTGCAGGTTTGGTGTCTGGGTCCCATTTGCAAACAAGCCCTCAGGTCACCAGTGCTTTTCCCCCCCAAGGGAGCTGGAAGAGGGTCATCCCTGATTCCCAGGTGTGCAGGACTCCAGCTCTTTTATGGGATAACCCAGAGCTGATCAGGTGCTTCAGGCACTGCAGAAAGCACAGCAGGTTTTTAAGTTGTTTTGTGACCAAGAAGTGAGCTGCCAGTTCAGCTGAAGTGTTGAAATGACCCAAACCACACTCAGAACCACCCAGGAAGTGACAAAGCAGCCCCAGCTCAAGATCCTGGTACAAAAAACTTCATGCCTGCTGCTGTTTTCCTTGGAATTACCTGGAAGGGGGTGTGTGGTTCTGCCTGAGGGACCTTCCTGCTCCCAGGGGATCAGGCTCTGGGGTGCTGGGCACAGGAGGGTTCCAGCTCCCTGGTTCCCCTCTGGTTTGGACACAGGGCAGCTCCAGGGCAGCTGAATTCCAGAGTGCTGGCTCCCCTCTTTCCCAGAAGTGGGTGAGGGAACAACTGTCCACAGGAGGTACAAAGTGTTTCTTCTGTTTTCTGAGAGCAAAGGAAAAGAGAGGGGGGGGGAATAAAGAGGGTTGGCTGTGCCTGTTCTTCTGTTTTGGAATTAAGCAGCCATCCCAAACTTGCCTCTTTGCACTGCTCTGTCCTGGTGGCAGAGCACAGGGCCAGCAAACACCCAGGCATGGGGACTCAGGACCCTTTTTAGGAGACTCAGGACCCTTTTTAGGAGACTCAGAACCCTTTTTGGCAGGTCAGGGTGTTCTCTCAGGGCAGAGCCTCGAGCAGGAGCTCAGGTGGCACCCAGAGGGTCCAGTCTCTGCCTGCTCAGGCCACATTTGGGACCAAACAGCAAAAAAACCCCAAAAAGGGCAGACCAGAAGTGCAGCAGTGCCCATAACCCTTGTCAGCCTCTCCCCCTCCTCTCAGGGTCGGGCTGGGGGCTGAGCCTGGGCTGGGGGAGTTGTGTTCCCCTCTCAAGGAGCTGGTGCTGAGCACCAGGACAGCACAGACTGCCCAGCAGTGCCAGGGGGGAAACTCATCTCAGCTCCTCCCCTTGGCCACACCTGGGTGCTGGGTAGGGATGGTTCCCCTCAGGTGTTACACTGGTGTAATAAGGCTTTATTTGGGTCAAAACCTAAAGGATTGTCCCATTTTGAGCACTTACATTGCAGTGAGGGCCAGTGCTGGTGGTTGGGTTGGGGCTCTGGTGAGTCACAGCCCGTGGCAAGATGGGCTGAACACAAACCAACGTTTCCTAGAGGAAAGCTGCTGTTAGGGAAGGAGGAAAGGCTGTCAGGGGAGCAGGGGGAGCTCTCCAGGCTGGGGAGGTTCATTCTGGCAGAGCCCCTGGCAGCAGGTGACAGCAGTGCCCTGTCCTGGCTCCTGCCTTGGGTGAATCAGGTGTTTATAGAGTTTGGGGAGTTGTTTCTCAGTGCAATTCGCTTTCAGTGAACCAAACTGCAGATTTCTTGGTAGCAAAGTACTCCCACCAAGCACCTCATCCTCAAACTCTGCCAGCTCCCACTGCAGGGGGTGTTTGTTGGGGTTTTACTCACCATTTATGGCCTCAGATCCTCAGTTACATCAAACCCTTTAAAAATCTCTGATTTCTGGAGAGAAAACAATCCCAGAGTGACAGGTGACCTTCCCACAGACGTGCTGGGGTGAGGCAGAGGGCAGTGGGAGCCCAGGGGGTGTCATTTTGCTGTTTGCAGGGCAGCCAGTCCCTGTCCCTGCAGTGGTCCCTGGGCTGTGCTGGGGCAGGAGCTGCTCCTGGAGGAGCTCCAGGGAATGGGGGGAGTTCAGGGGACTCGGGGCACTGGTGCTGGTGTAGAGGGTTTGGAATTGCAGGGAAGAAGGAGAATATAGAACAACTTGTGATATAAAACAGCAGCAGCTGAGGGAGCAGAGGTTTCTGCTGCGTGCAGGGCAGTTTGGCTGAGTTTTGGACAAGGCAAGATCTTTCATAACGGGTTTTTTTTTGGTAGCAGAACAGAAACCCAGGGTGATACTGGCTGGTTGCCTCACCTGTATTTAGGATTTTTTGTCCTGGTGCTCCAGGACCAGCTGGGAGAGTTCCCTGGGGTGGATGGGCAGGGTGGACAGTGAGAGGCAGCAACAGGGAGTCAGGTTTGTTTGAGGAGAAGCAGCTTTTTAAATCCACATTTTTTAATTTCCTTGATCTCCTTGGACGTGTTAAAATCAGTGAATATCTGACCAAAATTAACATTCTCTGCTGGCCTCTTCTCTTGATAGCCAGGAGTGTTTGGTTTTCCTGTACCTCAAACCTCCTCCCGGGGGGTTGAGTTTGCAAACTGTGAGCTGGCCTGGAAGGTGCTGCAGCCAACTGGACCATAAATAACTTCACACATTGTTTAATTCCCAGCTGCTTTTAAAGGTGACCTCCAGATGAGCTGGGACACCTTGAATTCGTGTCCCCTGGCTTTGATGTTGGCAGTATTGGGTGTGTTTGGGGGGCAGGACAGGGACATCCACGTGCCTTGCTGAGGAACCACCAGCCTGGGTTATCTCAGACCTCTCCAGTGAGTGAGGTTTTTGTCACTCTCCTGGGAGGTGGCTCTTCTAAAACGTCCCTAAAAGCACTGCCAGCCTCTTGGGGCTGTGCTGTGCAGGATTCCTGACTCACAGCTGGGGTCCTGGGGCTCTTTGCTGATGTTTTCCCAGTGGGAAAGGGGAATTTTTTTGAATTTAATTGCAAGGGGCTCTCCAGGGTTTCTCCCTGTGTTCCTCAGGAGTGGGGCTGGGAGCAGGGAGGGTCAGGAACACCAGTGCAGGGAGTTCTTCAGGCAGCTCAGGGCTGGGCTTGGTGCTTTCTGGAGGGGACAAACAGTGACCAGCTGACATCTGTAGCTGAGGGCAGAGCAGAGGGTGTTGTCTGAGGCCTCTGGGATGTGCTCAGTGGAATCCCTGTGGAAGGGCTCCGGTGTAAAGTCCAGGTCAGAGCTATTTTTGGATCAGTGCCTGTCAGGTGGAGTCCCGGGGAGGGCTCCAGGTTAATGTTTAACCAGGTCACTGGTGTTTGGGTGTCACCTCTGGGCACTCCTGGCTGTCCCCTTGGGCAGGGGTTTCTGCTCTGAGCCAGGCAGGGGCTTCTACCAGGACAGTTCCTAAAGTGAGGAAAAGCTGGGGGTGCCACTTCTGCCCCTTGAACACTCTCCTGGAGAAGAGAAGGATCCAAGGAGACCTTGGAGCCCCTTCCAGGGCATAAAGGGGCTCCAGGAGAGCTGGAGAGGGACTGGGGACAGGGAGTGTAATCCTGTATTGATGAGCACTGCAGGAATCAGAACTTGGCTCTCTCCTGGAAAACACTGGAGCTGAGGCCTCAAAAACTCACTTTAGGGTTTCTCTTCAGTACGAGCTGGCTCGTGGTTCTGTGGCAGAAACACAGAGGGGGAACCCAAAAGCACTGGAGCTCTTAACTCTGTGCCCCAAAAGCCTTAGAGGAGGGGGCTTCCCCTGAGTGGGGCTGAGACCTCTGCCTGCACTGCCTGTCCTGCCCCAGCTCCTGCTTTGGGTGCACGTGGCAGCTCCAGGAGCCCTCAGGATCCTCCTGTGCAGCTCCAGGAGCCCTCAGGATCCTCATGTGCAGCTCCAGGAACCCTCAGGATCCTCCTGTGCAGCTCCAGGAGCCCTCAGGATCCTCATGTGCAGCTCCAGGATCCCTCTAGGATCCTCATGTTGCAGCTTCCTCAGGATTCCTCAGGAATCCCCCGTTCTTCAGGCAGAGCCTTTCTGCCCGTGCTAAGTGCTGGTGTGCCCTAGAGGTGGCTGCAGGGTTGAGACAGGGTGGGGTAACCCCCAGCCCCAGAGTGCTGGGGGGTAGGCCCAGGTGTGCTATTGAGTTGGCAATTGTGGTATGCTTGGTGAGGCCATGGATATCTGTGGGGAATGGTGAAGGTCGCTGCTACCAATCCCACCTCCTGGCAGTTTGTGGTTCGCAGGGCTGCTCTTTTTGAAGTTCCTGCTCCAATCTCCACCGCCTGCCAGCCTGGGTTCCAGGGCTGCTCTTTGAAGGTCCTGCTCCATCCCAACCTGCCAGTCTGGGTTCCAGGGCTGCTCTTTGAAGGCCCTGCTCCATCCCACCCTTCCAACCTGGGTTCCAGGGCTGCTCTTTGAAGGTCCTGCTCCATCCCACCCCTGGCAGTTTGGGTTCCAGGGCTGCTCTTTGAAGGTCCTGCTCCATCCCAACCTGCCAGCCTGGGTTCCAGGGCTGCTCTTTGCCCTGGGGCTGTGAGCTGGGGGTTGTGCTGAGGGGGCTGAAGGAGGAAGTTCCTGTTCCACTGTGTGTCTGCACGGGGCAGACAGACAGACAGACTTCCAAGGGCCCCCCTGGCTCCTGGGAAGCTCATCCCCGGGGAAGGTGACAGTCCTGTGGTTGGAGCTGCCCTGGGAGCAGACTGGCCCCCCCTGGCAGTGCCACCTCCCTCCCCAGGGCTCCCCCAGGCCGACCCAAAACATTTGAAATGTGGCTCTGGTGGATGGAGGGGGGAGGGTTTGTGTGAATTAACCATGAGTCCGTTGTTCTGCTCAAGTTTTTAAAGGGGTCTTTCTCTCCTTTTTTTGGGTTGCCCTCCACCTCCAGAAGGTAAGAACCCACTGCTACCTGCCCCGAAGCTGCTGCTCCCTAACCCCCCTGCCAGCCCTAATGCAGAGCCCCTGCTTTGCCCCCCGAGCCCCTGCCCTGCCCCTGGCCCTGGTGTGATGCTGCTGGCCCTGCCCTGCCCTCCCTGCATGCCCATGATGTCCCCGTGGGGTGCCTGTCCCCTGCTGGTTTGGGGTGAGGGGGTGCTTGGTTTGCATGTGGGGTGTGTGCACCTTGTCTGGGGCCACCACTGGGTGCTGCTTGTGGGGAAAAGCCAAGTTTAACCTGGGACCCGAGCTGGGAACCCCCTGCTTTCCTAACCCTGCCCCTGTCTGACGTCCTGGGTGGGACTGGGGGGTGGGATTGGCTCTGGCTCTGCCCTGGCACTGCCAGGCTCCTGGAACCAGGGTCTTCTAAACCACCACCTTCTAATACCCTGCTGAACAAAAGGCTGTTCTGGTTCACCTGGGAAGTGGGGAAGAAGGGGATGCTCCAAAGGAACACAAAAATGGGAAATGCTGCCCCCTGAGCAAAGCCCAGCCCCTGGGGGAGGTTTGGGGGGAGGTTTGGGCAGTCCCTGGGGCAGGGAGGGTGGGGAATGACTCTCCCTGCTGGGTCACTTGGTGTTGTGTCACTAATGAACCCCTCCCTGTGCTGGGGGCAGCTCCCTGGGGTGGAACCAGTCCCTTTGGGTGC
>NW_021938941.1:219025-224961 GCF_001715985.3 Manacus vitellinus
CTCAAACCATTTTGCCTCTGGCAGAGGAAGCTGTGAGGGGTGGATTTGTCCCTCCCTGGTTTTTCCCAAGCCCCAGTACAGTGGGAGTGAGGATAAAGCATCAGTTCTGGGGAAGTGAAGGGGCTCAAGGCTTCAAGCAGACAATGAGGAGGGCACAGGATCTTGGCCCGTGGCCCCTGCCCTGGCACCACCAGTCCCTTTGTGCTGCCCTGGCTGGGGCAGGTTTCACTCAAAGGCCCAGCTTTGCTGAGCTTTTTTTCTTTTTTTTTGGGAAAGGAAAAGCCAGGAAGTTTCAGTGTGTGCTGGGAGTGCCATGGAAACCAAGTGAGCCCTGGTGGAGGCTGCTGGAGTCACCTCTGACCCCCCAAACTCTGGCAGAGGGGTGTTTGTGCTTTGATACCAGCTCATTCCAGTGCACAAATCCAGCTGGATTTGTCAGCCTGTCCTGATCCAGGATCCTGTCCAGCCCTCCCAAGGGCTGCTCAGCTGAGGTGGGAACCAGTGTAACCCCCAGGACACTTATCCAGGTTTTCCCAGGGATCCTGTCCATGTGTCCCTGGGCTGTCCCCAGCACTGGGTGATCATCCCACCCGTCACCACAGCAGTTCAAACAGGTTTGCTCTCCCTGAACACCCAATTCCAGCTGGAATAAAGTGGGGATAATGCACTGCTGGCAGTGCATCAGTGACAGTCCAGCTGCACAGGCTCTTTGCTCCCAGCAGCACCCCCAGCTCGGGTCTGCACTCGCCTCAGATGGCAAATTCTGAGCAGGATTGGCATGGAAAAGCAGAGCTGGGAGTGCCAGGGGATGGATAACCTGGGTCCAGGCTGTCCCCCAGGGTTGTATCTGGATGCTTGCCTTTGTGCACTGCTGGAATTTTGGTCAGAAATGAGTGTTGGAAGCACTGGGTGAGGCACCAGGGGCTTTTGGAGGTGCAGGATGCCTGAGTCAGTGTTTCCCGTGTCAGGATTTGTCTGGTTCTCATCAGGGAAGTGCTGCTGTCTCCAGGGAAGTGTCCTGACCAGGCAGGTCCTGCCTGGTGTGTCAGAGCAGGCTTGGAAAGGGCTCCTGTTCCTGGGCAGCACAAAGTTCCAGTGCCCTGGTGGTGCCTGTGTTCCATTTCCATCAGTGAGATTTGGGGTGGAAACAGCCCAGGCAGATCCAGGGAAATCAGCCCTGGCAGGAGCCAGGCTGGGCTCTTCCCACAGTTAATTCCTGAGGGAAACAAGAGTTCAGAGAAATCCTAAACGTGCCCTGTGGAGGTGCAGCACCTTAACCCAGGGGCTTGGATTTGTGGATAGGATCCTGTCTGGGGGCAGTAAAGTGGAACTGGGAGCTGTTCCTGCCCCTGTGTCCAGGGTCAGCACATCACACCCCGGGTGAGGAGGAGACAGTGGCACCCTGAGCCATGGAATCATGGAATGGTTTGTCTGGGAAGGGACCTCAAAGCCCATCCAGTGCCACCCCCTGCCACGGGCAGGGACACCTCCCACTGTTCCAGGGTGCTCCCAGCCCCATCCAGCCTAATCCTGCTGTCCCTCCTGCCTCTCCAGCCCAGCAGGTTTGTGCATCTGCACCTCACACCTCTCATCTTCAAGCCAAGAGCCAAACCTGAGGTCAGCTGGAGCTCAGGGTGGTCCATGGCCGTGATGCAGAGCAGGAGAACGTTCCAGTTCGGGAGCTTTGGGAATAAACTGAGGGATTTGAGCTGCAGCAGGTCTGACAGAGCCCTGACAGGACACCAAGGAGCAGAGCAGTTACAGGCTGGTCATGGCATAGCCTTGCTGAGCTCCACAGGCTCTTCCCTGAGGGATAAATCCCAGTTGGAGCCCTGCCAGCAGGTCTGGCACCTTACCAGTCAGCAGAGCTGGAGCTGCCCGTGGCTCCCTGTGGATTTGGGATGGAATGGGGTGAAATTGGGGGTGGTGGTGCACCTGGAGCACAGAAACTCACCTTTGCATCACCTGCTTGGTTTGGGGTGGGATGGGGGGAGCTGCCAGAGCTGGCTGTGGGTCCAGTGTGTGTTCCTGGCACAGGGAGGAGATGGCCTTGGGAATAAGTCAGGGAAAAAGGCACTAAAGTAACTGGCAGAACAACATCTGGCTCCTCAGGCTGCTTTTGGGCAGCTCTGGCATTTCTGGTAGCAGGAGGTGGGCTGGGTGCAGAGCACAGGGAGTGGAGAGAGGAATGAGGGAATGCTGGAGGATTCCAAGCACAGGGAGTGGAGAGAGGAATGAGGGAATGCTGGAGGATTCCAAGCACAGGGGCAGCAAAGACCCAGCCAGGGGTGAAATCCTTCCATTCAGGGAGAACAGGTTTCATCTCCAAGGATCAATGTAGCCCCAGTCCCACTGCACATGTGTTTGGGAGCAAACTACCAGGGCTGGGGAAAGCCCCCTTTTATCCAAGGAAAGTGTTTCCTTGGGATCAGGCAGGGTCAGCACAGCCCCCATGGCTTCTGGGGTCTGGGGGGGGCACCTTGGCTGATTCTCATTTGTCTTTTTGGGTGAGATTTGGTGGGTTTTTTTCAGTTTGGAGGTTTGTGTTTCTAGTTTGGAGGTTCCAGTGTCCGCTTTGGAGGTTCCTGTGGCAGTGGAGATCCAGATCAGCTCAGGTGGGAGCTGCTGGTGGCACAGCTCACGTGGTCCTGCAGCAGCTGCCCTGAGGGACTGGTCAGACTGGTTGGAGCTGGGAAGCACCATCCTGCACCCAGAGCAGGGCTGGGAGTGAGGGACAGTCCTGGGGATGGGGTGGTTCCTGTAGGGGTTGAGTTCTCACAGGGACTCGCCCATAAGGGCAGAAAGGATTTGAAATGACCATGTATCTTCTACCCAAATCCAACCCATTTCTTTTCAAAGTGAAGTGGGATTTGTTGGCTAGTTTTAACTTTAAAAAATTTAATAATAACTTGTGTGACAGGCTGGAGCAGTGTTGGATTCCTGCCAGGGACGGGCACGTACCTTGAGAGGGGTAAACATGAGAAAACAGGGAATTAAAAGTAAGGAGAAGCTGTTAAACAGGGAATTAGTGCAGGAGGAGCAGTGGAGGTGCCAGATGAGTAAAGCTTTTGTAAAGATGGGTCCTGCCAAGGCATCATTCCTTGGGGAGCTTCCCAAGCCCAGCTCTGCCCACACTGCTGTGAAATGCTTGGCTTGGCACTGGGTTCTGCTCTGGTGCAGTTTTTAGAAGGATGTGCTTGGTGAGGTGCAGGTCAGGGCTGTGGCAGAGCTCTCCTGCCACCCTGAGGGGATGGGAGGGATTTGGAGTGATCCCTGCTCCTCCACAGGCTGGGAGTGCTGGGGAAAAAGGCATCAAATCATCAAATCCCACAACAGTTTGGGTTGGAAGGAGCATTAAAGCTCAGCCTGTCCCACCCCCTGCCGTGGGCAGGGACACCTTCCACCAGCCCAGGGTGCTCCAGCCTGGCCTTGGACACTCCCAGGGATCCAGGGGCAGCCACAGCTTCTCTGGGCAACCTGTGCCAGGGCCTCCCCACCCTCCCAGGGAAGGATTTCTGTGCTTCCCTAAAACAGTCAGTGCAGTGTGAAAGGGTTTCACTGCAGAGCTCAGCTTTGCTGGGTCTCACTGCTGGGCCCAGCCCATGGATCTGGCCTGTCCTGATCCCTGTGCTTTGCTGCACATCCTCTTTGCTGCCCTTGGGCACAACCTGGAGCACCAAGGCCCTGCCCAAATCCTTGGAGGGCTCTGCTCATCCCCCCTGTATTTCCCTCTCCTCCTTCTTTCGCCCCATCTGGGGGGTTTTTGCAGTGTTTGGGTTTAGTGCAGGCCCAGCTGTGCCTCCTGCTCAGGGAGTTCACCCCAGCAGTCACAAATTCGGGGGGTCAGTCAGTTTGGTGGCTCTGGTTCCTGAGGGATTCCCCCTTTGTGTGCTTTGGGAGCAGGGACACCTGGCTGGGAGAGGCTGTGATCCCCCTGTCCCTGCAGGTCACCCCTGTGCCTCCTGGCTTTGCTCCTGCCTGCAGCAGGGTGGGTTTAAAAAGCCAAACAAAAAACACCCCACCAGTGAAAAGAGGGATCCTCTGCCTCCACCCTCCTGCTGGGATCAGAGATCTCCCCTCTTTTTGGGGGAAACTGTGTGATTTGTTTCCATTCTTTGTCCCACAGCTCTCGTTTTTGTGAGATGTGGGTTCTTTTTTGGGAGAAAAGCCCCACAACACACCTTAAAATCCCCGTGCAGCCCGTTGTGAGCTCCCACCAAACCCCCTCCGAGGTCCACGTGAGCAACCTGGAGCATCCAGAGCCTGGAAAACCCTGGCATTGGGCTGATGTCTGACAAAAAAAGTCTTGTGGAGAGCCTGAACGTGGGGGCTTTTTTTGTTTGCCTTTTCCCTGGGGCTTGGAGCACACGTGGACTGGTGTCACTGGTGTCACTGGGGCAGCCACAACTCGTGTCCTCCCTGGGACTGGGAGCTGGGTCTGGGATCTTTGTGCCTCTGCATGGGTGTGGTGGTGGGTGAGGGTCCCCCCAGCAGGAGATGAGCTCCCAAAGCCCCCTGGGCACTGAGCTGGTGCTCTGTTGCAGTGGGACGTCCCCCCTGGCCTGCCTGAATGCCATGTTACACACCAACTCCCGCGGGGAGGAGGGCATCTTCTACAAGGTGCCGGGACGGATGGGAGTCTACACCCTCAAGGTGAGTGAGTCAGTGAGCTCCTGGCACCTCCACGGGGTGCTCAGGTGGCTTTGGGCTGGTTAAAAACACCTTGGGTTGGGATCTGGGAGTCCCTGGGGTTGGAAAAGCCCTCCCAGCCCGTGGATCCCCCTGTGCCCCATCCCCACCTTGTCACTGAGTGCCACGGCCAGGCCTTCCTGGGACACCTCCAGGGCTGGGCACTCCAANACCTCCCTGGGCAGCCCCTGCCAGTGCCTGACCACCCTTTCCATGAGGAAACTCCTCCTGATGTCCAAATTATCCAGGATAGTCCTGAAGAGGGGCCTGTTCCTCACTGGCAGGAGTTGGAGTGTGGATGTTCCCTCCTGAGCACTGGGTGTGAGGGCACAGCTGGAGCTGCTCCTGTTACCCACAGGGTGGTTTGCTGATATCAGTCACTGTCCTAGAAATGAAGAAGTAATTAAAATGTCAGTGGAACTTCAGCCCTAAAAGGGTAACTTCATCTTCACTGCTCTCAGCTTGTCCCTAGAAATGAAAAATCACCTTTTATCCTCAGTAAGACAGAGGGAAAAATATGGGAGGATCTGATTGGTGTATTTAAAAATAATCTGTGTTTCAAACACTAGAAGGAGGCCTCACACCATCCCTGGTTTGGTGTGGATTGTCCCTGCAGGCTGTGCCCAGACCTGCTCAGTGTGGGAGGTCCCCACGGGGACACTTTTCCTCTCTCACTCCCTCCTGGACAGAGAGGAATGGAACCACAGAGTCATTAACACTGACAGCCCTTGTCACCCTCATTGGCCTTAGGTGTGGAAATCACTCCTGGCTCTGGTTTCAGGGGCAGGACAAGGAGACAGTTGTCTCCAGGTCCAGGGAGAGCTGTTCTGATGTGCTTTTCCCAGCAGAAAGGATTCCCTGTGGGGCACACCCAGAGCTGTCCAGCTGTTCCCTCCTGCTGCCTCACACATTCCTAAGGATTCTTGGGAATGATGGCACCAGTTCAGCCTTGGCTGAGGGGGTGGCACAGAGGCAGAGCAGGGTGAGGGTTGGGATGGGCCACAGTCCATCTCCTCCTGGCTCAGCACCTCTGGGAGGTGCCCAGAGCTTTTCAGGTGGGGGAGCAGGGGGGCCATGACCCACCACGACTGGACAGCTCAGCAGCAGGGACCAGCCAGCTCTCCTGCCCTGGAAATGAGTGTTGCAGTGTGGATCCCATGGGATCAGCACTAGAGGGCAGGCTGGGCTTGGTGTGGGAGGGATGGAAGAGCTGCTGCTCCCTCTGAGGGGAACAGCCCAAACCCACA
>NW_021938941.1:228307-230755 GCF_001715985.3 Manacus vitellinus
ATCCCAGAGCAGCACACCCAGGAGCTGCCACTCTGCTCCTCCCAGGCTTTCCCTGCCTTCCCCCCGTGTTCCCTGGGAGAGGGTGAACTGGGGGGTCCTGCAGAGTTTGGGCTTGAGCCACTGAACCTGGTCCTGTCCTGGTTTGGTCTCCTCTCCCTCCCACACCAGGCCCTGTTTAGGTTTTGGTGTTGAACCCTCTCCAGCCCAGCTGAGGCAGTGGGTGCTGGGGCTGCTCAGCCTGGATGGTTCAGAGACATTTCTGCCATCTCCAGATCCTGGCTTTTCTATGGAAGCAGTGCAGGAGTGCCAAGCAAAGGAAAGGATGGGTTTCACTCTCTGGGGTGAATCCTGATGTCACTGGGCACCCTGGGAAGGGAATGTCACTTGTCACAGGGTGCCCTGTCCTACTGTGTCAGGCACAGCAGTGCAGCCTTCATTCCTGACAAACTGCATTTCCCTCCTTGCCCAGGTCCTGTCAGACCCGTTCATTTGACCAACATCTCAGTTCTTCCCTCCTTCAAAGCTCTGCTCAGACACTTCTGGGCTGCTGAGGTGCTCTGAGCTGAGTTAATGAGAAAAAAGCCCTGATGCCCTGTGAGTCTGTGACATACATTGCTCTGGGAGCAGGGGGGACTCTGTTCACTCCAGTGCTGTTATTCCCTGTTAAAAATGAGTGTTTCCTCCCTGCCAGCTGGGTGAGGGAGCCTGGAGCCTCCCTACAGGCAGCTCTGGGTGGCCTGGAGAGCTGGTGCTGCAGCTGCTCACGCTGGAACTTTACCCCTCAATCCAATATTTTCCTTTTCCTTTTCCCCTCAGTCATGCACAGAATTTCTTGGCCGAAACAAGACACGATTTAAAACTCATTTCCAGTGCAATGAGACACCTGAGTGGGAGCAGAGAGGGTTCCTAAAGCTGTTACAGGCCTGCTCTAAGCTGCCAAACCCTGCCCTGGTGGGGAGTCACTGCAGGAGAAGGGGCTTTTACTGCTCACCTGGGCCAGACCCTTCCCTGGAGCCACGAGACAATAAAGAAGAAGCATCATGTAGAATTTTAAGCATTTAAAGCACCATGAAAGTACAAAATTACATATAACTATAAAAAAATGCAAGTATAAAAAAAACCCCTAGAAGTAAAACTTGACTCCAGATCCATCCTTTGACAGGAAAGCCAGATATGGTCTAACTGAAATATTTTCATTTCTAACAAATCCTCTCAAAATATTTGGTCCATGAGGGGTTTTTGGGGGCTACTTGCCCTGCACCTCCAATGTTATGACATTGGGTAAAAACATGTGAGGGAATTCATGTATCTCTTACAGAATCTTTATGTAGGAATCCGTGGGATAGACTTGATATAAAGGTTTTGTGTATCACAGTGTTGAATGGCTGGAAGGGCAGCAGGAACCCAGGTGAGAAGGAATGGGAATCTTACCCTGAAATGGCTGCTAAAAGTGCCTCAGACCCGAACCCCAAAAGAAAATGGGTTCAGCACAAAGAAAAGGGGGTTTGCTGCTCTGTGGAGGCTGGTGCTGATGGCTTTTATCAGGAGTGGCACTTGGACCTTTGGCATAAAGTCCCGTGTTGCTGGAAGCCCAGTGATTAGTAAATTAGAAATGAGGGGGGCACTGGAAAGGTAAGGGGTGGCACTGGATGGGTTTAAGGTCCCTTCCCACCCAAAGCAGTGTGTGTTTCTGAGAAGCCCACAGGGGAGGAGAGGATCTTGCATTTTCAGTGTTTCATTTCCTTTATGGTCTGGAAGGATTCCTTTGGTTTCCTCCAGCAAAAGCTGCAGTTTCATGATCTTGGTACATGGAAAAACTGCCATTTAATACCTAGAAAGCTGCCATGGAGAGCAGAATGAAAGCAGAAAGTGGCTTCAGCCAGGGTTCATCTGCCCAGCCTGCAGTCAGGGATGAGTGGAGCTGGAAGTGAGGGAATGTGCAGCCCCAGGGGCCCCTGGCAGTGCCATCCTGACCTGGGGGGATCAGAGGTAATTCCAGCAGGGATCCCTGAGGTCTCTCCTGGTTTTATTTTCACTGGGTTCATTTGTTTGCTCTTCTTTTAGCCAGAGAGACATGACATTCCAATTAGGGAGATTCCTTTGGCCAGGAGCTGTGGAGCATCAGCCCTGGAATGCAGCACTCCCACACGGCCCCTTCCTGGGCTATGCTGACCTGGAGCACACAAAAGGGAAAAAAACCATCCCAGATCTCACAGTCAAATCCCAGAACAGCCCAGACCCGGCTGGCATTGTCCCGTGGCACCGCTTGGCTGCTGGTCCTGTGCCCCCTGTGCCATGGTGGGGTTTGGAGCATCCCTGGAGCTGATCCCAGGGGGGTTGGTGGGAAGCAGAGCTCGGCTGGCTGCTCCTGCAGGGACTGGGGAGGACAGTTTGGCTGTGAGAGTGCAGAGCTGAGAGAGAAATCAGGGCAGAGAGTGCAGAGTGGGG
>NW_021938941.1:237050-239180 GCF_001715985.3 Manacus vitellinus
GGGTTTGTGCCTCACACCTGGCACTGCCAGGCCTCGGTGGCAGCACCAGCCCCATGCAAATTGTGTGTCTCTGGTGGGGCTTGTCATAAACACTCTGAATTTGGTTGAATTTCCTGTCCAACCATTATTTAAAGTAGAAGTACGATGTATAACCTAGATATATATATATATATATACATACAGACACACAGACTGCTGGATGTGGGGACATGAGGGCTCTGCAGGGGGGTTGGTGGGAGTTGCAGTGTTTGCCCTGAGTGACTGAAATCATCCAGATTCACCAATCTGGGATAAAATGCTTTTATCCCTCCTGAAGTGGGGTCTTTAAGCAATGGGTGTCATTGCCCTCTGTTCTCTGCAGAGCAGAGCAGTGTGCCCAGGGGGGCACGAGGCCAATGGCCCTGGGGCTGTGCCAGCACTGCTCCCATCCTGCCCAGGGAGGTTTGGAGTGCCCAGCCCTGGGGGTGTCCCAGGAAGGCCTGGCCGTGGCACTCAGTGCTCTGGGCTGGGGGACAAGGTGGGGATGGGGCACAGGGGGGATCCATGGGCTGGGAGGGCTTTGCCAACCCCAGGGATTCTGTGAAGCAGCATTTCTCCTGCACTGTGCTTTTCAGAGCCCCCGAAATGGCCTCTGAGTAACTTTAGCATCAGTGGTAGCAAAGTTCCAGTTTCCAGTGACATTCCCAGCTGGGCCCTCGTCTTCACCTGTGAAGGACTCATAGCAATAAATAATACATTTATTATCTCAACTGCTTCCTTTGCTTGTCCTCCAGGAGGAGGGTTTTCCCATTCCCTGTTTCTGGTGGGGGATGTGGTTCCCTGTGGATACTGATGCTCTGATTAGTGTCCCGTAACAAGTTGCAGTTTTTGGTTGTGCTCCTTGTCAGTTGTTTTTCTTACCAGTCAGATTTGCTCTGTTTTCATCATTTGTGGGAAATGAGGTCTTTTAAAATGAAGAACACGTGTCAGTGCACAGACATCCCTGTCCTTACTGCCCACGGCCCGGGCACACTCCCTGTGCCCTCAGCAGTTCTCCATCTTCCAGGCCAGGGGTTTGTAGAATTATGGAATGGTTTGGATTGAAAGGGACCTTAAAGCTCTCATCCCACCCCCTGCCATGTGCAGGGACACCTCCCACCAGCCCAGGTGGCTCCAAGCCCTGTCCAGCCTGGCCTTGGACACTCCCAGGGATCCAGGGGCAGCCACAGCTTCTCTGGGCAGCCTGTGCCAGGGCCTGCCCACCCTCCCAGAATGAGTTAATAGCTGAAGAATTAGATAATAGCTGAAGAATTAGTTAATAGTCAATCTTTTTCCTCCCAAAAGATGGCTTGAGGCAACTTCCTGACTTTCAGGAGCATGGAAGCCCCCGCTGGTGCTCCCGCCAGGCTGCAGGAGCCGATGGCTCGGGGACTTTCCACTCCCATCCGAGTGTTCCCGGCAGCCTGGGAGGTTTGTGCTGCTGGCTCCCATGTTCCTCTGGAAGCAGCTGATGGCTCAGAGCAGGCAGCTCTCAGTAAGTGAAGCAGAGGGGAGGATGCTCTCCCTGCCTCTCCCTCTGTCCCCCGTCCTGTCCCAGCAGTGGGATGTGGGGAGACTTTCCCCTTCCTTCCCAGCAGCACATTCCCAGAGCCGTGGGGAGGCCATGGAAGTGGGAGTGCCTGGAGCTGAGGCTGCCCAGCCAGCTGCTTTTAAAGACGTTCTTCTCTTGCCAGAGTTTAGTTCAGAGGCTTCCCGTGTCTGTCTGGGGAGGGGGAGTGTCTCTGCCGAGGGCAGGATCTCTCCGAGGGTGCAGTGCCGGGGAAAGGAAGGGAAGGGAAGAGAAGGGAAGGGCTTTGTCCTGTTCCCAGTCCCTGTCCCTGTCCCTGGCAGTGCCTCAGCCCTGGGATTCAGCTCTGACTGCTTCAGCTCTCACTGTGCAGTTCCTCACTGGAGCAAACAACCCAAGCCTTGCCTGGTTCCACAACCCTGCGGCCATTCTGGGGCCGAGGATCCAGGGAGGAACAGCCCGAGCCAGGAGTGGGCCCAGGGCGGGCACAGAGCAGGGTTTGTGGTGCTGTGTTCCCTCCAGAACCGTGAGTACCTCAGCTCTTCCCTCAATCCCAGCCCGAGCTGTGGGATCCGTGGTGGGAG
>NW_021938941.1:239946-240915 GCF_001715985.3 Manacus vitellinus
ACTGGGGGTAAATGGGATCACTGGTGTTGTATTGTCCTCGTCACTTCCTCTGGACAAAATTGTTTTGGAGGATCCCTAAGTAGTCTGAAATAACTGTTTCCAGGTCAGCTGTGTGGTTTTAGCAGTGAAGAACGTGCTCCTTCCCGGGGTGACAAGCCAGTCTGGGATGGGATGTTCCAGGTGTCCCTCAGGAAGCTCCCTGTGCTCCAGGGAGATGCTGTGGCTCGGGAACACACGTGTCCCCAGCACCTTGTGGTGTCACAGGCAGCCACAAGCACCACTCAGAAAGAGAAGATGTTTTACTGAAGGGTTCTGTAAAGAAGCAGAAGGTTCTTCACTGTAACACCCAGGGGGTTTTCACACCCACCTGCTGCCCCAGGGGCTGGAGGGGGACAGAATTGTGCAGGGTGTGTTTCACTGCAGGTGTGACACTTCCCCAGAGCAAATCCACAGCGAGTTCCACCGACTGGGTCCTCTGAAAAATAAACTGCTGTTCAAAATGCAGTGACAGCAATCACAGCAGGCAGCAGAAGGTGCCTCGAGCTCTGTGGGCAGCTCACACTTGGCAGCACGAGGTGAAGCTTTGGGGTCTGACAGGCTCCTCAGGGACGTGGCACAGCTGGAGAACCTGCCTGGCAGAGAGTGCCACCAGTGCCTTCTGTGTGTGTGTGTGCTGTGCTGCTTCAAATCCAGGCATTCCTGGGAATGCAGTGAGTGACCAGGGCGGGCAAACCCACTGGGGCAGCTCCACGTGGGCCCGTGGGTTTGTTTGCTGGCAGTGCTGGTTTGGAGTGGCTGTTGTAGAGCCCAAGGGCTGGGCTGTGGGATGGGGTGAACCTGTTCAAACTGCTGGGCTGTGGGATGGGGTGAACCTGTTCAGGCTGCTGGGCTGTGGGATGGGGTGAACCTGTTCAGGCTGCTGGGCTGTGGGATGGGATGGACCTGTTCAAACTGCTGGGCTGTGGGATG
>NW_021938941.1:241787-242958 GCF_001715985.3 Manacus vitellinus
CCTGAACCCCCCTGGCACAGCTGGAGGCCGTTCCCTCTCCTCCTGTCCCTTGTTCCCTGGGAGCAGAGCCCGACCCTCCCAGCTCCCCCCTCCTGTCAGGTCCAAGGATCCCTGGATACCTCCTGTCTTTACTGTTTGCAGCAATGTACTGCAGTGTTCCTAAAGGAATTGTTGTCCACTCATCTTCCTCAGTCAGTTCTTGGTGAATAAATCCCACTGCTCCTCCTCCTGCCCAGTTCCTGTGTGTGAGAGCAGTGACTGACCAGTGCTTTGGGGGTTGTGGGGAACAGGCAGAGCAGCCCCTGGGGTGTTGTCACATCAGTGCTGCTTTCCAGGGTGCATCCTGTCAGCATTCCTGCAGCCTCCCTCAAAACACTGAGCATTTAAAGGCACCAGGAGGTAGGATCTCAGCTCCACATCCTTTTCAATTTGTAAGAAAGCCAGAGTGAAGACAGATATCCCACACAGACACAGCCTGTGCTTGGCAGCCCTTGGTGTGACACCAGGGTTGGGTTATTTTGGCCTTTGAAGTGGTGATTCTGCTCTCTGTGCCCTGTGTCACCCCTGACCGTGGGCAGGGATCACCTGGGGGTGTTTAATCCCCTCAGGGACTGTTGGATGACCCCTTCCTCACCCAGACCCTTCAGTTGCTGCTGTATTTCCTGCCCTTCCAGAGGCTGGGCTTGCCCCCTCTCTGCTGTGTGTGCCCCTGAGAACCTGCTCCCTTCACTGAATCCAAGCCACACGGGAGAGTTTCACATTTTATAGTTCATTGTTGCTAATTCTGTGTGTTCTGCTGAAATGTTGCTCTCTGGTGTTTGCTGTCCCTGCCCTATTTTTGGGAGCTGCCCCTCTCCCTGGGTGCTGAGTGGGATCCCTCTGGCTGGTGAAGAGCTGGGCCATTATCTCTTGGCTCCTTCACTGCTTTATTCTGGTGTGTTCAAGAACTAATTGCTTCAGGAAGTGATAATTTAATTGCTTTAGATGGGAATGTGTTTATTATGGCAGGGGTCACCCAGCATCAAACGCTGTTCTACTCCTCACTTGGTTTCTTTGATCTCTCAGTGTTTGTTTATCCCACAAATTCACGGGCTGAGACATTCACAGACCAGGAATTTGCTGACTCAGGGCTTTTCTTTTTAAGAGAAGGATCCAGGGAGACCTGAGAGCC
>NW_021938941.1:243853-245235 GCF_001715985.3 Manacus vitellinus
TGGGTGTTCCCAGTGCTGTGCAGGACTCTGGGTGTTGTTCCCAGTGCTGTGCAGGACTCTGAGTGTTCCCAGTGCAGGACTCTGGGTGTTGTTCCCACTCCTGTGCAGGTCTCTGGGTGTTCCCAGTGCAGGACTCTGGGTGTTCCCAGTGCAGGACTCGTCCTTGCCCCGGTGAGGAGCTGCTGTCAGTGAGGGCTCCGAGCCCAGGTCATTCCAGAGGGACACAGCCACGGCCTGCCTGGTGTTCCCATTTGGATCTGACTCAGCCTGGAGCTTTTCCTCACTGTGCAGCTGTTTGTGGGGTTGGTGACACAGAGATGGAGCTGAGGTGGGTCAGCTGGGGTTGGAGCCACGGGAGCTGCTGTGGGAGAACATGTGCCTTGGTGGGGAGGAGGGCACAGAAGGGACCCTTCAGCAAACAGGCCCAGGAGCCCCGTGGGATGCTCTGAGGTGGTGAGGGGAAGGCACAAGGGTTGGATTGTGTCCATCCACGTTTCTCCCTCTCTCTCCCCCCGGCAGTGTCGTCCCGCCTGTCCCAGACGTCGTCCCCGCAGCCCGGCTGCCCGTCCCCCTCCATCCAGGGCAAGGTGCTCTCCTCCTCCCAGAAGCACAGCAAGAAGGCTCTCAAGCAGGTGAGTGGCCCGGGGGACCTTCCTGGACATGCCTGCAGTGCTCCTGTTCCTCTGGGAAATGGTGTTTCCTGGTGAAACTGCACCTGAAGGGAGTTCACCCGGGAATTAATCCGGGAGTTCTCGGCGTCCATAAACAGCGTTGGGCTGAAACTTCCCCCTCCCCTGAAGGAGACCAAAGTGTTGTGCTGTTCCATTCCTTTGCTTTTCCCTGAATAAGCATCAGGACCTTTTTTAAGTATTGTTTTATAGAAAGGCCATAAAATGTGCTTTGTTTTCCCCCAGCCCTCTGCTGAGTGCCCGCAGCTTTCCACAGTCCGGTTTAGGAAATGGTTTTAGTGACTCCAGTTTTTTTGGGGAGAAGAATTAAATGCACTGACTTCTTCCCCTGGTTCCCTTCCACGGAATTCCAGGGGTGCTGTGTGTCCACGTGGAAGGAAGGGGAGGAGAGCAGGAATTCTGTGGATGGTGTGTAAGGAGGGAAGGAGGACAGGAATTCTGTGGATGGTGTGTGTATGGAGGGAAGGGGAAGGAGAGCAGGAATTCTGTGGGTGTGTGTATGAAGGGGCAGGAATTCTGTGGATGGTGTGTGTGTGGAAGGGAAGGAAGGCAGGAATTCTGTGGATGGTGTGTATGGAGGGAAGGGGAAGGAGGGCAGGAATTCTGTGGGGGTGTGTGTGGAGAGCAGGAGGGCAGGAATTCTGTGGATGGTGTGTGTGTGGAGGGAAGGCAGGAATTCTGTGGATGGTGTGT
>NW_021938941.1:249016-256731 GCF_001715985.3 Manacus vitellinus
CCCCAGCCATGGGAACCCCCCGGCATGGGAAGCAGAAGACAAACAAGCCCCCGCTCCGTGCTGATCCCGGCTCCCAGCCCCGCAGCTCAGCCCCAAGGTCCTACCGTCTCCCTGCGGAGCTCCCGAGGTGAGAGAAGCCCAGCGCAGCCCCTCTGCTGCTCCAGCCCCGGCTCTCCCGTAGGTGCTGTTTCCCCCTTTTATAGGGGCTGTGGGGCACGATCACTGATTTCCTGAATATCAGGTGTTTTACAGCAGCAGAATGTCAAAGTCAAACTGGGGAGCTGCTCCCTGGTTTGGGTGCAAAAGTCGTTGGGTGAGAGGTGGGTATCAGAGGTCATTTCCAACCTTAATGATCCTGTAATTCCATGAAAGGCAGCAGGAGCTGGGCAGTGGTTGGGGTTCTTAATTGGAAATCACCCACCATGTTCCTGTTATCCCGGATCACTGAATCATGAAAATGGACAACCTGTGCCAGGGCCTCCACTCTCCCAGCAAAGAATCCCTTCCCAATCTCCCATCTCTCCCTGCCCTCTGGCAGTTGGAAGCCATTCCCTGTGTCCTGTCCCTCCAGGCCTTGTCCCCAGTCCCTCTCCAGCTCTCCTGGAGCCCCTTTAGGCTCTGGAAGGGGCTCCAAGGTCTCCCTGGATCCTTCCCTTCCCCAGCTGAGCCCCCCCAGCTCTCCCAGCCTGGCTCCAGAGCAGAGGTGGGAATTTCCCAGTGTCTCTGCTTCAGCTTTCTGATAAATGAGAAAGCTGAAATGGGAAGGAAAGCCCATTTTTTCCAGCAGGTGTAAGAGGAAATAAAAGGTGGTCCCTGTTTGGCTGCAGGAGGAAAGGTTGGTGCTCCTGTCCTGGCTCTGGTGTCTGAGGATTCCCTGGCACAGCCCTGGCTCTCCCAGCAGGGCTGGGCTCTCCACACTCCTTCCCTGGGATGTGGAACGTGGCCAGCAGTGCCAGTCCCTCTCCAGGCCAGGGGAATTCCCAGTGTCCCCACTCCATCCCCGGAGCAGAGGCAGCCAGGGAAGGCTCTGGAACAGCAGTAAAACAGTATTAGCACGAAAAACAGTCTCTCCTGCATGTTCTGGGTGTAACTGTGGGAGTGTTCAGCTGAAATTCCCTGTGCAGGCTCAGGGCTTTCCCAGAGCCATGAGCAGCTCAGCCTGGGAGTGCCCCTGGGAGCTCCCCTGGGGCAGGAGTGGGATTCATCCCAGGGCAGGAGTGGGATTCATTCCTGGGGCAGGAGTGGGATTCATTCCTGGGCAGGAGTGGGATTCATTCCAGGGCAGGAGTGGGATTCATTCCCGAGGGATGTTCCCCAGCTGCTCTGGGAGGTGCCACTGGTGCAAGGGCCAGAAACTCCCAGCAAGTCTTGCCCTTCCTGCTCTGTACCTTCAGCCCTAAATGCTTTCCTTGGGCTCAGATCAGGATCCTTTCTTGCTTCCAGGCTTTTCCTTGACTTCCTCCTCTGATTCTGGGTGGGATCAGTGGGAGTTCAGCACCCCCAGCCAGGCTGTAAATCCAGTCCTGGCACAGCTTTGGAGGTTCCTGTGGCATGAGGGGCTCTGGGGGTTTTTATCAGCACCCATGGAGTCCCTTTTCCCCCTCCTGGCCCTGTGGCAGTTCCCAGGGACAGCTCCCAGCAGGGATAGTGGGATGTGGGGGGGGGGGAGGAGTAAATTAAATGTACAGGTGAGGAGGGAACAATGTTCTGCTGGAAAGCAATGCACTGATTCCACAATTTCTGGGATTTAGTCAGAGCCAGAACAGTGAGGGAGAGAAGGAGAGGGAAAGGAACCAGGCAGAGGAGGGGAAGAGAGAAACAGAGCTGGCACAGCAGGGGAAGGAACTGATTAGTGCAAGTCATTAATTAGAGCCAGAATTCATTTAGTTTGTGACTTAATCCTGTGTCACAACTCCAGTGGAGTTTCTCTTCCAAGATCTGGGACTTCAGCACCTTTCCAGACTGGGGGGAGTGCCTGGTGCTCACCCAAACTAAAGAGAGCAGAGGGAAGAGCAGCTCAGGTTGATTCCTGTCCCTTGGCAGGAGGAGGGACAGGGAGGCAGGAGGAGCTGGGGAGGAAGCTCTTCCCAGCAGCAGCAGGAATTCTGCTGCCCAGAGGGGAAGGTGGGTGTGAGGGATGTGTGAGGAGAATCCCAGGGGTGGGATCTGTCTGGTTTGGCTGAGCAGTGACTCGGGAGGAGGACGTGGAACTGTCTCCTGAGTCCTGCAGAGGGGAGGGAAGAGGAATTCCCGGGGCTGGGCTGAGGGAACAAAAGTGAAGTTTAGAAAGGACACATAAAGTGTGAAGAGGTTTTTCCTGGTGGTGAACTCTGACAGGAACTCTGTTAACTCTGCAGTGTTAACAGGACATTCCTGGGTTGGATTCCCACTATTCCAGGTGGGAAATAAATGGGGACTCACAGGGAAATAGCCTCAACCCACACATGGCAGGGCTGTCCATCCCTTTGTTTTGGGATAGTCTCATGGTTCCAGAGGGGTGTCCTGCATTCAGCCTGTTGGGCAGCGAGTGCTCCAAGAACAGAGGGGTGTTTGTGTCCTGCAGGTGCCTGTCCCTGACTCCAGGGCTGGGACTGTGTGTCAGATAACCTGTTCCATCCAAACAGAGCCTTGCTCTGCCCGTGCCTGTGTCCCAAGGTCTCTTTTCCCTGCAGGTTGGGAAGGGAAGCAGGCAGAGGGGCAGTCCAGCAGCCCCCAGAACTCCACCTCCAGCTCCTCTCCCTCTGTGAAGCTCGAGAACTCCCTGCCAGGGCTGGGCAAGAAGCCATTCCAGAGATCTGACAGGCTCCATGCAAGTAAGAGCCCCAGTGCCCTGCTCCCAGAGCTTTGGCTGCTCCAGGGCAGAACAAAAGCCTGAAAGAGCAGAATTGTGTTAATTCTGTTGCTGGGGGGACTTCTGGGGAGCCCTGGGAGGTGCTGCCAGTCTGCTGTGGGAATTGGGATAAATAATTAGGATGAATAATTCAACCTTCCATGTGCAAATCAGCCTCTCTCAGTCCTCCTCATCAGGGCTTTTTCCTGGGAATTTGCAGCTGTTTGAGAGCACAAAAGGACCTGCACTATTTGTCAGACCTTTTAATGTCCTTACACACTCTGCTAACATGAACAGGGAAAAAGAAATCCCTTCCAGATCCTCACCCTTCAGACCCTGCTGTGGTTTGGCTCCTGGCCCCTCACTGGGGTCTGGGCTTTCTCAGTCCTCCTGACCTTTGGGGTTCTCTTTACATTTACCAGGGGTGGTGTTGATCTTCTTATAGGATCACAGAATGTCCTGAGCTGGAAGGGACCCCCAAGGACCATCCATCCAACCCCTGGCCCTGCACAGACACCCCAACAATCCCACCCTGTCCCTCAGAGCCTTGTCCAAACCCTCCCTGAGCTCTGGCAGCCTTGGGGCCGTGCCCATTCCCTGGGGAGCCTGGTCAGTGCCAACCACCCTCTGGGGAGGAACCTTGTCCTGAGATCCCACCTGACCCTGCCCTGGCACAGCTCCAGCCCTTCCCTGGGTATCACTGCTGGGTTCCACTTCCTTTGGGTGCATCCCAGTCTGACTGGCCACACCTCACAGGGTTTGAGGCTTGGATCAGAAGTGCATTATCAGCAAAACAGGAGATATTAAACATCTGAGCTTAGGTGGTCCCTGTGGGTCCCTTCCAGCTCAGGACATTCCGTGATTCCCTGAAGTGCTTCCTGTGTCATCCCCCCCTGAACCAGCAGCACAGCCCCAGAGCTGGGGCACAAAGGGCAGTGCTGGACCTGGGGGCTCTCACACAGCAAAGCAGAGGGACAGCAAGGTCCCCCTGGGGTTCCCCTGTGTCTGCTGGGGGGGTTCCACACGAGCACAGAGAGCTGATGGGTTTTCCTGGAACGCTTTTTGCCGTGAACAAAGTGGGAGAGCCCAAGGAGAAATCCAGAGGATCAAACTGACCTTGACTGGAGGCTCGAAACAGAAAATTGATGTGGATAAAAGGAGTTCTAGGAACACTCCTGAGAACCCCTTCTTGAGTGAGAAGAGGGTGACTGAGCCAGGCTGCAGTGCCTCAGGTGTGGAGTGTTGTGGCTGGGAAGGACCTCCCACACTCTGCTTTTGGCTGCACGTGCAGAGTCAGACGTGATTCCCCAGCCCCAGAAGGGGTTCCTGCCGTGGGATGTGCAGGGGGGACTCCAGAGGGGTTGGTGTGACGGGGCCTGGCTGGTTGCAGGGCAGCTCAAGAGGGCCAAGTGCGCCGAGATCGACGTGGAGACGCCCGACTCGATCCTGGTGAACACGAACCTGCGGGCGCTGATCAACAAGCACACCTTCTCCCTGCTGCCCCCCGAGTGCCAGCAGCGCCTGCTGCTGCTGCTGCCCGAGGTCGACAGGCAGGTATGGAGGGGCTGGGGGGGCTCACACGGGGGTCCTGCCCAGCAGGGCGTGGAGCTGTCCCAGGCCAGGCTGGAGCCACCTGGGATAGTGGGAGCTGTCGCTGCCCCTGGCAGGGGGTGGCACTGGATGGGCTGTGAGGTCCCTTCCAACCCAAACCGTCTGGGGTTCCGTGTCCCTGTGGTTCCAGACACCTAAATCCTTTATTTATGTCAGTGGGAGCAACCCTTTTCTTCAGTGCAGGAGGATCAATGGTTGGAAAATCCTTCTGGGATTCAACTGGGGTTGTGTTGCTACCATGGATGTGTGGGCAGCAGCAGGGCTGTGGAGGGCTGGGCTGAGGTGAGGGTGAGGAGGAGCTCCCACAGCCCTGGGGATCCAGCCTGGAGCTCCCACAGCCCCCAGGATCCAACCTGGAGCTCCCNCTCCCCATGAAAAATCCCGGGTGGATTCGTCCCCCAGTGTGGGATCTGCAGGTGTTTCCCCAGCTGCACTGCTCTCTCTCCCATGGTCCTTGGGAAGGAAATGCTTTCTGGGGGTTGGATTTACTCCTCAGGAAGGGCAGTGTCTGGGAGGAGTTATGGATGCAGTGCAGAGGGGTGGGAGTGCAGGGACTGTGGGATCTCATCCCAGCAGATGGGGTCGGGATGTGTCCCCACAGGATTTACCTCTCCCAGCCCTGCCCCTTCTCCTGACCTTTCCCAGCTGAGAAGCAGCACTCAGGATGGCATTCCAGAGGTGCCTGTGGCCTTGGGGAAGGACCTGCAGTGAGGCAGGATGAGCTAATTAGGGGCTGTTGTTCAGGGAGTGGTGGAAGTGGCCCAGGTTGCCCAGTGAAGCTGTGGCTGCCCCATCCCTGGAAGTGTCCAGGGCCAGGCTGGAGCCACCTGGGCTGGTGGGAGGTGTCCCTGCCCGTGGCAGGGGTGGGATGGGATGAGCTTTAAGGTGCCTTCCCACCCAGACCACCCTGGGATTCGATGATTCCATGAAACAGGCTCAGGGTTTGGTACAAACCTCTTTCCCTCCCCGTGCTCAGCAGCTCCTCTTGGAATCCTGGAGGGGTTTGGGGCTGGAAGGGACCTTGAAGCTCATGTTGGTTCCCCCCTCCTGGCATTTTGTGTCACATCTTCCACTGCCACAGTGGGCAGGACAAGTTATAAACTGCAGACAAAAAGAGCAAATACAGGGAAGGAGGCAGCAGGGCTGGACAAACACAGTGCTCTGAGTGAAAGGAGAACTAAAGGGAGTTTTCCTGTCCCTCATCCTGCCTGTGCCCCACACTGGGACTCAGGAGCACTGGTTGGGTTCAGCCCTCCCTTCTCCAGTGCCCAGTAATTCCAACATTCCCAGAGGGAAGAGGGAAGGGGCATTTCTGAGGGAGAGCCTTTAACCCTGGGACTCTGCTCTGCCACTGGAGTGGTCCCTGTCCCCTGGGGCTCATCTTCAAGGGGCACTTTGGAAAAGCTTTCTTGGGCTTGTTTGTGGGTTTTTGGCAGGTCTCCCTTTTTATATCCCTTTTTTTATTTTTTTAGAAACCTTTTGAGCTCAGTAACAGGAGGTCAGTTCACTCCTGCCACGTTTTGGTTTGGCTGAATGTTTTTCTAACCTGTGGTGGAAGTGGCTAAATAGGAACTATTTAATAAATGGGAAAACAGGATCCAAGGTGTCTCTTCATTGGCTGGATCCTTCTGTCACTGCCTCGTTGGTGTCTTTAAACTCTGAAATCACTTCTGCTTTCCCTGGGGGGCAGATCCTGCAGGTTCCTGCACGGTTTTATTCCCTCCCCTGGTTCTGAGTGTGTTGTTATTGTCATTATCCTCGTTGTTAATGTTATTGTTTGGGACAGTGATGATCTCCAGCGAGCAGTCCCACTGCACACCCTGTTACTTCCTATTCTGAAATTCCAGGGGATCCTTGATCTGCTGTAATTTATTCTGCTCTGGGGGCTGGCTGGGTTTGGATTTCAGCTTTTGCAAACAGACACTTTGGTTTGCAGTTTAACCAAATCCCTCCTTCCTTCCTTGGCTCAGCCACGGGGCCTTTGGGGCTCTGTCCTGACTGCTGCTTGAAGAGTCTGTTCTGAAACAAAAAGGGGTTTATTTTCTTTCCTTTAGTGTTTGAATCTCTGTTACTTTGCTAATTAAAAATCCTTCCCCTGACGGGCAGTGCCTCTGTTGAAGGTTTTTTAGGAAGCTGCCACTTGCTTCTCCCCAGGAGAGGGAATAAATTACACGGTGGTACTTTCACTTTGAAGTTATCTGTGGATGTTCTGTGACCATTAACTTTTAGCTGTAGGTGCAAAGGGGGGAAATCTCCTCTTGGCAGTGCACTTACCATGTTTGATCCCACTGTCCCCTGCCTCCCACTGCACACACAGCACCAGGGGCTGGTTGGGTCAGAAGTTGTGCTCAACTTTTGCCGGAGCAGGAGGAGGATCCAGCAGTTTGTGCCGTGCCTGGATGGTTTGTAAGGACCCAGCTGAGCTCCCCCCTGTCCCCCCTGTGCCCCCAGGCCCTGAAGCAGCAGCAGCAGAAGCAGCAGCAGCAGCAATGCCGGGCGGGAATGCCCGTGTCCTCTAACCAGCACGTCCTGCTCAAGGCTGTCAAGGCAGGCGGGGATCCCACCCCAGGTAAGGCAGTGTGTGCAGGGACACGGGGGTGGGAGAGCCCCTCTGGGGGTGGGAGAGCCCCTCTGGGGGTGGGAGAGCCCCTCTGGGGGTGGGAGAGCCCCTCTGCTCCATGAGCTATCCAGGGGACAGCAGGGAGACTGCTCTTTGCTGTGCTGTTCTGCTCCTGCCATGGCCCAGCTCCTGTTTCCCTGCCTTTGGTTTCGGTGGGGATGCATTTGGGGCAGGGATGGATCTTGGATGGATCCCACTGTGCCACTGCCTGGTTAAAGCCTCTCCCCGTGCTCAGCTGCTGCCCAGGGCTGGGCACATCAGGGCTGTTTGTCCTGGCACTGATGTTTTCCCAAGTGGCTGCTCATTCCCCAGGGTGGATTCCATGTCCTGTGCCAAGGAGCAGGTTCTCTCCTGAGAGATCCCAGCAGGTTTCCAGCATTTGTGCTGGGTTAGGAGTGAAGGAGGTCCCTGCCCTGCTCTGGCTGACCCAGCAGGGCAGGAGCTCCCTGAACAGCAGCAGCATTTCCCAGGGTATCTGGAATTCTTGGGAGTCACTTCCAGCCCGTTTTCCCTGAATTCTTTCCAATGTAACTGATTGCCACGGTGGGTCCTGGCTCTGTCAGCCTGGTTCTGAGTCACAGAGTCATCAGATCCCAGGCTTAGGTGGGAAGGGACCTTAAATCCCATCCAGTCCCACCCCCTGCCATGGGCAGG
>NW_021938941.1:260974-262492 GCF_001715985.3 Manacus vitellinus
GGTGCAGAGAGCCTTGTGGGTGTGGGAGGTCCAGCTCCAGAAGGAATTCCATCCACGGCTTCCTGAGAGCCAGGCCAGCACTGAGTTACCCCTGTGTCTGGACAGGCCATGTGGCACCACTGCAGATGGTTGCAGCAGCCCAGGGCAGCAGTGCCAGCTGAGGAGCAGGGAAAGAGCATTTGGGGGAACACCTCAGTTCCAGAGGCCCTTGAGCTGCCCGGTCTTCCCAAGAACCCACCTGGGAAAGGAAATGGGCAACTGGTCACTGCTGGGACGGGCAGGACAGAAACATTCCAGGCTTTGCCCCTCGGGTTTGGGAGCCAGGTCATAGGACCAGGCACCTGCTGCTGAACCTGCTGGTTTGGGGCCTTAGGCAGAAGCTGTAAACGGGAAACCACTTAATTCCTGCATTTCTGTGTGTCCCAGGAATTCTACTGCCCTATATCAGTATCCTTGACTTACTAAAAGGCTGCAAACTCAGAACTTTAAAAGCAGTTCATTCTTCTCACCATGTTGCTCAGTACAGCACCAAGGCAGGAAAGCAGCAATGAAACTGTCAGTGACACAGAACTGGGGGTCCATAAAGAGACCTGGGATAGCACCCAGGAAGGCTGGTTGGGCTGCCAGGGAAATAAAGGGGTTGGATTTAACAGGGTGAGTGGAAGGGGACTGCAGATGGTGACTGCAAAAGCAGGAGAACGTGGGGACAGGTGTGTCATTCCCAAAACAAAGAGAGAAGTGGTGAAGTGGCTGCTCAGAGCTCAGTGGGACTCAGGGAGGTTTTGTGGATATGGAAAACAAATGTAACCTCAAATAAACCCCCTGAGGTCCCTGCAGGGGGGACAGGGGAGCACCGAGGGCAGGGCAGGGCAGGGCTCAGCTGGAAAGAGCAAACAGAGAAAGTCAACTGGGACACTGAGGGGAACGTTTTGGAAGAAAGGACTGAAATATTGGCATTTAATCTCCAGGTGGAGGGATTATTATGGTTTGTACAAAGACACCGAGGGGACGAGTGGTGGGTGTGCAGGAGGAGGAGCAGGATGGTGACACCGGCCTTCCAAAGGGCAGAGATTCCATCTGAAGGAAGTGTGGAGCAGAGGGAGGGCCGGCAGGTGTGGGGTGTGGAACAGCCCTGCAGGGAGGAGCTGGGTGGGCTCTGAGTGATGTGTCCGATGGTTCTCGATGACTGTGAGGGACGAGCTCCACCCTGAGCCACTGGGGTTGTACTGCACTTAACCTGGGGGTGAGATCCAAGGGCCCTGCTCCTCTCCTGTTACTGGTTTGGAGAGGAGGGATGTCTCCAGAGGGGTTTCCCCAAAACTGCAGCCGGTTCTCTAAACTAACCTGCCAGCCCTGAGGCTCTCAGCCCGCGGGTGGGACGTTCCCCGTGTCTCAGCCGCGCTTTGCTCTGCTCTGTTCCAGATTCCCGTCTCCAGAATCTCCCCGATGCCATTTCCTGCGGGCCAGGTCTCTCCCAGGGCACGTTTCCCCCTCTCCCTCGCCAGTCCGGGCAGGACA
>NW_021938941.1:263247-268762 GCF_001715985.3 Manacus vitellinus
CCCAGGCTGGAGCTGTGGGTGCTCCTGCCCCCGTCCCGCCCTGCGGCGCTCCCTCAGCAGCACCCGGCCTTAAAACCCCCCCGGGCGGGGCCCTGCCCAAAGCCAGCTCCAGTATTCCTGCCAACAACCCTTTGGTCACCCAGCTGCTCCAAGGCAAGAGCGTCCCTCTGGAGCAGATCCTGCCGAAGCCGCTCACCAAAGCAGAGATGAAAGCGGTGCCCTTGGCTCCTCGGGAAGAGAAAGGGGCAGCGGCTCCTCCCAGTGCGGTGGGGAACGGCGCCGGGGCCGAGGCACCGTCGGGTTTGCCCTCACAGCAGCTCGGGAAGATCTTCTGCCAGAACAGGCCTCTGCCTCACATTCCAAGGACCTTCCCGCTCCCCTCGGGAAAGGAGCCCGGCCATGAGCAGCACCAGTGCCACGAGGCGCTGAGCAAGGCGACCCAGGAGCAGATCCTCCAGACCCTCATCAAGAGGGTGCAGAGGCAGAATTTGTTGCCCGTCCTTCAGCCCTCGCAGCTGAACCTCCCACACTCAGGTTTCCCAGTGGAGAACAGTTCCACCAGCCAGAGATTCATGCTGGGCTTCACGGGCAGGAGGACGTCCAAGCCTGCCATGTCTGGTCATTACCTGCTCAACATCTCCACCTACGGCCGTGGCTCGGAGAGTTTGAGGAGAGGCTTCTCCTTGAACCCCGAACTCCGCCTGGGGCTGAGCAGTCCCGCGGAGGGTCCCAGGGCAGAGTTTGGGGAGTGCGAGGAGGGGGCCGGCCCGGGCAGCAGCAGCGAGGAGGACGCGGATGACGAGAGCACCGGCGACGAGCGGGAGCACTCGGGCGTCAAGGAGGAGCCGCAGGCGTCCGGTCAGTGTGAGAGGGAGCGGGGATCCCACAGCACCAGCCCCGTGGGTCCCGGCTCCCTGGGGACGAGGGCTGGGAAGGCCGAGGCAGCCCCGGCAGCGCCGGCAGCCGGCACCAAGGAGAGCACTGCGGCGCTGGACGGCACCGCGCTGGCCCGGGACCTGCTGCAGGCCGCGCAGGAGCAGATGGCACACGCCATGAGGGGGAGGATGCACAGCAGCCCCGAGCTCTTCGCGCCTCCCGCCCCGTCCCCGGACTCGGCGCAGCCCCCGCTGCTCCCCGCCCCGCACCCCCCGAAGGGCTCTGCCGGGGCGCAGCTCCTGGGGCCCAGCTACAGCGGCACCATAAACGTCTCCACCTCGCCCGACGTGAGCCAGGGCTCGCTCATCACGGGGCTGTCCGAGTGCAACCAGCTGGCCAGTTCCATGGGGAACGTCATGTCCTTCTCCGTGACCGTCACCACCATCCCCGCCGGCCAGGCCGTGAGCTCCGGCGGGCACGGGCAGCCCCTCCCGGTGCAGGCCTTCGCCGAGGACGGCGGCGTGGAGGACCCCCCTTCCAAATGTTACTGCAGGTTGAAAGCCATGATCATGTGCAAGGGCTGCGGGGCCTTCTGCCACGATGACTGCATCGGCCCCTCCAAGCTCTGCGTCTCCTGCCTCGTCGTGCGGTAACCGGGACGGCACGTGGGGGAGAGGATGGCTCCATTTAGGGTTTGCTTTCGGAACTATGTTGGGAAGAAACAGGAATTTTACTGCCTTGCACAAGAGACACGTTACTGAATCAGGAAAACAGAGTAGAGTCCTTCTTTCATTAACGAAAGAGCACCTTCTTGTACAGGGAGTCGAGATCGCGCTCGACTGCGTGAATTGTGACAAGAGTTTGCACTTAAGGAATTATGTAAATATGTCACATTATTTTGTTTAAAGATATTTTTTCAATCTTTTAGGAGGTAGTGTTTGACTTGTGCTGCAGTGTCAGTAACCCCAGCCCGCTCTGAGCGTGTTTGCTGAGCTCTGCTCGACGCGGGGGCTCCAACCCGTAGCCTGTGGTTGGTCTTCTCCTGGCAAGGAGGAGAGCGGGATAATCCCAATCCATCCATGTGTGCTGACCGGGGACAGAGCCCTGAGAGGGCTCCCTTGGCTGCCCTCTGGTTCAAATCTTTGGGAATTGGAAGGCACTACCAGTGTCGTGCCAGCCTTTCCAGTCATTGCCTTCCCCCCCCGTGACCTGGCTGTTCCCAGGAGGCTCCTGGGCTGTGCAATATGGGCTGGGGTTTCTGAGCTGCAAATCCTCTCCCAGGGGGCACTTCCAGTCACCACATTGTGAGGGAGGTGGTGTCTGGGGGTGTGACTGGGCAACCTGAAAGAAGGAACTGTCCCGGCCGTGGGGCCCAGAGTCCCTGGAACAGCTCAGGAACTGGGATTGTCGGTGCCCCCTTGAACCACTGAGAGCAGAGCTCACACAGCTGTGCTGGGACTGCCAGGACCGGGCAGGAATCTGCTCTCCTGGGCACTCCCAGTGAGCTGGGAGGTGCCCTCCTGCAGCCCAGGGACACGGGGGCAGGTGAGGGGCACAAAGCGTCACCCTCGGACCTGCCACGTTCTGGGAAGCGTTTTGTGCTCCTCCAAACCCCCCCGTGGTCAGACATCTCCAGTTTCTCTCCAAGTTTCTGTGTTTATTCCGTGTAGGGAAAGGCAGTGAGTGTCTGGTTGGGCCTCTCTGGGCAGCTCTCTGTGTTTGAAGAACCAAACCAGGCTCGGCTCAGCTCGGGTTGGGCTCAGCTGAGGGGAAGGATGGGCTGGGGATGGGGCTGCCCCTGCCCCTTGTGCCTGACAGGGCCAGACACAGCTGGGGATGCTCATCCTCACTGTGCATTCCTGGATTCCTTCCGCTGGAGGATGGAAACTGAGGCAGCCCCGCAGTGGCCCCGCGTTCCCCCGGGAGCTGAGGACGGGCTCACAGGGGGCACTCGTCACACCAGGGCTGTTCAGAGACCACCAGGCCCGTGGGCCCGTCCAGTCCCACACTGTCCCTGCCTGCCTCCTGGTCAGGGAACAGAGCTGGGTATGTTTTTGATGGAAAAGCACTGAATTCACTTTGAATCCAAAGGCCTTTTAAAGCTGAAGCAATATTCCCACGGCAGTGGGACGGCTGTGTGGTGCACGGGGTCCTCAGCCCTCCTTTCCTCTCCCTTGGCTGTACTACTGCTTCCCCTTCCCTTCTCCCCCCGGGAACCTGGCACGTGCTGGGAGGAGCAGAAATAATTGTCTGGGAGGTTTTTTAAGGAGCAGGCACTGCCCAAACTGCCAGAGCTCCAGGAGCGTTTGGAGGCACAGGGTGGGATTGTTGGGGTGTCTGTGCAGGGCCAGGGGTTGGACGTGATGGTCCTTCCAGCTCAGGATATTCCATGGTTCTGTGATTTATTTGGTGATGGTAAGGAAAAGGGAGTTGCAAACTAAACCCTGTGGTAGCAGGAGTGTTTCCTTCCCTGCCCTGCGAGTGCAGCTGCCCCCGGAGCAGGAGCTGCAGCATCACTTGGTCTGGGATTTGCTCATCTTAAATTCATTGCAGAGCAGTGGCCCCCCCTCTGTCTGATTCCACATCACTGCTCAGCCATCCTGTGGAGAGGATTTAGGGATTAGAAATAAACTCAATTTTTTTAATCTAAAACTGAAATCTCAAGAAAACTGCACGAAATTGCTCTGCGAGCATCTCATGTTGTTGGTGGTTGTAGCCCAGGAATACCCCAGGCTGTGTGTGTTCCCACCACTTCCCCCTTCCAGCTCGTGTCCTGGAATTCTGAGTAACTCTGTCCTTGTCTGGGCGTGAAGGAGGTCCCAGCAGTGTAATCCTGGGCAGACACAGCCCCTCCTGCCCGGGACAGCCCCGGGAGGATCCAATTTGCAGACTGTGCTGGCTGCAAAGCAAACTGACCCAGTGGCTCTTGCCTCAGAGGAGAGGGAGAGGTTTTGCTGCCCAGCTGGAGCAGTTCTGGNGGGGCTCCTGGGACAGGGCTGTCCTGGGGGGTGAGGGCTCTGGGCTGGGGCTCCTGGGACAGGGCTGTCCTGGGGGGTGAGGGCTCTGGGCTGGGCCTGGCCCATCCACCCTTTCCTGGCTCTGACAACCCCCCTCTGGCACCCCAGGCGAGTTCACCCCGGAGATGCAGCTCCGGATCCGGCAGGAGATCGAGAAGGAGAAGAAGGTGGAGCTGTGGAAGGAGCACTTCTTCGAGAGCTACTACGGGCAGAGGTGAGAGCTCAGCTTGTGCCCGGGCCCTGCCTGGCCAGGGCTGCCTGCTGTGTGTCTGTCCATCCACAGACACTGCTGTCCATTAGTCCTGACCCCTGAGGAAGGTCTCTGGCTTCACCTGCCCGCCAGGGAGCTGGGAAGTGCCAGAGGGATGCAGGCCAGGCACGAGGTGTTTGCTGCCCCAGTGCCTCATGCTTTACCCTGGGCAGCCCTGTTCTCCTTAGGCAGGATGTCTTTGGACTTCACACCTTTTCCCGTTCCTTGCCACGATCCTTTGAGCCACTCCCGTGGTTCTCCTGGTGCTGGAGCTCTGGAGGTCCTTGGAGCTGTGGTGGCTGAGCCTGTCCCACCTCTGGTGTGCTGCCCACATCTCCAATCCCACTGCTCTTGGCTAAACTCCCAAACCTGCCCGTCTTTTATCCTGTGTTCCCTCTTGGTTTAAGATTTTCCCACCCTCTGGGCTATGGGGAGGTTTCCAGGTTTCTGTGTGAGTTACTGAGAAACCTGGGAAGGAGCAGACACATAAATAACTGATGAGGGATTTCTTATCCTGCGTTTCTGCTCGTTATCCAGATTTTCTGCTCGTTATCCAGATTTTCTGCTCGCTCTGGGCCTGCAAGTCTGTTTGCTTCCCATTAATCCAGGGTGTTTTAACCCTCCAGAGCACCTGGATTATTTCTGCCATGCCATGGTCTGATGGGGATGCTGTGGGTGAGCCAGGGCTGGGGTGTGTGTATGTACAAGCTGTAGTACCAACTACAGGAATACACCAGGCTGGGGGGCCAGGTGACCTGGTGCATTGGTAGGAGCTTTACTCAGCCACCTGACCCAGGGCTCTGGGTGCTGAAAGGTGACAACAGCCACAGTCTTGGAGTTTTAGGGGGACAGGGGACAGCAGGACAATGTGGAGGGGACATGTGGAATAGCAGGACCTCAGTTCCCTCCAGCTCCTGAGAGCTTCTCTGGTAGGAACCATTCCCAGGGTCTCATTGGGATGGGCTTCCTCAGGCTTCATGGGGTCATGTTTGGGGAACAAAACAGAATCTGATGGTTCTTTGAGAGGGGTGGATGAAGTTAATCACCCTGGGAATTAGATTCCACGTTTTTTCCATGGAAACAATGCTGGGCCCCTTTTCAGTGTCCCTTCCTACCAGAGTCAGCATGTGGGCCCAGGGCAGCCCCGAGCCAGGGGCTTGTTCCCACCCTGCACAGGAGCCTGTGGTGGCTGATACAGGGAGTATTTACTGTTGGCCAAACCCCTTGGATTTGCAGCCTGGAAAATCAGTGTCTGGACAGAGGCCTGGAACTTCCTGGTGTCCCATTTAGGTGGTTTTAAACTTTGATACCGATTTCTGTTTTTCATGTATAAGTAACAGCATAGAAGGCTCTCAGAGCTGTGTGAGACCTT
>NW_021938941.1:278268-283912 GCF_001715985.3 Manacus vitellinus
GTGTTTATTAAAAGACTTGTGCCAGTGAAGGCTTTTGGGCAGCCTAGATCTGGGAGAAAAGGTAGGAGACCTTATGGTGTGATATCTGTTGTGGAGTTTTATTTGGCCAGGTGCATCTCTTTGGAAACAAAGGGAATTATGATAGCAGGGTGCCAGTTCATTACTAAATTTTAAAAGGACTGGATGTCTAAAGGATGTTATGTGGTTCAAAACCACTTAAAATTATAATAATTCAAAGTAGTTACTGACTGACTACAAGGGTGAGGTATTTTTCAGCCTTCATGAGTGCAGCTTTTAACTTCATTTGGGTCAAAGGGCAGACTTGCTGATGATGGAGGTCTTTTCCAAGCTAAATGATTCTGTGATTTAAGAGATGGGGGAGTGAAGGGGGTGTTCTGCCATAAGGCAAACAGGGAGGGAGCTGAGGCCTTAATTTAACTTATTTTAAAAAACAGAAAGTGCCAAAGCTTAAGGGAGTTTTAGTTTTCAGTGCTTGGTTTTACAGAAGCAATGGCCTATCACCAATTAAAGTTTTACTTCTGGCTTACTTTGTTTTCCCTTTTAAGTTAATGTAGGAGATGAAATTAAAGAATTAAAGCCCAGCAAGCCCTTTTATCCCTGACTCAGCTGTGATGAGGAAAGTGGTTCATGTTTCCAGGTGTTTCTCACTGCCCCTGGACTGGGATTGCTGGGATTGCTGGGATTTCCCATCCCTGCAGCTGTGCCAGGGGAGCTCTGGGTGACCTTTGCTGAGGATTGGGTTGGGTTGGTCCTGTCAGTGCTCCCAGCTGTGTCACCTGCTGCATCCCCCACCCTGGGTCAGGAGGGAAAGGGGCAGAATTGGAGCTCAGAACATCTCCTAATAATGAACATTCCATGTGGCTGGAGAGGCAGCTTTGGAGNTTGCCAGATCCATTTTGGGAAGCACAGCTCTTAATTAGGGTATTTCCAGCTTCTTACTGCTTGGAAATCCTGGTGGAATGTTTCATTTCCTTACCTGACAGTGGCACTGCTTTATTTTAAGGAGACAGTTTGGGCTGCTGGATTTGCTCTTGTTTGCAGGCTCGTGGTGAATCCCACATACAGACATTACCTTCAGCCTCCAACAGATTGTAAAAACCCACTCCTGCTGCTCAGGCTTTGGGGCAGTTCAGTGAAATCAGTGTTTGGCTCTCTGGTTACTCAAGCAAAGCATTTCAGTGTCGTGGGCACTGAGTGCCCTGAATTCTCTGCCCCCTCTCTGTGGTTTGCTGGGGAACAGCTCTGACTGTGTTTAAACACAGAGTGTTGTCCTGCAGAGCCTGCAGATCTGCTGGGCCCCAGGCTGAGGGATTCCTGGGGACTGGAAAGGAATGTGTAGTGCTGGGTACCTCAAAAAACACCTGGGGCAGGAACCTGCAGTGCCTCTGTCACCCTGGTCACTGGCTGAGCCCTGAGTTCCTCAGGGCTGGGGTTTCTCTCTGTTCTGGGCACTGAACTGACACTTGCAGACCTGAAGGGACAGAAGTGCAGATGGTCTGGAACTCTCCTGGGTCTGAATTTGTTCTGTTTTGTCCTGAGGGAACCTGGAGCTTCTTTTTAAAGTCGTGTTGAAAGCTTTGGAAAGTTTTCAGAGAAACCCACGGTTAATGTTGGTACTTGTTCCATCTTTGTTTAACTTGCATCCAGTAAGATCTTTATCCATTTCTGNATGGGATGGCTGGTGATCCAGAGGGGGATGGCTGGTGATCCAGGGGGGATGGCTGGTGATCCATATGGGATGGCTGGTGATCCATATGGGGATGGCTGGTGATCCAGGGGGGATTGCTGGTGATCCATATGGGATGGCTGGTGATCCATATGGGATGGCTGGTGATCCAGAGAGGAATGGCTGGTGATCCAGGGGGGATGGCTGGTGATCCAGGGGGGATTGCTGGTGATCCAGAGGGGGATGGCTGGTGGTCCAGGTGGGATGGCTGGTGACCCCAGCCATGGAGGTGGCCCCAGGCTGGCACTGGCCAGTGCAGGATGGTGGGTGGTGGCTCGGGAGTTTACACCTCTGTCAGTGCCTTAGTTCCATTTCATGGATCAACACTTTGCTTGGGCTACTTTCCTCCTGTTCAGACAATAAATTCTCTTGGGCCCGTCCTTGGTTTTAGCAGGCTCCTGGTGCAGGCTGGGGGAGCAGCTCTGCGGGTGTGCAGAGGGCACTGATGGGGAGGAAATCCTTGGGATAAAGGGCTTGGTGTAATAATCACTGCAAGTACCCCCCTCTTGGAACAGGGATAAAGCCTTGGAAGCTGCAGCTGGTTGTGGGATGACGTGTTTTAGAAGGGGAGATCCTGCAGCCTGTGTAGCTGCTGGCATGGGATCAGCCTGTCCCACTGCTGAGGCTCCTTCCTGCAGGACAACAACCCCACCCTCACACTGGATTTATAAACAGAGGGATGTCACAATGTGGGTTAAACCGTTAGACTTGGGTTCCCAGGGAGTTCATCCAAGAGCACTGCAGGGAATGCTGGCATCCCAAATCCAAAATAAATGATTCTAAAGCCTGACATCAGAGTTTTGGTTTTGGCAGGGAAAGGAACCTCAGTGAGGAAAGATTCAGGTTTCAGTTTCCCTGTTCAGGAAGCAGAACTGGAATTACAGCCTGACCAACACTTCTCTTCCCAACCCCAGACCCCACGGACAGGTTGTGGCACTGGAAGTGCCAACCCAGCTCTGGGAGTTCAGGTTTTGAGCCAGGTGGGCATCAAGGGAAGGAATTTGGTGTGGAATGTCACTGACCCTCCCTAAATCCCCAGGAAGGAAGAGGTTCTGAGCAGTTGCACTGGTTGGGGAGCTGTGTCTTTGTTCTGGTTGTAGGAAACAGCTGCTGGGGTGGTGATTCCAGGTCAGGTCGTTGCAGCCCGAGGGATCCTCAGGTCCTCACCTCCGGGGGGTGTTGCTGCTCCAGGGGCAGCTCCAGGGGCAGCAAGGCCCATCCTGGGGCAGGAGGGTGGGTTGGAAGCGGGTTTGGGGCCTCTCTCCTGGGGAAGCTCAGTGCGAGGGTTCAGGTGAGGCCAGGAGGGTTTGGAGAACGGGACCGGGATGGGGTTTCCCTCTGCAGGGACTCAGGTTTGGCTCAGGAATGGCCTCACCAGGGAAGGATCCCTTGGGAGCTGAGCTCAGCTGGGCCCCGGGGTCAGCGCTGGAGGGGCTCAGCTCTGGGATCCCACAGCGGGAACGTGGGTGGCTCTGGGAATGTGGGGGGGCTGTGGGGCTGGGAGGGGCTGGGCTGGCACTTGCACCCTGAATTATCACTTTGATTAGCACAGATTAATTGGGGGGACACACACACCCCACTCCCAGGCTGCCAGGGGGTGTCCCAGGCCTGGGGGGACACGTGGGGTCCGTGTGCCGCCGGTGTCCCACGGGGACAGAGCGTGTGCTGGGAGGGAGAGACCCCGAATTTCCCTCGTTCCCTGGGTTGTTTTTAAATGCTATATGTTTGCTATAACTGCAGAGCGAGTTTAAGAGCTTACAGTAATATATTTTAAGTAATATATATTTTAGTATCTGTAAAAGGCGTGGGCAGAGGATGGTTTCTGAGGTGGGTAACAGGGTACAGGGGGGAGCAGTTCCTCGGCGAGGCCAAGGGGGGGGTTCTTGCAGGAAAACTGAAAAGGTTCAGTTTTTGCCATTAATGCAATAAAAATGGGAATTCTCACAAAGAAGCAATCCAATACTGTTTCCCAGAGGCTTTTCCTGTGTGGGCAACAGGCCTGTAAACACAGTTCCAAAATTCCTAAACCTTTGTCTTTTGCCTTTTTAAAAGGGACTTCAGTTGGGCTCAAGGGGCTGTACAGCGAAATCAAGGTGACACCATTTGAAAATGTATTTTTACACAAATAATATAGAAAAAAAAATCATATTTTACATAAGAATTTTAAGTATTTGAAATATGTGTATATATATATACTGTATGTACTTCGTATATGCTTTATTTTACATTTTCAATGTATTAAAAAGTATTTGAGCTGGTTGGATCTGAGGTGTGATAATGTCTAAAACACACCAAACAAAGGCAGAGGAGCTGGGAGGGAAGAGCAGGCGTGAGCTCTGCAGGGAACCACTCCATTGTCAGAGCTGCCCTGGGCAGGGCTGAAGGGCTTCCACCCCAAACCCACTGCCCTGAGGGGTCTCACTGGGGGGGGAAGGTGAACTTGGGGGGCTGTGAAGGGATGAGCACTCCTGTGCCTCAGCTCCCTGTCCAGAGGGATCCCACCTTCATCCCACTCCTCTCCATCCCCCACCTGCAGAACCACCTCAGACCTGAGGGAACAACAGCTTTGGGAGTCGGTTCACATTTAAGGTGTGTAGGTGAGATAAGATAAAGAATAGCAAAGTGGTGGAGCTGCTGCACTTCCAAACAGACATTCCTTACTCCCCTGGTACTGCCGCATCTCCCAGCCCTTCCTCTCCCAGTTTAAAGCTGAGCTGAACTGGTCTCCTGTCCCTCCCAGTTCATACTGGAAAAGCTGGGCCGGGAGTTTCACCCTTGGAGGCCTCTGGGCTCCTCCTCGTGGTCACATTCCAGGGATGGGATCCCGCGGGCCATGAACACGGTGCAGCTGCTGCAGCTTCCTCCGGGCCTGCTCCCCAACAGGCAGGATTTACCTGTCCTGAAGGGGCAGGTGTCACCCTGAGCCTCGTGCACAGGGGTTTCAGGAACAGCTTTTTAATCTGGTGGACAGAGATGTCCCAGGGATGTGCCCAGAAACCGACTCCATGGGTTTTCCAGCGCCTTCCAGGTGAGTGCCAGCACAGGCTCTGTCACAGGCCACACTGAAACCAGGAAACTGGTGAGGGTTGTACAGAGAAGAAAAGCAATTTTAAGGCAGTGAGGTGATTTCTGGGCATTTAAATCAGCAGGGAGCAGTCCCACCCAGGAGCAATCCATCAGGAACACGTGTGTCCATGGGGATGCAATCCTTGTGTCCACTGGGATGCAGCTGTGCCCTTTGGCAAAGGTGGGTTCATCAGGTTTGCTGCTCATTTTGCTGACAGGGAACTGCACTTTCCTGGCTTTATAAGCTGGTTTTGACACCCATTACGTCTTCTTTTGGCGCATTTTAAGGGGAAAACTTTGGTTTACTACTAAGCCTTAATAAACTCTCTGCAGTTCCCTCGCTTCTTGGGGTCCCTGAACACTTGGGGAGCACTGAACTGTAGGTTTGGGAAGAAGAAAGAAACAGGGAAAAAACCTGTGTCAAGTGATGGGAGCTTGATTTCCCTGAAATGGAGGGATTCAGGGAAACAGGTTTGAAACCAGCTCTCCTGATTTTCTGTCAGGAAAGCTCTCAATGCACTTAACAAACTGGGTAAAATCAGCAGGAGCGTGAGACACCCGAGAGTGGGCAGGAGCCTGAGATTTCTTTTCCCTGAATACATTAAAAATACCAAAAATGTCTATTTTTGAGTGTGGAAAGGTGTTGTGAAGGGCTTGGGAACCTGCTAGTGGGAATAATCCATCCCGACCCTCGTTGCAGCTTGGTGACATCACTAGATTTTAACTTGTTCTTCTCCTTTTTAATTCACGCGAGTAATTAATTAGTTAAGTAAATAAGATCCTGAGCTCTTTTTAGCCAGGCAGGACTGCCCTGGGACCCTCGGGAAGGAG
>NW_021938941.1:290372-291959 GCF_001715985.3 Manacus vitellinus
CTGGCCCCTGTTCCCAGCTGGATGGACTCCAGTCCCCCATTCCCTAGCCCAGGTTCGTCCCAGCAGAGTGTCCCTGCCCATCCAGTTCTTTCCCACAGCAGGAACTGGAGGCCCTGAGGGGTGGCAGGGGCTGTGTCCTGCAGGGACAAACCTCACAGTTCCGACAGGAATGGCAAAGCATGGACAGGGGAAAGCTTTAATTTTTAGTGCTAATTTTTTTTTTCCTAACCTACCTGATTGCCTGTTCATGTTTAGTGAAGTTTGCTGTGTTATATGGGCAGGTTTTTGCAGAATTTTCCAAACCAGCTTTGGATCCACTGCATTTCTGGGGGTAAAAAAAGGAACCTTTGGCTTGTATAGAATTTCACTGCAAAGTTATAATCACTGAGGAGTCACAATCCACTCCCTGGCTCGTGGCCCAGGGGGTTTTTCACTCACACTCTTCCAGGCTGAAGTGAGTTTTGGTCTGTAAAGGTCTCACACCAGCATTGGAGTCCAGAACCTGTAAAAACACCCGTGAGACATCTGGGCCTTCAGGATTTGGGGCCCCTGCTGCTGGAAGGTGCATGTTGGTTCCCAGGGATGCTCCTGTACTGGCTGGGCACGCAAAAATAACATCTTAAAGGATTTTTTCCTACTTTTGTGCACAGTCTGTTCTACTTCAGTTACTTATCCCTGCAGTGGCTGGAACAGAGTTTGAAATTTTAGGTTAAATTGGAAGAATGATCAGAAATGGTTAAAATAGCCTTTAAAAGAAGATGTTGCCAGACCACTGGAATGTATATAAAAGGTTTATCTCTTCTCCTCCCAGGGTTAGATGTGTCCCTCTGGAATCCCTTCCAGATCAGTTTGTCCCCCTAGGAAGAGGCTTAGGGGCAAAACAGGAATATTTTTGATCAGTTACCTTTATTAATGTGTGACTGCTGAGAAAAGGGAGGTTGGAATATGAACCATGAGCTTGAAGGGCACAGAAATGAGGAAGAGCATCCACAGAGGGAGATGAGGGGATGAAAGCAGTCATTGGGGGGGGTCTTCGTTCAAATTAGGAAAGAAGAGTAAAAATACCTCATATTTTTACTGAAATCTAAGATGAGTAAATGTAAACACCCTTATAAAATAAATTTATACTTCAACAAAGTATTTATTACGGTTCAGAAATTATTTTAAACTGTTTAAGTGAAATGTGAGTTGAAGCCCAAAGCAGATGGAAAAGAGTAACTTCTTCTGCCAGTGCAGGTGTGCCCTGAGTTTTTATTCAAGATCTTCATCCCAATGATATTTTTAAGAGTGAGTGAGCTGAGGGGGGATGAGAGCTTTTCCTTGAACCACCAGGAATATTTGTTCCTCCAAATCAGAAAGTCACTCAGCTTCCTTCTGTGTGTGTCAAGCACAGCTCGGGTCAACCTGTGCCCCCAAAGAGGGATTCTGATTTATTTTAATTACAAGTTATTTCTGAGCACAAATAGGTCTGAGCACAATTTTATCCTTGTGCAGCAGCTGCAGTTAAATATTATTTCTGCTAGTAAAATGCAACATCAAGAATCTGAACAAACTCAGATTTAACAATTTGTAAATTAACTTTTTTTT
>NW_021938941.1:292324-297098 GCF_001715985.3 Manacus vitellinus
ACACCTGGGAGCACCTGGGAACACCTGGGAGCACCTGGGAACACCTGGGAGCTCCTGGGAACACCTGGGAGCACCTGGGAATACCTGGGAGTACCTGGGAACTCCTGGGAACACCTGGGAGCACCTAGGAGTACCTGGGAATACCTGGGAATACCTGGGAGCACCCGGGCTGGGGAACCACAGGAACGTGGGGCTGAGTCAGCACTGGCTGGACCTGCTGGAGCAGGGCAGGGAGAACAGCCAGCAGGGCTTTCCCGGTTTTCCTGCAGCCAGGTTTTCCTTGGGTCCATAACAGGGATATGTGAGACCTGCCTGTGCTCTGGGGGTGGGGAGGGAGCCCTTAAAGGTGAGGAGGAGGGAGAACCCTGGAACAGAAGGGTGGATGTAAACGAGGGAAGGAAAACAAACTCAAACAGGAGAAATGAGAACAGTGTTCAAGTTCATGGTGCAGTTCTGTTTCAGGTGGTGGCTGGGTGGAGGGTTCTGCACGATTATTATTGTAAATCTAATTTATAAATTAGATCTTCTGTTGGCTGTGTCAGGGTTGCTCGTGTTGCTCCCGAGGCCATGAAGGCATTTACCTGTTGCAAAGGGGGCCAAGGTGAATGGATGAAGGGAAATGGCAGAGTTTGGGAGGTTTACATCAAACACACTCGCCTGCAGTTTTCCAGGGTGTGACATCTTTGTGCTCTCTGAGCTGAACATTGGACTGCCCATCCCTGGAAGTGTCCAAGGCCAGGTTGGATGGGGCTTGGAGCACCCTGGGCTGGTGGGAGGTGTCCCTGCCCGTGGCAGGGGTGGGACAGGCTGAACTTTAGGGGGCCTTTGCACTCCAACCATTCTGGGATCCAGCACTTCCCTGACTGTGTTTGAGCAGGTTTTCCCCACGTGTGCCCATGGAATGTGAGCAGCCCTCCCCAGAGTTCTGGGCTGCCACGTCATCCCAACCCCTGTGTGTGTTTCTTGGCCCTTTTCTCACCCACTGTGCCACGAATGTTTAAAAAACAAGGCACAACCAGCCAAACAAACAAAACCACCCAAAAAATCCCCACCCAAACCCCAAACCCCTTCTCCCCCCTCCAAACATCCAACCCAACCAGTGCAGGACAAGCTGCTGCTTCCCCTCCCTGTGCTGGGAGCCCAGCTCTGTAATTTGCATCCTAAACATAGTTGCAGTTACTGTGGGTTTGGTTCATTCCTGTTTTGAACGTGAGAAAGGCTTCCCATCTTTCCTCTCCCCAGCCTGGTCCCCGAGGGATCCTTCTGTGTCTCCTTGTTCAGGAATTAAAGCAGGTTGGTCAGTTATCCTGATGGATTCCATAGGACATTCCCAAATACCTGCCAGCGGGAGCTGGGCTCTTTTCTCAGGGAACAAGGGACAGGATGAGGGGGAACGGCCTGGGGCTGCCCAAAAGGAGGTTCAGGTTGGATGTTGGGAACAATTCCTTCCTGGAAAGGGTGGTCAGGCACTGGCAGGGGCTGCCCAGGGAGGTTTGGAGTGCCCAGCCCTGGAGGTGTCCCAGGAAGGCTTGGCCGTGGCACTCAGTGCTCTGGGCTGGGGACAAGGTGGGCACAGGGGGGATCCATGGCCTGGGAGGGCTTTTCCCAGCTGGATGACTCTGGGATCATGGACAAAGCAGGTCCCTCAGTCAGGTTTCATTTCAAGGGCAACGAGAACAGGTCACTGACCTATTTTCCTTGTGGAGAACTCTGGCTCCTCTGGGGTTCTGGAAGTGTGTGTCCTGTCACTCTGACCTGCTGATCCCTGTGTGGCAGTGCTCTGGGAGGTGCCTGTGCCCCCTGAGTGACCCCTGGAGCTCCCATCCCGAGCCCTGCTGGCACTGCAGGGGCCCCTCTGTGCCAGGGAACCCCGGGGAGCTGTGGCTGCCCCATCCCTGCAGTGTCCAAGGCCAGGTGGGATGGTGGGGGGTGTCCCTGCCCATGGCAGGGGGTGGCACAAGGTGGGATTTAAGGTCTCTTCCCAGCCAAACCACTCTGGGGTTTGGTGACTGTGTGACTGAGGTGTCTGTAGGGGAAGGGAGGGATGCAGGACATGCACCCAAAGCCCAGGCAGGGGGAGATCTCGTGGTATCTTTGTTTTTCTGGGTGTTGCAGGAGATTCAAGCATTACTGTCCCTTATGTGTTGGTAAAATAACCTCTCCTGAAACCAGTTTAAAACGTGAAATCACTATTTCATGTGATTTCATCCAGTCCTCCAAGGGGATTCCTGCCCCTTGGAGTCCCTTGCTGTGGAATTTAAAGGGGTGCAGTGGGAATAAAGGTGATTTCAGGGACAGCACCTGGTGGGCTTCAAGCTGACCTGCATATTTTATGTGATGGGGAAACAGAGAGAAATATTCCAAAAACTCCTGAAGCTTGGGGCAGTGCATGAGGGTACCTGGAGCTTGAACAAGATGCATCTCAGGGACAGAGTCCCAGTGTCCAGGACACTGAACTCCTGCTCTTGCCTGCAGTGAGGGACAGGTGAGTTCCTTGGGAGGAACCTTGGCTGAGATGCTCTGTTTGAATACGTTCATTGAACTTAATAAAATGGATTTATTTTAGGAACCTGAAAAGAAAAACAACAAACCCTTTGCATCTCTCCAACAAGTGCCACTGAGGTGCTTTCCTTCAGAAAAACAAAACCCCAGCAGTGTGTCAGTTCTGAGCCTGTGCTTTTCTACAGGAGGGAGGAATAAGGCAGCAAAATGCATGTGCCTGTTATAATAACCTCATGTGCTCGTTTCCCTTTGTGGAAGGGAAGAGGAGGAAGGCTGTGGTGGTTTGAAGCTGGGTGTGCTGTGAGGCTGCTCCTGGGGGCCGTGGGGCAGTGCCAAGGCACAGCTCTCTGTTCCCTGGGGACATTCCAGGCTGATGCAATGGGGCTGCAGGAGGCTGAGCCCACTGACTCCCATGGAGCTTGGGGGAGCTGGAGGAGAATTCTTAGGAGGTTTTGCCTTTTTTAGGTTTCAGACAATTAAAAACAGTATTTATTGGTTTTTAAACCACCTGGTTTAAACTCAGGTTTTGAACCGTAAGCTGCTGAAGCTGGTAACAAAAGAATGATTTAGTAACTAAGTAAATGATAAATCAGATTTTGCACTGATAACTGAATTAACTTGTGCTTTTTCACTGGAGTTGGCTGAAATTCTGCCTCTTTCAGGACTGTGTGGTGCTGTGAGAGGGGCTGAATTGTCCCTGTGCCCTCTTACCTGGGGGTACAAGTTCCTCTCTGTCGCTGTCACTTCTTTAATGTTTCCCTGAGAAAGGGAGGCCTGTGCCACCAACATCCATGGTTTTATTTCCAGCTTAATTGCACTGAAGTTCTTTACTCCCCTGACAGGTATGGTTTGACCTCAGGCACTGGGTTTCAAAGTGAAATGAATTTTTACAAGTTTTCTTGAAAAGACAAGGGCCCCCCAAACCCAACATCCCCCCAAATCCTGGGAGGTCTTTTCCAGCCTCAGGGATCCTGCAGGGAAGAGGATTGTCACTGGCCTCTGGCAGCCAGGGGAAGGGCTGGGATGTGCTTTCTCCTCCTGAACCCCAGAGGCCCCAAAATCACCTTTTTGGCTCAGCTTGCCCTGTGCTTTGCAAACAAACCCCCTTTGAACACAAAGGAATTCCTTACGTGGTATTTCTGTTTGTATTAATGCTGCTCTGAGCCTTTCAGACTTAGCAGGAGCAATTAAAACGTTCAGAATTAATGTTTCCTGTGCCCCCCCCTCCCTCAGAAGGTGTTCAGGAGCCCAAAGTGTGTGTGTGTGTCGTGGAACAGGGTAATTATGGAGGGATGTCTGTCTGTCTGTCTGTCTGCTGGCCTGCTCACTCCCCAGACAGGATCAGACTGTTTCTGGTGAGGGATAAACCCACGTTGTTCACAGCAGGTTGCTCTTGTAACAGCAGTTCTGACACAAACAGTGTTTGCCATTTCTGTCTCCAGGATGATTGAGGAGAGTGGGAAGAGGAGGAGGACCATGGCAGAGAAGAGGCAGCTGTTCATGGAAATGAGTAAGTAGGAAATCTGAAGGCACAGTGTCCTTTATTCTTTACCAAGAGCTCCCCTGGGACAGTTTTGCCACATCATTCCCATCTCCTTCCACGAGACATTGCCCCACCCAGGGAAAAACATCCAGAGTGCCCCTGGGAGCTGCTCAGGAGGAGCAGCAAAAGGTGGGTCACACCTGCCAGGGAGGTCAGTCATTCCAAGGGTTTGGGAAGCTCCTTTTTTGAAGAACGTTCACATTTCTCATCTCTGGCAATACCTGAGGTTTGTGGGCAGCTGCTGAAATAAATAGTGACAACAGACAACAGAGCACCTTTTGCCTTAAAAAAAATAAAAAATGACCCTACAACACTGGTGTGACTCAGGAGAGGAACAGTTTGTGGGCTGGTTTGTGCAGGATCACTCCTGGCAGAGAGCTTGGGATTGTTAAAACCCTGCATGCTTGCATGCCATCCCCTTATTCTGCTGTCCTGTGGGAGCACAGGGCTGAAGGAAACTCCTAGATTGATCTGGCATGTCCTTAATTCCAGTTACAAACCGAGGGAGGTCTTCCTTAAAACTGGATATTGATACTGTTCTGTTGAAGGAATTCCAGAGTAGCATTTTTATCATAGAATCGTGGGATGGTTTGGGAGGGAAAGGACCTTAAAGCCCAACCCTTTCCATGAAGAAATTCCTCCTGTTGTCCAGGCTGGCATGCTGGAGGGAATCTCCTCAGAACCTTTTCCAGTCCAATGGCACATCCCCACTGGAATGGCTGTGGCTGG
>NW_021938941.1:298248-300108 GCF_001715985.3 Manacus vitellinus
GGGGCCTCCTCTGGACTCTCTCCAGCAGCTCCACGTCCTTGTGCTGCTGTTGCCCAGGGCTGGAGGCAGCTCTGAGGGGGGTCTCAGCTGAGGGGGCAGAGGGGCAGATCCATGGGACGCTGCCTGAATGTCACAGAGGACACTGTGTGTGTTGCAGGGGCTCAGAACTTCGATGTCATCCGGCTCTCCACGTACCGAACCGCCTGCAAGCTGCGCTTCGTGCAGAAACGCTGCAACCGTGAGTCCTGCTCACCCCGGGCTGCAGGCAGGGCTCCTGCATGTCCCACACCCTCACCCCTGCCAGTCCTGGGCGGGCTGGCAGCAAGCACTTTGTCAGGCAGTGGCAGTTGTTACTGTAATGACACAGAGATTAAGTGTGCAGTTGTACTGTGTAAGTGTACAGTGATGCTGTATAATCTCTTGGGGTTTGTTCCTTACTGTTCAGAATATTTAAAATACAAGGGCCAGCATGAGGTGTCTCCTTGCCCTAAGTGCTGGCTGCAGGCAGCTGGAGCTGTTTGAGGTGCTGCTCCACCCTGGGGTACCCCCGAGCAGCTGCCAGCAGGGCACAGGGACAGCCCTGTGGGGAGGTGTCCAGCTCTGTCCCAGTGGCACTCGTGACATGGAGTGACCATAAAGAATTCTGCATGTTCATACCCCACTGCCAGTGTAAGTTTTCTCCTCTTCCCTGGCCCTGTGAGCATGGACAGCTCCCCAGAGCAGAGGTGGATCCCAGGTGAGGGGTGGGACACTGTGTTCTGCCCGTGCCGAGCCGGACGCAGCAAACGCTGAAGGAGCTGAGGTGTGCAGGAGCAGATCCCCCCTCCCAGGCACAGGAGTTGGGCTGTGTGGCACAGGGGAGGCCAGGAGAAGAACTGAGGTGTGCAGGAGCAGATCCCCCCTCCCAGGCACAGGAGTTGGGCTGTGTGGCACAGGGGAGGCCAGGAGAAGAGCTGAGGTGTCCTGGGGAGGACACAGGTCCCTGCCTGTTCCCCCCAGCCCGGGCTGTGTCGCAGGGCTGTGGTGACCACTCGCTGGGTGGATGGCTCGGAGGTTTCCCAGTCCTGGGGAGGAGTGTTGGTTCCTGGCTGTAGCTCATGGCCCAGGATTAAAAATCTCTCCAGCAGCAGAGAGGTGTTAAGAAATGCTGAGTGTAGGACGTTGCACTGGCCCAGTTCAGTGATGCCCATGCCCTGAGCAGCCTTGGCCATCCCTGGATCTGTGGGTGAGGCTGGGCAGTTGGATCTGTGTCTGAGCCAGGGTGGGGGTCACAGCTTGGCTTCTGTCCTTGTGGGGCTTTTATGTGAGAAATAGAGACAAGCTGAATGTGAGAAATGTTCAAGCTCACCCTGAGTTCAAACCCTTTTTTGGGGAGATCCCAGGAGTGGTGAACACACATGTCTGTCCTCTGTAGCTGCTGGATCACGTTCAGCTTGGATTGCTGTTGATCCTTAGATGTCTCCTCTGCTCTCATGCATAACTTAGAGCTTTGAAACATTTCAAAATACTGTTTAATGTGGTTCTGCAGATTTCCCCAAACTGTGGTTTGGGAAATGTTTTCTCCCCGTGGTTAACACTCCTTAGATGTGTGCTTGTATGTGGCAGGGTAATTTGGAAAAATGCTTTGGAGTTCTAGACCTGTGTTATGCTCAGGATTTGGCAACTGGATCAACTGGAAACAGTCACAGTTCAACTGGAACATCAAGTTCCTCCTTCGATACTCTGCTAGTCAGCACGAGGGGGTTCCAAATTACTGTAAACAATTTGTAGTGAATTTGGAATATCATGGAATCATGGAATGTTTGGGGTTTGGCAGCACCTCAAAGCTCATCCAGTCCCACCCCTGCCATGGGCAGGGAC
>NW_021938941.1:303303-303668 GCF_001715985.3 Manacus vitellinus
AGTGGAAGTCAAGGCTTGAAGAGGATGAACTTTTTGAACAGCAATTCCAGGCATGTCCTGGGCTGATCCCCCAGGGATGGTGGGCAGTGAGGGAGGGGATCTGCCCCTCTACCCCCTCAGCTGAGACCCCCCTGCAGAGCTGCCTCCAGCCCTGGGCAACAGCAGCACAAGGACGTGGAGCTGCTGCAGAGAGTCCAGAGGAGGCCCCAAGGTGATCCCAGGGCTGGAGCAGCTCTGCTGGGAGGAAAGGTTGGGAGAGCTGGGATTGTCCAGCCTGGAGAAGAGAAGCTTTGGAGTCACCTTATTGTGGCCTTCCAGGACCTGAAGGAGCTTCAGGAAAGATGGAGAGAGACTATTGACAAGGA